>NC_140222.1:42316725-42839225 GCF_951802725.1 Rutilus rutilus
TTCCCTTCGACGGACAGAATCTGAAGGTCATTTCCTGTTTCATTCAAGGTCACTCAAGGCCTACAAGCACACACTGTTCGTCGTCCTAACTCTGCATGTTGGTCCACACAGGAGCTGCGAGAGAGAGTGTTGCGGGGGAAGTATCGTATACCCTTCTACATGTCCACAGACTGTGAAAATCTTCTGAAGAAACTCTTAGTGCTTAATCCAGGCAAACGGGGAAGTCTAGAGGTGAGGCGCTTCACACACCCAGTTTTTAAAAGAAAAAACATGAAAGAAACACAAAAGGAGATGTTTTACAGAATGTTCTCACTGCTCTTTACCTCAGACTGTGAACAGCGCAACTGTAAACTCAGAAAAGCGTCATTAAAGTTTCGTAAAAGTTGTCCATAAGACTTGTATGTTAAATCCCGAGGCTTATGAATCCTGTGATGGAACTCTCAAATCTCATTCATGCTTGTAAGCAATAAACCTGGCTTGTCACACATTTATCTTGTTTCGAAATGACTTGAAGTTCAGTAAGAAAACTCTAGATATAGCGTGAGCTGACCGGTGTTCGGTCTTAAAGAGTTTCTTGAGAGCCTCCACCTCCCCAGCTCCACCTGTCTAAATCTGCTACTGATATTATAAGCCGTTTTGTGCAGCGGCAGCAGACTAAAATACTAGAATTAGGATACTAGATACTAGCATTACTTACTTTGATACAATACTTTGAACAATTTTACGTTCAGTTCTATTTTTTTATACCACAGGGCAACATTGCCACAGAATAAATGGCAAAAAATTCAGCAATATCTTACTTGTGACCATAGTCAAAGTATTTTCTTATCAACTGAAACTCTTCTGTCTGAGAATGGAAATGTAATTAATAATTGCATAATTATTAATTCATTCATTCATTTATTTATTGTGAATACATTGCTATTGTAGTACAACTGCACTGTAAAATAAAACGTTTCATAATAGGTGTATTAATTATTACATTACTTATGGCTTAATTTCATCAATTAATTTCATAGGTTCTTAGTAAAAGCCTAACCGAGGAAAGTATAAACAAATGTATCAACAAAAAGTGCTGCAAATGAGCTAGAAGCATATATAATATACTGTGCAGTAATATTAAGATTCAGTTACAGTACATTTACAATTACAACATATTTACAACATTAATTGGAAAACCCGCCTTTCTAATTTTTGCCTTTTTGTTAAAAAAAATAATTAAAGTATGCATTTAAAGTCTTCTGTCTACTGTTCTTTTAGCATAATTTCATCAGTGTTAAGATTTAAAAACATTTAGATTCCTATGCAAATGTGTAGTTTAACGTCTGCCAATCTCGCACAGCAAATCATGAAGGACCGCTGGATGAATGTAGGTCACGAGGAAGAGGAGCTAAAGCCGTATACAGAACCTGAGCCCGACTTCAGCGACACCAAACGCATAGGTCTGGACCTTCCCTGGTCTCTCTCCTTCTTTACTACTCAGGCATCAGTTTCATAATGGTCAAAACTACATGGCATCTTACACTACATCTGTGTGAATCCTCTCATCTCTTCCAGAACTGATGATCACCATGGGTTTCCCCAAAGACGAGATCACGGAGGCATTAGTGGGGCAGAAGTATGATGAGGTCATGGCCACGTATCTTCTGCTGGGCAGGAAACCTCCCGAGGCGAGTCACTTCATACACCCTTGTGCATGTGATCTTACCAGCGTTGAGATATCGTTGCATGCTTTATATTTTACATTCGTTTTAGTATGTAATAATAATGGGTAACACTTTATTTAACAGTGTCCTTGTTACTTACCACAGTAAATTATGCATAATTACATGCAATTAACCCTCAACCAAACCCTAATCCTATAGTAAGTACATGTAGTTGCTTAATATCACTCAGTGCTTAAATATATAAGTGCACTGTAACAATGACACCTTAAAATAAAGTGTAACCTAATAATGTAAGTGTAATAACTGTGATCCTGTGGTTTGTGTGCTCGTGGCAGTTTGAAGGGAGCGATTCGCTGTCCAGCACAAACCTGTGTCAAAGGTCGCGACCCAGCAGTGACCTGAACAACAGCTCCACGCCGTCGCCCGCTCACTCCAAAGTCCAGCGCAGCATCTCTGCCACGCAGAAGCAGCGCCGCTTCAGCGACCACGGTACAACACACACGTTATTATAACCTCACTGTAACTCTGAACTCGTTAATCAGAACTCAGCTGCTCACGCCCTTACATTTAACACACATCAGCTGACATCACATCACTGCCTGTTCACGCTGTCGTCTCCTGGTTTTATATCTGTAACTCTCAATATTAGCTAAAGTTTCCTTGGGTTCTTGAAAGGCACTATGTAAATAAAACGTATTATTATTATTATTATTATTACTAACACACGATCACACGCAGTATGACATCAACGTTGAATCCTGAATGAGAGAGGATTTAGCTCAAATTAAATGAGTTAATTTGCTGATGTATTAACAAAAAATAATCTCAGAAACAGTTGTTAGCTCGATTTCTCTATATAAAGTTGCATATATACAGTATTATATCCGATGTAATGCAAATGCAAACAGTAAACTCTGGTAAATCGATTATACTGCATCAGTGTTGGGGAAAGTTGCTTGTAAAAGTAATGTTACAATATTGCGTTATTCCCATAAAAAAAGTTGCTTTTTATAGAAAGTAATGCGTAAAGCTGCTTTTGTGTTACTTGTCCTCACCTGGGCTGGGCTCTCTTGTTTGTTTATTAATAACAAACAAACAAAAAAACTATTTTTGGCAAATATAAAGGCCCTTTCACACCAAAAGTGAAATGAATAAGCCTCAAGGCTAAAGGAAATGCAAAGTCAGTCAATAAATGGCAAAACAAAGTAACTTTCGTTACTTATTTGAAAAAAATAATTGAGATATTTTGTTGTAAATGTAAAAGGCATTACTTTACTAGTTACTTAAAAGTAATCTGATTACTTAACTCGCGTTACTGGTAATGCTTTACCCTTAACACTGTACTGTAGAGCAAATCATAACTGCTTGATTTATTTAATCGCAAAATGTAACTGTACTATCGCACTTTAAATGAAGTTGTATGAATGTATACAGTATAAATGTACAACTTTATCCACATACATACAGTATACTAGCGTAGGGCGATACGCTTATATGCTTGCATCGTTGCAAAATGTAAACTATATGTGACCCTGGACCACAAAACCAGTCACAAGGGTCACTTTTTTTGAAACTGAGATTTATACATAATCGGAAAGCTGAATAAATAAGCTTCCCATTGATGTCTGGATTGTTATGATGGGACAATATTTGGACGAGATACAACTATTGACAATCTGGAATCTGAGGGTGCAAAACATTGAGAAAATCTCCTTTAAAGTTGTTCATTTATGTTGGCGATTGTGCTGCATTCACTCACACAAATACATGTTTTATATATTTACGGTAGGAAATGTACAAAATATCTTCATGGATCATGATCTTTACTTAATATCCTCATGATTTTTGGCATAAAAGAAAAATCTATCATTTTGACCCATACAATGTATTGTTGGCTATTGCCACAGATAAACCCGTGCGACTCGTGACTGGTTTTGCGATCCAGGGTCACATGTTATCGCCTAGCTTTATGCAACTATAAGGCATGAAGATAAGATATTATTGTGGAAGAAAATTAGACTTGACTTCATATTTGAAAAGAACCCAAAGTTGATGATAACGGTCTATTTGATTCTGAGCCGACATATCTTCATCTGGGTGTAAACGTGTGATGTTTTTGCAGTTGCCCCATCCATCCCCCCGACCGTGTCTTACACCAAGCGCTCTCAGGCCAACAGCGTGGAGGGGGAGAAGAAGGAGGAGTGGGACGCGTCCCGTAAGCTGGCCTCCTCCAGCTCTAAAGCAGACGTGGCCGTCTCTCCTCTGGTGGCCCAGGAGCGCAGGAAGACCTCGGCGTCAGGGGTGAGACCTCACGTCATCTGACACATGACTAACAGCAGGCCACACACGCTCTCACTGTGTGATTAATGTGTGTTTGTGTGAGCAGAACAGTGCCGCGGGAATGACCCGGAGAAACACATATGTGTGTGAGAGATCCAGCACAGAGCGGCACTCGGCGATCCCGAACGGCAAAGACAGCAGGTGACCGCTCTCACAGTCTGCTTATTCACACCTCTCCACGCCAGGACCAATGAGATAGAAGCCTTTGGGTCA
The DNA here is from genome assembly GCF_951802725.1 of Rutilus rutilus. Classification (NCBI taxonomy): domain Eukaryota; kingdom Metazoa; phylum Chordata; class Actinopteri; order Cypriniformes; family Leuciscidae; genus Rutilus; species Rutilus rutilus. The sequence goes on from NC_140222.1 coordinate 42,320,946, forward strand.
TGTGTCATTCCAGCCGTAATGATAACAAACGAGCGAAGCAAACGGGAGACTTGACTTGACTACTTTATCATCCCCATGGGGGAATTTTGTTGTTTATGTTTCAACACGAAAAACACACAAAAAAAACCATCATCATCACTGAGATGAACTCAGTGAACTCTACTTTAAAAAGAAGAGATATGAAAAACAGTTGCAATGCAAATCTTTTATATTACTCCACTCGTGGCTTCTTCAGGAAATACCTGTCACGACTACCTGGCTCACAGTAGCAATGACATAGGGGAGTCTGTTGGCAGAGTAAAAGTTCGAAAGGGGTGGTTCGAAAGATGTAAAATAAGTCTCTGATGTCCCCAGAGTGTGTGTGTGAAGTTTTAGCTCAAAATACCCCACAGATATGTTTATAAAGCATGTTAAAGTTGTCACTTTTTGAGGGTGAGCAAAAACGCACCGTTTTGTGTGTCTGTCCCTTTAAATGCAAATGAGCTGCTGCTCCTGGCACAGGGGGCGGAGCTACAACAGCTTGTGTCCTTTTAACTCACACACACATGTGCTGAACATTTCAAAAACTTTTAGCCTTTTATGTTCAAACCGGAGTCAGAAAGATGGAGAGACTCAAGAAGAAGTGACAACATGTAGAAGCAACATTTCTGAATGGTTAGTTGATGAATTTATGTAGCATATGTGTAGTTATCTTCTAGTCATTAATTAGCATATTCTGTCTTGATAATCTATAAATCGTGTTCTGGGGGCGGGGTTTATGTAAATGTTAGGGTTGGTGTTGTCACTAACCCGGGAGGAATGTGGTGTAGTCTCTACCAGCCGCTTGTTGTAGTCCTTAAAAAGCGATTTCTTTAAAAGCAAATATCTCCCTTTGCTTTGAGCTTTGAGTGTTGTAACTTTGCAGATGTTTATGCTCAAACAGCAACATTACACACTAACTAAAGTTAGAAAAGTCAAATCATAATCAACCACCCCTTTAAATCTGGCCATATTGTTTGTGAAATGTAAGTTAATAAAAAAAAAATAACTTTTGCTTGTAGAACTGTTGAATTAAAAAAAATCGGGCTTTTTAAAAATAACACATTCGCTTGTGCGATTTTTGTCTTCTTCTGTTTAACGTGTTAGAAATATTAACCAATTAACACAAAATTAATACATTTTTCCCTCTGCCACTCAGTAAAGCACTTTAACATTAAACACATTTTAAAATAAACCGTCTTTATGTTGTTTCTACGTTAATTTGGAGATTCAATGTGAAAGTATTTCAACATAAAAATGTTAATGTTAGATCGCGATTAATTACACAAAAATGTGTGATCAGTTCGTTTTTTAATCGATTGACAGAACCAAAAAAAAAAAAGGATAATCGCAATTCTGTGGATTATTTGTATTTATGAGCAGAGAAAAACGTGCACTTTTTACCATGTTTACCAAATTCATTATGCAAAATCCTGCACATTTCCTCCAAAATCAGTGCAGAACATGCTGGAAAGGTCAGCAGATTGTGTCTCTGGTTTCATTATACATTAAAAAAACATGCGCGATTGCTTCCAGTTTAAGTGTGCATTTCTCTTGTTGTGAAATATTTGTTTTACCCCCGAAGAACTCGATACGCACAACAAGTTCAGTGGCTTTTTTGATACTGACATTTGCAAATGTGTTCCTGTGTGTTCTGGCTCTCGTCTCTCTCTCTCTCAGTCTGACGGAGATGTCGGGCTCTGCGAGCGCCTCCTCCTCGGTGTCTCCCGGGGGGTCCTCGGCCGGGGCCGCCACTCGCCCGCGTCACGTCAAGTCCATGTCCGCCTCGGGACACCCCAACAAGTCCCCGCTGCCGCCCATCGAGGACAACACCGAGTTCAAGGGGTGAGGAGGACACACACTTCAGTAGTTCAGAGACCGCGTTGTTTCGGTGTCGTTGAGATGCTATTATATGTTTTGAATTCATTTTTATTTGAAGTTTTACTAATTTGTTGTGTGTTTTTGTCATTTTTTTTTCATTTTGTTCAGAGTTATTTTAGTGCATCAAGTTAAATACAGTAGAAATTATGCCTTAGCAACTAGATGAAATAAAGTAAGTTTAAGTAATTCATATATTTTTTTATTATTGTTTTGAGTTTTTGCTAACTATAATAACTAGTGTTGGGGTAACGCATTACAAGTAACATGCATTATGTAATCTGATTACTTTTTTGATGTAACAAGTAAAGTAATGCATTACATTATAATTTTACACACTTAAAAAAAAAAAAGGTGTAACACACATTATTTTTCAGTTTAATCAATAAGCTTACATTTTTTTTACTACTACTATAATCTAATTCTCTCTCTTCTCCATAACATAGTCACTTAGACTTGGCATTCATGTGAGGAAACAACGGTAACAAAACGCATTACTTTAAGACAAAGTTAAAGCACTTCTAACTACTAGATGTCCCCATACTTCCACAGTTGATTGATTACATTAAGAATTGCAAAAAAAAAATTGTATTTATGTTTATATATTTAAATTAGGTGTTGTCTAGTTAAATATGCACTCATTTGCATACATTTCTAGAACAAAAATCTGAACATTGGATAAAGTCGGGTTCAAAATTCTTGTTTCGTTTTTTTTGATGTATTAAAGGCAAGGGTTTTTACTGAGGGGATTTTGGAAATCTCTTTTTTTTCATCACTCCATAAATCAGAAAATACTGTCAACAGCCAGAAAGAAAAGGAAGAAAATGTTTTAGGAATAAAATGCTGTATAAAATCAAAAACAAAAACCCTCTGTAAAAAACCTTCAGAATATAGATAGGAATAAAACTGTAAAGTTTGGTGTATGTAAGTGCTGCAAAAACACATTTTGAGTAAACGGCCTTTAAAGATGTGTACTGTAATTGAAACCTACATACGCAAATAGATAAAATGCTATAAACGGTACAGTTAAGTGTATATTGGATGCTTTCTACACACTAGTCTGAGAAGAAAGCCCAAAATCTCAAAAATCAACACATGCTGTGTGTTTTTGTCCGTAGTGTCTCAATAAAAAGAGTTGTACAGTAGGTGATATAAACCGTAATGTTAAGAGATGTTTTGTTCGGCATACTTCGCTCGGGAGCTCAGGAGATGTTCAAAGTGGCCAGACTATTATAATATTCTACATGCATATTATAACATGTATGTTATATAGACTATGTTGTCTGCGACATATGTGACCCTGGACCACAAAACCATGCAGTCACAAGGGAACATGAGATTTATAAATAAGCTTTCCATGGATGTATGGTTTGTTATGATGGGACAATATTTGGCTGAGATACAACTATTTGAACATCTGGATTCTGAGGGCGCAAAAAAATCGAAACATTGAGAAAATCTCCTTTAAAGTTGTGCATTTATGTTGGCGATTGTGCTGCATTCACTCACAGAAATACATGTTTTATATATTTACGGTAGGAAATGTGCAAAATATCTTCATGGAACATGATCTTAATATCCTAATGATTTTTGGCATAAAAGAAAAATGGTTAATTTTGACCCATACAATGTATTGTCGGCTATTGCCACAGATAAACCCGTGCGACTCGTGACTGGTGACGTGATCCAGGGTCAAAAAAGTAATACAAAAGTAATCTAACACATTACTTTCACTAAGTAATGTAATAGTTACTTTTTTTAGGGAGTAACACAATATTGTAACGCATTTCTTTTAAAAGTAACTCTAAAGTTGCGCTGAGTACATGTGGTGGACGGCCTCTCGGTCGCGCGGCGCCAAACCTACGCAATTCTTTACCATTGCACATTCAGATTCAGTTTCCCTCTTTACAGCTCAGATTAAAACTTATATGTTTAGAATGGCTATGGTTTGATTTGTTGATTGTTGATTTTACTGATTTACTTTTTATGTTGTAAGGTGTCCTTGAGTGCCTTGAAAGGCGCCTATAAATGAGAGGTATTATTATTATTAAAGCACGGATGATAATAACCCTGCTCAGAGATTCAGCTGGGTTTATAGTTCAACTATTTGAAGTATTAAACGGTTGTGGTTTTGATTATGCATTATGAGTGCAGTTCCACTTGTTAGTTTGTTTCAGTCACTTTAATGTGTGTGTGTGTGTGTGTGTGTGTGCAGGGCTCCGTCCACGTCTCCGTCGGCTCACAGCATCAGCAGCATGACCCCGGACCGGACCCGGTTCCCCCGGGGCACCTCGAGCCGGAGCACCTTCCACGGGGCGCAGCTCAGAGACCGGCGCAGCGCCACCTACAACGGCCCCCCCGCCTCGCCCACGCTGTCCCACGACACCGGCGCCCTCGCCCAGGCCCGGCGCGGGGCCTCCTCCGGCTTCATCAGCAAGATCACCTCAAAGTTTGTGCGGAGGTCAGTCTCCAGGTCCATCTCTCAGCTCTGTGTGCTTTCCCTTCACAGGCTCCTGAGGTTTGTATGAAAGTCAGGGTTCAGGACCATTGGAAAACTCCAACACCGGTCAGGCATGATCCTGAATCCATGAGTCAACGGTCCTGTGTAAAGTAGTGCTTTAAAACAATCTATATTGTTAAAAGCGCTATATAAATGAAGGTGGCTTGATTGACTCTGCACCTTTAATTGACTTAAAGGTGCGTTGTGTAATATTTAGGAGGATCTGTTGACAGAAATGCAATATCATATACATAACTATGTTTTCAGAGGTGTATAAAGACCTTAATTAAAGAACCGTTATGTTTTTATTACCTTAGAATGAGGCATTTCTCTCTACACACACACACATTCCCTTAAGGTCCCCTTACATCCACGTTTCTACGGTGGCCTAAATGGACAAAATGCGTTTCTTCACTATGTTGTTCTTCGTGCAAAGAAGCTATAGCTAAAGTCAGCAAATAAAACACTGACACAATGAAGAATAAGTAACAATAATATTCGCAATAACATATCGTTTCACTGCACAATAAAGTAAACCTAACTTCTTAATTTATATTTGTAAAGAAGCATCGTTGTTTAACTGGCTACTCTCTGCTGTCTCAGACGACGACATCACTTCCTGTCGGCAAACCGTAACTTCTGTTGGGTGCAATTCGTAACCTCACCGCTAGATGCCGCTAACATTTACACCAAACATTCACATTCATCAAATATGTAAAAATATTGATCTAATATAAGAAAAATTGGCTTTGATGAGTGAATTACTTACTTAAAGGTGCAGTTTGTAATGTTTAGAGGCATCTAGTGGTGAGGTTGTGAATTGCACCCAACAGAATTTAAGAATAACTTATATAACTTATAACAATACTTATATATCAACAAAACAAATATTTGAAATAATAACAAATAACATGCAAACATGCATTACAAATACATGCGTTACATATTCATTACATCCTTTTTTTTTTACTTTTTGTCTTTAATATTTAATATATCACAAGTTTTTAGCCAGCGTTTAAATGTTTATATTTCAGAAAACGAATTGAAACATAATTGTCATTAAAAAGTGATGATTATAACATCATCATTATTATTATTATTATTATTATTACTACTATAAAACTGCCTGACGTGCAATTTAAATGTTTGTAAACAAATTAGTTTTTTTTTTTTTTTTTTTAAATAGTGACGTACTGTAACTGATATACATCCATTTGTCCATCCATCCAATTGATATCACTTAGAATTGAATCGCTTGTGAATCGAAATCGAATCGTGACATTTGTGTCAATGCCCAGCCCTGCTGCAGTGTGTGTATGGAGGAGAGAGAGCCAGGTGTCCTGACACACACACACACACACACACACACACACGCGCGCAGTGCTGAGCATGCAGTGACTCTGCAGTCAGTGAAGGACACTGGGTAAAGTGAGCTGGATCTTTATCAGATGTCATGGGTGAACCTCTCTCTCAGAGTCGCCCCCTACTGTCAGTCTGCAGGAGTTACACACTACACCCTATCAGGTGTTTAATACCTGCACAGTATTACTACAGATTTATGAGTCCTCCATAATATGGTCAGTTTCATGCATTGCTCCTCAGATTTGGTTTGGTTTGGTTTGATACGCTGTTTGTTTGTTTGTTTGTGTTGTAGAACTCTGTCTTTCAGAACGGCGAGGTAGGGCTCAATAGCTTGACCTTTCCCCTCAGACTTACACATGAAACTGTGTCCTCACACCCCCTTCTCCTCAGAAATAGACTCAACCCGTGTGTTTCTTACTAATGATCTGTGCATCTGTGAATGTTTGCACGGCCTGCAGACTGAAGATGATGATGATGATGATGATGATGACACTCCCCCCACCTGTGTGTCCTCAGACTTTACCCGTGAAGTGTTTTGCTGTAGTTTTGTTGAACATGTTGAATGCCGATGGTCTGTAGTGATCCAGTACCTGTTCTCCTTCCTCCTTTTGAAATGTATTTTACTGGTCAAAAGAAAGCAGTTGTTCGGTTCTGTTCTACAGGAAGAATGATGTAATGAAGGAATAAGAGGCCGTGTGTTACAGTGATTTTCCCACGGTTTAGAAACGGCATGACAAGCATTCCCCTGAACTGTGGTAAAATCACTGTAACACACGGTTCATGGCTTTCATAAAAACACCAACATGATGAAACCATCAACAGCAGGATGTTTTTGGTATAAACTGGAATAAATCTTCCGCCAAGTGATATCGTTTGTAAGTCTAAAGGTCTGTTCACATGAAGGATGATAACTATAACCATAAAGATGTGCTCATTGTAAGAGAATAGCAGAGTCTACACCAGAGGAATCACTTTTCACATGATCCCCCCAGACGATTCTGAAGATGTCATTGGTCACGTCAATCACAGTGCTGAAACAAACACTTAACCATCACCTTAACCATCTTAACCATCACCTTAACCACCTTAACCATTTTAACCATCACCTTAACCATCTTCTTAACCATCTTAACCATCACCTTAACCATCTTCTTAACCATCTTAACCATCACCTTAACCATCACCTTAACCACCTTAACCATCACCTTAACCATCTTAACCATCACCTTAACCATCACCTTAAAGGCAGGGTAGGTAGAAATGGTCTAAAAATTTTATTTTTCAAATTTGTTTAAACTTTATGTACATATCAATACATAATTAAAATGTAAGTACTCTGAAAAAGAAAGTATCAAAATCGAGTGTCTGTAGACCTCTCACGACTGTTTTAAAGACATCTCATTATTTCCATTCACTCCACCCCCTCATTTCTGTGCTTCTTCCAAAGCCACGCCCCCAAAACACATGAACGCGCGACTCCGACCGCTGAGCTAGAGGACGCATTATTTACCTGAGACAAGCGGAGGGGAAGGGGCATTTTTTTGCCTGGTTTGCCTTCACTAACTGCATATGCCGGTACTGTAAATTTAGATTGCTCTTTCTCTGCCATTGTTTTGGTATTCCTAGGTTCAGTGCCTTCTTCTTCTTCTTCGATAGATTTTATTGGCAGCTTGCAAACATAGTGCATTACCGCCATCTACTGGACGGAGGTGTGATCAGGTTCCGTGCCTCTCGCACTCCTCAAATCAAACGGTCGCGCGCAAGTGGGCAGGTGCTGTGTGGCAAAAGGGTGGTTGCCATGGTTGCGAGAGAGTGACAGTCGCCTAAGCCAATCCTTTGATTCGTCCCGAATCGAAATAATGAGCTGTGTTTAATACAGATTAAACGGTCTAGAGTCACTTGATTTTTATACTCTTTTTTTCAGAGTTCTTACATTTTAATTATGTATTGATATATATAGAAAGTTTTAACAAATTTGGATCTTTAATTTTTAATAAATCCTACCTACCCTGCCTTTAACCATCTTAGCCATCTCCTTAACCACATTAACCATCTTAACCATCACCTTAACCATCTTAACCATCACCTTAACCATCTTAACCATCACCTTAACCATCACCTTAACCATCTTAACCATCACCTTAACCACCTTAACCATCACCTTAACCATCTTAACCATCTTAACCATCACCTTAACCATCTTAACCATCACCTTAACCATCTTAACCATCACCTTAACCATCACCTTAACCATCACCTTAACCACCTTAACCATCACCTTAACCACCTTAACCATCTTAACCATCACCTTAACCATCTTAACCATCACCTTAACCATCTTAACCATCACCTTAACCTTAACCATCTTAACCATCACCTTAACCATCTTAACCATCACCTTAACCATCTTAACCATCACCTTAACCATCTTAACCACCTTAACCATCACCTTAACCATCTTAACCATCACCTTAACCATCTTAACCATCACCTTAACCACCTTAACCATCACCTTAACCACCTTAACCATCACCTTAACCATCTTAACCATCACCTTAACCATCTTAACCATCACCTTAACCATTACTCTAAACTTTAAATCTTCAGTGAGCGAGTTTACATGCATGATTTTAACCCGATTATGCGTAAGTCGACAATGCGTGTGGTCATTTAAAGCTGTTTTCCTTTATTACAGTCATAAACCGACTGATTTTTATCCATTCCCGTGATTTTGCCTGGTAAACCTGTGACAGGAGAGCGTCATTTCAAGGCGAGGTCATATTAGCAATATTTCAGCGATATTTGCGGGCAAATAGACAATGTCAATAGAGAAGTACGAAGCACAGCTCACACAGAAGACACTTTCAGAACATATCAGCTGTTGATTCTGTTGGTCAATCTGGCAAAATGAACGTCACCAACTTGAACATGAGCAAAATCTTTTCGCTCTCATAGTACGACACATCGCCGGAGAAATCAACTAGCTCGTCACGACTGTTTCCCGAAACCATATTGTCGCAAATTGGTCGTTCAACCACGTTGGTTAATGATGTCACGCAGGTGTTGGAGTAATAACTTCTTTTAATGAATCTGTTTGAGATCGAATTAACGCTAGATGTTTTGCTATAAATTACGGACATGGCATCTGACGACTAATTCTCAGTTTTCTCAGATATTTTGCTTTATTTACAGATTCTTCGTTCTTATGTACTAGAGCACGTACGCACAATATGCCAAACTAAAAGACGTAATTGACATTTTGTATGTATTCTAAATAAAAGATATAGATTGTACTGAATGTCAGCTTGCTTATTTTGCTCAAGATAAGGATTTATTGAGTCCACACGTCATAAAAACAAGAAACTCTGCTTCTAACCACAGGTCGAGAGATGGCGTTCAAACAAACAACTTTGCGATGTTGTTTGCGAATGTTCGTGGAACGATGGTTTCGGGAAACAGCGACTCGTTGAACTATACTGATAACGACAGAACTTAAGAGCGACTATAGTTATAGCGCAAACTCAGACTGTTTAAAAAAAAAAAAAAAACTTAAAATTGTGTTCTCATCCCGGGTAATTCAATAGTGACGTCTAAACAACGGCTATAGCAATAACAACAGAAGAACGATACTGTTGGAATCAGTTTCAGAGCGATTTTTCTTTCCGCAAAGCCCACTCTCAGCCAATTCTAAAGATGTATTTGGTCTTGTCAATCACAATGCCAATTAGAGCTGTAATCGGGCCTTAAAAGTTCGGCCCGAAAAGGCCCGAGCCCGACAGAGTTTGGCCCGAGCCCGACAAGTACATTTTGATTGACAGCTTTTTAAAAGCCCGAACCCGTTTACAGCCCAACTGTCCAAAAGGCCGTCTATCAGCAGTGATAAGAGTGTCGGAGAATAGCGCGGACACGCGCTTCACATCGCGAGCCGGCACACGCACCACTCGGCAGAAAAGGGAGAGAAAGAAAAAAAAGAGACTGCGCCGCACGCACACAGCACCTTTATCTTTCGTAAAAAAAGGAGTAATTTATCAATTTTTTTACATCATTTATTCATGACTAACGGAGGCTAGAGGCCACTTGGAAGTTGGAACAAAGAAATAAAATAAGTCCTCCAGAGACCAGCCTCCATTTCACCTCCTCAAGATCCATTTTCACGCTAATCTAAACACATCACCTGACCGCTCATTTACCACGCAACCCGAAGCGCGAGCCCGAGCCCGTGTAAAATAATAGAAATTAAGACCGAACCCGACAAAGATCAGCAAAGATCTTCAGCTCTAATGCCAATTGCCTACAAAGCGCTAAAAGTACTAACTCTTAACCTGAATGTAAACCCTTAACCTCACCTCAGTGTAGCATTGGTAGCACATCCTGATAGATAGCATTACTGTCGTGATGAGATCAACCCTGAATGTTTGAGGGTCCGTTTACACAACACCGTTTTCAACTAAAAACTGAAAACTTCTGATGCGTTTTGGCCGTTCATTTACATGGCGTTGGCGTTTTGGGGGCCTGAAAACGCAAACTTTGTGCACGTTTTTGAAAACGATACCGTTATCGTCTCCGTGTAAACTACAAAAACATGAATCTGTGAAAACGATGATGTTGTGTATTACATGTTCAGTCTAGAGCAGTGGTTCACAAACCTGTCCTGGCGTACCCCCAACACTGCACGTTTTCTTTGTCTCCCTAATAAAACACACCTGATTCAACTCATCAGCTCATTCACCCATGTTATAATGAGCTGATGAGTTGAATCAGGTGTGTTTGATTAGGGCGACAAAGAAAACGTGCAGTGTTGGGGGTACGCCAGGACAGGTTTGAGAACCACTGGTCTAGAGGCTCTACTGTTTCTTTACAAAGTGACGTCGCCACCTACTGGCCTGCCACGAATAGTACAGCGTTTCTAGTTTCACGCATCCGTGTGAACGGGGATCGTTTTGACAATATTGCCGTCTGTACATAAAAAACACAAAGTACATCGCTGTCGTGTAAACGTGCCCTTAGTTGACCACTGAGGTGTTTGTACTGATGAACGATAAAAACATCGACAGCCAATCAAAACTTTTTAAAGTGGCAGAATCGATATTTTTGTAAATGCAGCATGTAAAGCAGAACGCTATCGTCTTCCGGTGTGGACGCTGATATAGTTCTCGCTATAGTTATGGTCTTTGGTGTGAACAGGCCTTAAACATAAGCAGTTGCCCAGAATCTGTTGTCTTGTTTCTTTCAGAACAGCTGATTTATACTAAGCTGTGGTTTTAGAGTTTAGTTGTCCACTGCTTTCTCAATATGACCTCTGATATTCCCCAAGGTTACCCAGTGAAGGAGAGGCCCGCGGTCGGGCGTACAGTATGAGGTGAGGTTTCCATTGATCCTCTGATTCCTTTAGACTTTGTCTTATGTGAAACTGTTGCTTGTGGGGCATTTGTTGCTGCCCCTTCAGGCCAGTCGACAAGAGTCAGCGTTGATCCAACGTGTTGAGATGACGACTGTGTGTGTGTGTGTGTGTGTGTGTGTGAGATTTCTGATTGTATGTGTGTTTTGCATGTTTTCTAAGCAATGAGAACTGTCTTCTGTCTTTCTAATATAGATTTTAACTCTCTAAACAACCATGTTCATTTGTCAGTCCATTTATAGTAGTGATGAACCGTTACTGAAAATCTTACAACCTCAAAAAAGCAGAAGCACACGTCCAAACATATACACTATATATTGTGTGCCTAATTTGTATGTTATGCTTTTCGCTCTAATTTTTTTTCCCATGCACAGATTTTTTCCCCCATGCACCTTATTAATTTTTGTGAAGTCCTGTTGAAACCAAGAACATCTAATATAAAGATAACTATTACAATATATTACCAGCCACACCGATAGACGATAACATTCTGCTTCTTATAAGCATGCGCTAGTTATTTCATATGGAGATTTGTATGCTTGAGCTCTTTAACTCTTTCCATCCATGTTTTCACTTTCATTTTTATACGGTAGGGGGCGCTATTGCACATCTTCTGAAATACAGAATCTGCGGATCCAAAAACAAGCATTGCTTAACATTAAACAGCATATAAATCAAATCTGCCTAACATTACCGAATGAAATGTCGACCCAAGAAGAGGAAGCGACTGCAGGCTTTGGTTGATGGCGGGTTGATGGCGAATCTGGCGAATTTTTATAAAACGCTGGAGGGGAAAGAGTTAAACTCGATGCAGTTTAACTCGAGTTAAAGAAGGGAAAGAGTTAAAGTATGGAAATCTCGCTGAAAGTGATTCCAGTGATATCGTTCCTCGGCCATTATCATGTTCACTTCGCTATTCTCACAGAAGGATTATGATAACTTTCATCATCTGGTGTGAACGGTGGCCCTTAAAGGTCTGTTTGCACCAATAATGATATTTATATCATAGTTATATTATCAAACAAACCTACAGATTTTTATATTAGAGCATTGCAGTGAAGTTGTGTACCGCTTTATAAACTCAAGCTCTTTAAAGTCAGGTGGATTCTGATTGGCTGTCAATGATTTTATTGTTAAAAATTGCTTTGACAGGGATTCCCACGATACCGTTTCTCTCTGTCGTTATCGTTATACTGTAGTTGTGATGTGGACTTCCCTCTTCTCATAATTAGAACGATTATTAAAGCTTTGGATAATGGTGTGAACGGATAATAGCGTTGATAGTGTTCACACCAATAATGATAACTATAATAGCGAACAAACTAACGCACGATAACATTAATTTTACTATAAGCGTTCGCTGCTATATTGTCGGGTGGATTCTGATTGGCTGTCAATGTTTTTATCGTTTATCAGCTGGAAAAAAATAGTTCTGAAAGTGATTTCAACGATATCATTTCTTCATTTCGTTATAGTTTTAGTAGACTTTGCTATTAGTAAATTAGAACGATTATTAAAACTCTTTAAAATCGTTATAGTTATCATCCTTGGTGTGAACGGGCCTCAAAGCAATCTAAAAGAAGAGCAGAGTCCACAGCACAACTATAACGATAACGTCACTGAGGAACGATTTTTTTCTAGCTGATGAAATATATAAAAAACATTGACAGCCAATCAGAGTCGATCCGACTTCAGGGCGCTTGAGCATTTAAAGTGACAGGCGACAAAACTGCGGCGAACGCTTAGAATAAATAGAGCGAAACCGTCTGCAGGTGTGGACGCTAATATAGTTATCTTTCTAGCTATTGTTCTTGGTGTGACCTGGGGCCAGTTGCATAAACTTAGCCACTATGTTAAAGGGATACTTCAGCATTTAGCATTAAGCTTTGTATGAGTAGAAAACCTGTAGTATTTTCGAATTACCGTGCTTCCCTCCCTCATGTCCCTCTGAGACGAGAGATTTATGTATTTTTGGTCTGGAAAAAATCCTCCGATGACGCAAAAATCATCATTTAGCATCATCAGAGGATTTTTTGGCCAGAGGCGAGAGACTACAGCCAGTAGGAGGAGCTGTTCCACATGTTTTCATTGGATCTCACTCACAGAATGTACACACAGTGTCAGCCGTCTTTCTTTGGAAGCTAAGCTAACAGGCTCTTGTTCTGTGGAGAAAGCTGAGTAGTAGGGGTTACCATCCTCTTTTTCCCGGACATGTCCGGCTGTCGAGATCGTCCAAAATGTCCGGGATTCGGCTTTTGCTTTCTGCAGTCGCCATTCATTGTTTACATGCACACCTTTTGTTTCAATCTAACTGAATTCATTCCGATTGGTGAATCTGAATGTAGTGTTTACTTGAACGCTAAACAAGTGATCGGTTGATGTGTGTTTTAACATTGCCAATAAAATTCGTGAGAGATACGAGACCGGTGCGTCTCACAGGTGTCGCTCATCAGTAATCACGCCACCGGCCTCGCGCCGTTCTCCCGCAGCCCTCAGCCTCGTCCTGCTCGCCACAGCTAACATGAGGAATGGCGACTGTAGAACGCAAAAGCCGAATCCCGGACATTTTGGGTGATCTCGAAATCCCGGGCAAACTCGTCACGGAGACTCACTAGTACCTTGTTGTTTAATTGCGCTCTCTTACCGGTAGGCGTGGCTTGGGAGTGGCCTCTTAGGGCAGCGAAGCAAGTGCATTCTGGGAGTTGTTGTCTTTCATCCACATGAGCCAAAAATACATTTTCTGTCTTTTCTCAGTCTAGAAAGCTCCAAATTCAAAAATAATTTCACATTTCTACTACATAAATGACCTATTTTAAATACACATTCATCTTTCCAGAGGTGAAGTATCCCTTTAAGACTGTGTCTTAAGAACTAGTTCGACCAATTAGCAGTTAACCAAGGGCTAATCAGTCTTGCTTTCTCAATTTTAATTAGACCAATCTACCAATTTATGTAAATTACTTAAAAGTTAGGGGCAAGTCTTGATGAAAAAATTGAGATGACTAACTTTTAAGACTAGCCTAAGCTGTTTATGCAACCGACCACTGGTCTTAACTCTACAATACTCATGGTTTACCCAGACAGCAACATCCGGGCCGCGTGGGAACCTCGTGTATCAGATCTGGGCCGACACTATGTTGCTCTCTGGGTATTATCAGTGATGAAGATAAACCTGACACTCTGAACGCTTCTGTGTTTGTCATCAGGAGCGGATCCGGAGAACCCAAGGAGGAGGGTCGCGACTCGAAGCCGAGATCGCTGCGCTTCACCTGGAGCATGAAGACCACCTCGTCCATGGAGCCGGGAGACATGATGAGAGAGATCCGCAAGGTGCTGGACGCCAACAACTGCGACTACGAGCAGCGCGAGCGCTTCTTGCTCTTCTGCGTCCACGGAGACGCGCGGCAGGACAGCCTCGTCCAGTGGGAGATGGAGGTGTGCAAACTGCCCCGCCTGTCGCTCAACGGCGTCCGCTTCAAACGCATATCGGGAACCTCCATCGCCTTCAAGAACATCGCTTCCAAAATTGCCAATGAGCTCAAGCTGTAAGAGAAGGGTTCGGAAAAATACGTGGGGAAAAAAGAAAAAAAAAAACACTAAAAAGGAATTTCGCCGGGAAGTCTGAGCGCCATTTTTTGAGTTCCTGCTTCTGTAAGCTACTGCTGTAATGTTTAGTGGAGACTAAAAAAATACGAATGCAAAAAAACCGCCCTCGCCCCGCCCGATCTTCACGACCTCTAGCATTATACGCCTGGTTAAAACAACCATCTTGCAATAATATCGAAACCCTTTCAGGGTCGGCGGGACAAAATCTGTCGAGCTAATTATCGTAACGAACTTCAGACCGACTTTTTTCCACATGTACAGTTAAGATATAGAATGTTTTTGTTGTATTGAATTGATCATAGAGTTGTATAAAACAAGACTTTCAGCCTACTTATGTGGAGGTGTTGTATAGTCACCATTGGGCTCTGTACAGAAAAATTATGTTCAATGTGTCATACTTGTTTAGTTTGTTGCTTTTTTTTTTTAGACTGACACCACCCGGTTTTAATCGTTCTTTTATATGTTCTCAACGTTTGTTCATGCGACGGTGGAAATTCGGTTATTTTCTCACCCTCGTCCGATCAAGCCCGTATGCTGTTATTTTCCATGAAAAACATTTCCATTTTGACCAGCTCCAAAAAAACACCACAATTTGTGTTGCAATAGCCACGCGTTACTGTGTATCAATCCCAAATTGTAAGTTGTTATAATCACTGAAAACGTGCTGCGTTTAGTTTACTTTTGTATTCCATTGAGAAATAACAACATACACCGGAAGGACGTGAGGGTAAGCAAATAATGACAGAACTTTCATTTTGGGTGAATTGTCCTTTTAATTCAGAGTGAGAATTAGACGCGATCATAACATCAGAGAATTAACGGCTAAGTGTTGTGTAGAGCAGGCGGTGTATTTCCCAGATGCGGATGCGTTGGATGTACAGATCAGCTAGAAAATAGCACATGAGCATCTACATTAACATTCCTGAGAGAACACACATCATCAGAAACACTGCAGTGTGTGTGTGTGTGTGTGTGTGTGTGTGTGTGTGTGTGTGTGGAGCGAGAGAGAGTGAGCCAGTTCAGAAACACTGCATTTCTCTTTCAGAATCCAGAACGTGAAAAGCTTCAACTAATAATAACTACAAGAAATTTATTTATTAAGCCAGTTTATGCCTTGTTTTATTACCTGTAGAAACTGTTCATCCAGAGAATGCATGACTTTTTGTTTTGTTTTTTTTAAGTGTAATTTGTTTTGTAATAATAAGTGGTGACGATGAAGATGAAGATGATGATGATGATGGATTACAACCACTGGTACTTTCTACTAGTTCTTTTGTACTGAAGTATTGAAGGTTAAATGTGCAATGCTGTCTATGTTGTATTACTGTAATGCTGATTGAAGAGGTTGTGACTGCACACTTTTGAGGGAAGATGAGGTCAAGTTAGCGTAGTGTGAGGGGAGAAAGGACTAGTGACTAAACATATTAAAAGGGTAAAGCTGTGATTAAAGCTCAGAGAGGCGTTGAATGTTCGGATGTCGACTGTGATGTTCCATTTTTTGTGACGGTACATTTCCAGGACAAATTTCTTTTCTTTTTTTTTCAAAGCGAAACTCTTCGGGAAGGAAGCTGAAGGCTGAGGATCTCCAAAAAAAAAAAAAAAAAATGCAATTAACTCTTCAACACATTTCGTCCTTCCACACACTTTTCCCATTTATTCTCTCGACATTGTACTGTACATTTCTGCGGAAAATCCCTTGGGCCACTGTGGTTCAACTTCAGTCCCACTGGAGCACATTAAAGCTTACTTGAAATGAGTCTTTGAACTAAAATGTTTTGTGTCCTTTTTTTTTTTTCTCCCACTAACCTCGTTGCAGTAATTATATCAAGCAATCTGTTGTTCTTTCTTGTTTTGCACATGATCATCTATGTTTAGGATATAGTACGTTTTCTTGTCTGTTAACTGACGCAAATGCAACAAAAAATATATATGTAGGGTGAATTTCATGAACGGTACAAAGAAATTCCCTGTTCATATTTCAGCCCAAAATCGATCGAAAGAAAGAAATCGATTGCGTTTATGGAAAATGATGACATTTTTATGAAGATATGTGTGGGTGTAATGGCTATTACCAGGGTGTTTTATTCGTGAGATTCACCCTTAATGATCGAATAAACCACTAGCTTCAAAAAATATTTTACAAACAAAGCAAAAAGTGTCGCAAAGTCCCTTATCAATCACAATGTTGATGAGAACATGACGGCTGCTTCACTTCTGAGTCGGCACCAGGTCATCAATGCCGCTGTTGTTCTCCAGTCTTCTCTCCATTCGGATGAGAAGTTTGACCCCGTCCACCACTAGCTGGGTCAGCCCCACTTCATTTAACCCAATGGTCTGCAGGTTGCTGATTTTGTAGACGCCTGGATCGTCTGTGTGTTAAAAATAATGCAACGGTTTAAGTTTGTTTAGAGTAGTTGAGTAGAGTAGTTAGTTTTTTCAGGTTAGTAGATCAATCATGCAAATATAACAGTGGCAGCTTCATTCTCATTTATGCATGACATTGAAATGTTTGTTGTTCTTGCCATCATCTTCATGAAGCAAATGGTTTTGTTTTACAAGCTTGGTGTGAATATCATCTGGGCAGAAATTGATTCATGTTGCATTGAATTTGAAGAAGGAATGGCAAAAATGTATTAAATGAAAATGGTGGACATTGAAACCACTGAGGACATGAGCCAAAAATGCTTTATACCATTTTGTGCAAAAGTTGTTTTGGACTGTTTGTGGCACTAGAACATTTAAAATACCCCAATAATGCTGAGATCAGCCCCGATTAGTGTCCTAAATTTCACAACCTTTTACGGTGTGGTTCATGGGAGTGCTATAGACGCCCCTGGCAGAGGAAAAATAAAACACGTATTCTAGAAGTATTCTCATCTTTAGAGTAAGTACTAAAGTATGTCCTATATAGTATGAATGTAATCTGGACGTGATGCATCCGCCGCGTTGTCATTGTGATGTGACCTGCAGCGTTAGTCGCTTCACTGCCGTTCACAACCCGGCTGCTGTTGCCTCATGGGATAGTAAAGTGTCTATTACTATCTATTGTCTATTATATACAGTACCAGTCAAAAGTTTGGAAACACTACTATTTTTAATGCTTTTGAAAGAAGTCTCTTATGCTCATCAAGCCTGCAGTTAAAAAACTAAAAAAATAAATAAAAAAACCCCAGTAATATTATGAAATATTATTACAATTTAAAATAATGGTTCTCTTTTTTAATATACTTTAAAATGTAATTTATTTTTGTGATGCAAAGCTGAATTTTCATCAGCAAGTACTCCAGTCTTTGGTGTCTTATGATCCTTCAGAAATCATTCTAATATGATGATTTGATACTCAGTTATTATCAATGATGGAAACAGTTGTGCTGTTTAATATATATTTTTGGAATACTTTTTTCAGGATTCATTGATGAGTAAAACGTTAACAGCATTTATTCATAAAAACAGCATTTATTCAAAATAAAAACATTTCTAACAATATAAATCGTTACCATCACCTTTTATCAATTTAACGCATTCTTGTTGAATTAAAGTACTAATTTCTTAAAAAAAAAATAGTTATTGTTCCCAAACTTTTGAACGGTAGTGTATATTGTTACAAAAGATTTCTATTCTAAATAAATACAGTTCTTTTTAACTTTTTATTCATCAAATAATCCTGAAAAAAGTATCTCAGGTTATAAAAAAATATTAAGCAGCACAACTGTTTCCAACATTGATCATAAATCATCATATTAGAATGATTTCTGAAGGATCATAAGACACCAAAGACTGGAGTACTTGCTGATGAAAATTCAGCTTTGCATCACAAAAATAAATTACATTTTAAAGTATATTAAAAAAGAGAACCATTATTTTAAATTGTAATAATATTTCATAATATTACTGTTTTTTTTTTTTGTTTTTTTTTTTTTTTTTAACTGCAGGCTTGATGAGCATAAGAGACTTCTTTCAAAAGCATTAAAAATAGTAATGTTTCCAAACTTTTGACTGGTACTGTAAGTGTCTATTATTATAGAATTTTTGGTCATTCGGGTACTTTTTACCTACTTTTTTTTACACGTACTGCAAATTCAGACTTACTTTTCTTGGTAACACTTTACAATAAGGTTCATTATTAAGTAAACAATAGTTAATGTATTAACTAACAATGAGCACTACATTTGTTACAGTATTTATTAATCTTTGTTAAAGTTAGTTAATAAATATCCAGCTGTTCATTGTTTGTTCATGTTAGTTCACAGTGCATTAACTGATGTTAACAAACACAACCTTTGATTTCAATGACGTATTAGTAAATGTTGAAACTAATATTAACTAAGATTGGTCATTCTTAGTTCATATTAACTAAGGTAATGAACCTTATTGTAAAGTGTTACCCTATTATTTTCACACACTGTTTTCGCCTACTATATATTAGGGAACTAGTCACATTTGAATCCACCCTAATTACATTTTTATGTTAGACTGTGGCTGATTTCATGTATGATTTTACACGAATGAGTTTAGCCATACTTGTTGCTTCCATCTGCAGTCGTAGTCTGTCCAAGATGTCATCTATGCGTTTGTTCTCGGCGAGATGAAGCAGATTCACTGAGACACTTGCCTTCAGGCCTGTGCCCACCTCCGCAGGTGAGCTGACCACCCAGCCCAGGTGAGGCTTCCAGATAAACGGGTGTCTCCGTTTATTATACACTGCCTCCATCTAAAAAAAAAAAAAAAACACATTTTAGATTTGTGGCGTGCCTCAGGGTTCAGTATTAGGACCTTTTGTCTTCTCATAGAAAACATATCAACATGATATTTGATAAGGTAGTCGATTGATATAAACCTTCAGCACATTTATGCAGACAGTTTTAAATGCTTCTTGCAAGCAAGCATCACTTCTATAAGACACTAGTTTCAGATGGTCCTCCATGTTTACCCAGACAGCCAGGGTCCCGTCCTTGCTCAACCTGATTGGAGGGCAAAAACATATAAGCAAAAATCAAATTGCTTAACATTTATTTAACCACAACTTATGAACCCTAACCAACCACAGGGCCCTCGCATCAGGCCAGTCACGAGCCACGCCGATCTTCATCAGAGAAGATGGTGGAGCGTCCATCACAACCCCTCGGTCTTCACTCTCATGGCTGAGTTCATCTATGGAGTAAAGCTTTCCTGGCAGATCCTCAGCCAACTGCTCCAAAGCTACAACACAAGTTACATTAGCATAAAGCATATCCGTCTAAGTCAGGGGTGTCCAAGCGTGCAGGAGCAGGATTGGACACACCTAGGAGACCCATGACCATGTTTTAACTGCAGTACCTGTTTTGGCCAGTGTGAGGAGCTGTCTGCGCTCCCCTCGGCTGCAGTGTGTAGGGAAGGAGTAATCCTCTACGCTGCGGCCCACAGTCACCTCACAACTCACAGCATACTCCTGGTCAAAGTCATCGCCTCCCTACACACATAAACACAGACTTTATCCTTCCACAGCATGCTGGCACTACAGATCTCTCATGACGGTAGTACAATCACAAAATTTACCCTGAGAGGAAAGATTCTACATAAAATGTGAGTAAAATGACTGGCACAGCTAGTGTGGAGCTGTGCCATCAAGTGGATAGCATAGCAGAGTTTATATCTGACTTATCATTGCACTTGACATTGCAAAGTCTTTTCCTCAGGTAAAACATCAGGACACTTCAGCAAAAGTGTCCATTTGGTCTCCATTTAATCTCACTGTTGAGACATTAAAGAGATGTTACTAGTTATTCTTTTCTTCGTACCTTCAGGTTGTCATAATTGAAGTCGCTCTCTTGCACAGAGTCGGAGGTGACCTTGTAGCCGTGGTAAGACTCAATAATACGGTCAAAGAAGTCACAGAACAGGATATATGACTGAGCGTCTCCCGCTAAACAGCCGACTGCTTTCGGTCCTGTGGACTGCCCTGTCGGACAAAGCCACACAAGATCCAAAATATAACATAAAAGGACAGGGTTTACAAATGCAAAGCATGTGTGTAAATATTGAGAGAAAGGTGTGTTTTGCGTTCTCAGTGGTTGGACATTTATGGCAGAAAATGCATGACTTAAACATATTGTCAACCTTTTCCCTCACAGGGACCCCAAACAATAATAATAATAATAATAAAAAAGTCCACATAATTTAAACACCAAACAATGAAGTACCTTATGAAACCCCAGGGACCAGGACCTGATATTCACTCGAGTCTCTTCAGTGCTAATTACTCTTTCTGTAATACGTACTCTTTTTAAAAGTACTCTTAAGTGTACTTCTTTTTCACAAGGGTTCCCATGAGAAAAATAACTAAATAAACATAGTAATGATGTCTTCAGATGTAAAAGTACAACAACAAAAAAAGTTTCTGTGAGGGTAATGGTGAACATTTACATGTAATGTAAACACAAATGAATAATACATGATTACATGTTCAAAGTCTTAACGACATGATTTAGTGGATCATGTGTCATCTGTGTATTTGCACATCTTTTTCATTCTCATATCTGGAATCATTCATTCAGAGAAGTGTTAGATGGGCTTCGGGTTTCATTTCTCTGCAGTCTAACGCCCGCTAACCGTTCAGTGGAGACTGTGACTCATTCTATGAACCGACGGTTTGTGCGAATGTGTAAAAACAGCATTTTCATCCAGTGAATATCAAAGAATAACTCACCCGGATCCTCGAGTCCGGGCCGTATGATATCATCAAAAATGACCCCGCTCTCCGTGGCCCGGTTGAACTGTCGCGTGTACATGTGCAGGTCCAGGATTCGGCCCATGAGGGTGCGGTTTCTGTCCAGGTTTGGGAACTCATCTTTAGGGGAACTTCTCTTCAGCTTGAACCTGCTCATAGGGTCACGGGGGAGTAAACTCTGGGCAAAACACAACATCAGATATTGCTATTAACATATTTTAATTTATTCATGCATGCACTGATATCATATCTACAGAAGCAGGATGGGTGACTCTTAATTTCGATGGTCCACTATGGAGTGCATAGCTGATATAAAAAAAAATTGGATGACTAGTAATTTCCTACTTAGTTCTGAAAAAACAGAGATTCTAATTATTGGACAAAAAACGTCCTCACGTAATAACCTAGAATACTGTCTAACACTTGATGGCTGCTCTGTCAAGTCCTCGTCTTCGGTTAGGAACCTGGGTGTGCTCTTTGATACCAATCTTTCATTTGAAAGTCACGTGTCTAGTATCTGTAAAACCGCATTTTTCCATCTTAAAAATATGTCTAATTACAACACATGCTTTCAATGAAAAATGCGGAACAGTTAGTTAATGCGTTCATGACCTCAAGGCTAGATTATTGTAATGCTCTACTGGGTGGTTGCCCTGCACGCTTAATAAACAAACTACAGCTGGTCCAAAACGCAGCAGCTCGAGTTCTTACTAGAACCAGGAAGTATGACCATATTAGCCCGGTTCTGTCAACACTGCACTGGCTCCCTATTAAACATTGTATACATTTTTAAATATTGCTGATTACTTACAAAGCACTAAATGGTTTAGCTCCGCAGTACTTGAGCGAGCTCTTAACGCATTATAGTCCTTCACGTCTATTGAGATCTCAAAATTATAGAATATCAAAATCGACCCTTTTCCTATTTAGCACCTAAACTTTGGAACAGTCTTCCTACCATTGTCTGGGAAGCAGACACACTCTGTCAGTTCAAAGCTAGACTAAAAACGACATATAGACACATATAGAACATTACATTTCTATTATTAAAATCAGTTAAATGATTATTAGGCTGCATAGATTAGGTCAGCCGGACCCGGGAACACTTCCTATAACACCTGATGTACTCGTTACATCATAAGAAGAATGGCATCTACGCTAATGCTAGTCTTTCCATTTATTCTGAGGTTTACTGAAGTCAGCCAGATCCGGGCCGTATCCAGATCAGATGGAGGACCTGCGCCAGGACACAACCACAACACATCCTTGAATTGTCAGCAGAGATTGTGTCCCCCGTGAAAGCCTCTTAGGCCTCCTCCCCTCCCCTTTCCCTCTGAAACGTTATCAAAATTGTTCCCATTCACATGGATCCATGGAAACTTGTAATTTGGCAATGTCACTTTATAAAGAAAGACTCTGCGCCCGCGCACATACACATTCAAAAGTGCATACCTATAGACTGAACACTTAATATGCATATGCACACCTAAAGTGGACCAAAGGGATGTCTTTTCAGTCCAGTCAGGGCCATTTTTACTAGATGCCAGATTGAAATTTTGATCATGACCAAATTATAATATTGTGAATATGTGAACCAGTGTTATTTAAAAACTATTATAGTTCTTAATATTCGGAATTCGTTTTATTTGAGTAATTTTGTTGTTTTAGTTTTTAGAATGTTTATACATTTTATTTCAGTTTTATCTTTAGTTATTGTACTAGCAAGTTATAACAACTACTATATACAGTGCTATGCATAAGTTTAGACACCCATGCTAAAGTTGACTAAAAAGAGGAATAAAAAATCATCTTTTGGAAACTGAACTTAATGCCTTAATTTAAAAAATTAGGAAAAATCCAACCTTTAAGGACACCAATTTTCTTTGTGAATGAATAATGTATCGTAAATACATAAATGTTCTTCCTTAAAATACAGGGTGCATAAGTTTGGACACCCCTATGTTAAATTCCCATAGAGGCAGACAGATTTTTATTTTTAAAGGCCAGTTACTTCATGGATCCAGGATACTATGCATCCTGATAAAGTTCCCTTGGCCTTTGGAATTAAAATAGCCCCACATCATCACATAGCCTTCACCATACCTAGAGATTGGCATGGTTTTATTTCAGTTAGCCTAATAGCTAGTTTGATTTGCATTGAGAGATGATCTTATGGAAAGTACCCCATGCCAATCTCTAGGTATGGTGAAGGCTATGTGATGATGTGGGGCTATTTTAATTCCAAAGGCCAAGGGAACTTTATCAGGATGCATAGTATCCTAAACAAAAAATAAAAAAAAATACTTAAAAATAAAAATCTGCCTGCCTCTATGGGAATTTAACATAGGGGTGTCCAAACTTATGCACCCTGTATTTTAAGGAAGAACATTTATTTATTTACGATACATTATTCATTCACAAAGAAAATTGGTGTCCTTAAAGGTTGGATTTTTCCTAATTTTTTAAATTAAGGCATTAAGTTCAATTTCCAAAAGATGATTTTTTATTCCTCTTTTTAGTCAACTTTAGCATGGGTGTCTAAACGTATGCATAGCACTGTAAATACTAACTAAATGAAAATGACAAATATTGCCTTGACACCTAGAGTTATAAATATATATATATTTTTTATTTTCAGTTAACAGTTGTTTTATTTCAAGTAACAAAAATGTTTTTTTGGTAACATTTTACTTAAAGCCTTTATTTATAATGCATTATTAAAGTATTTTTAATGCATTAATTACACCTTGTAATGCACCTTTTAATGTATTGTATGATTTAATAATTGTAGCTAAAACATTATAATGCTATTCTATTCATTATTACACTTATGGAAAGTTTAATGCATTAAAAAAAACCACGACAAAACCAATTTTAGATGTAACAATATCTGACAGATCTGCACATATTCTAATGCATTTCAACTTTGGTTACAATTTTTCAAGTAAAGATATATTGTATTATAACATTCTTTATGAATTCCTTTATAACGCATTATACATAAAGGCTTTAAGTAAAGTGACTGTTTTGTTTTTTAATGATTTTAATTTTAGTTCTGAACTGAAATAACGCTGATGGCAACAGTGCATTAAAAATGAACATTGCTTTGTTGTGCACCAAACTGCGTCCCAAACCTGCCAAAACTGGTCAAGGTTGTGCAGAGAGAGGACGTGGTTGTGGCGATCCATTCGAGATCACGGAACAATGCAAACGCCTGGCAGCACTCTTTTTTTTTTTTCTCGTCCGCAAACAGACAAAGAGTACGGGACTTTCCACAAGCTGGGTGTAAATGGGTTTGGTGTTTGTGAAGGGGAATACCTGCAGCACAGGCCTGTATTTCGACTCCTTCGGGTGCTCAGTAGGTGCTGAAACACAAATCAGACATGAAACATCGAATACCTCCACGCAAATGCCACACAACGATTCTGTTTGTATCTAAAATGAGTGGTTAAAGGACTAACTCAGTGCTGATGTTCATCACTACATCTCCACCACAAGCAATGGCATCCCATGCATCCAAAATGTGACACTTACGCTTAATCATCCACATTTTCTCTCTCTTCCACATCTTTTGGAGCTGTTATGTCTGAAAACCGTACAGATAGACTCCAGCCGACAACAGCTAGACGTTAGCTGTAGACAATATCTATGAATAGCTAGTGGGGCTTGTCGTCATATGAGCGGCTATTGTCCCGTCGCCCACCACACAAAGCACGAGCACCCATGCCGGTGTCAGGTTGCCCGCCTGTAATAATGTGCCTATTTATACAGTTGTGTCAGGATCATACTTCACATCGAAGCTTGAGGGTTGGGTACAAACACTTTCAATGTAGGTCTGCACATTATTGGGGACAAGTGGAGAAGAAATTTGTGGGATATAACAGAGGAAATGGATATGAAGATTGCATGCTTTGAGAAAATACACACACACAATATGTGCACATGTGATCTAGGTGTGTATTCTGGGCTTTCAAAATGTGCTTGCTCTTTGATCACAACTGCAACATATAACAGGGATTACTTTACTAGACTTTATTTCAATAGTTTACTTTAGACATTCTTCTAACTATACGTAACTTTGTGACTTCATGTCAACGAACTCTCATTAATATGCAACTACATGTCAACTAACTATCATTAGAGTATTAGTAGACTGTTTGGGTTTGGGTTAGTAGAATAAGTTGACATGTAGTTGCAAAGTTACTAATAGTTGAATGTCTGTTGAAGGAGAATTAAAATAAAGAGTTAGCAGATATTAAGCAGACAGTCTACTAAAACTCTAATGAGAGTTAGATAACACGTAGTTTCAAAGTTACTTATTGTTAGTAGAATGTCTAAAGTGGACCATTAAAATAAAGTGTTAACGAATGTGAAATAAATAAAAAAATATAAAAACAGAAGTGCACAACAACAACAACCATCATCCATCTAGGAATCAAAATAGTGAAGAGGTCCATGTTTTTGTCCACTAGAGGTAAAGTAACACTGTTGTTTATGTGAATTGTTCTTACAAAAGTCATTGCATGATGTTAGTTGTCCAACGATTACCAAAAGTCAATTGTCAAATGATTGGAATGAAAGTGGAAAAATAGTCATTTGTAATTCGTAATTTGATTCAAAATGACCTTGCATATGTGTTTAGTGCATAGGCCCACTTCTCTACAATTAACATGGCAAAGTGAGTGAGGAACTGGTTGGTAGAAGGGACTACCTATTTGGCAAGAAATGTGAATAAGAATTCACTTCGCTTCTGATTCTTGTCTCCCTTGTAAAGTTAAGCAAATGTTTTTGTTATATATGTTAGAACATGCCGGATATACACTGGGATGCCTTATTAAACCAGCAAGGTATTCAGACAGCTAGCTATAAATATTGTCAGCTGAACTAACTTTAACTTGAAAACAGTAACAGCAATGACCAATGAGCTTAAAAAAAAAAACTGCTGTCCCTTTTCCACAACAAATGCTGTAAGGATAGCATCCAGCATCAAGAACCAATGTGTGAAGAGTCCAGATTTTCTTTATTAACTCAAGTGGTAAGTCCAAAACAATCATTTACAGCATTGCTGTCTTCAGGACACAAAAGAGGGGAGAAAAAGCAAGTAAAAAAGATGAAAATTCAACCTATTTTCTAAATATTGACCTTATTGAATATTTCATCAATGCATCAATTTTTTTAAGTTGTAGAGACAGAGAAACAGGAGAGAGAGACTGGGATAGGAGATGAAGACATGACCCCGGGTCTCCAAACGTGTTGCGGGCCAGTGCGCTACGATCTGCACCAATCACTATGACAAGATGAGCTCCCTTACCACTGACCCGCTGACCCGCGCCGCAAAAACGGATCTTGGCTGGAAATAGCCAGTAACCATCATAACTCCATAAACAATTATACTTTAGGCCTTTTGGAAACACTTCTTACGCTTCTCATGTGCAGAATTTAATTCATGCACATGCAAACTGATATTTTTATAAATATGGCACATATGAGCAGTACATTCAGAACCTTCAGTTGATTTGAAATGATTCAGACTGATTCAGATCTGTGCATGTAAACATGACCAGTGTTACTACAACAAATGTCTTCACCCGAATATTATGAGACACTATAGGGATTCCTCAAAGCCGGTCCTGGAGGGCCACTGTCCTGCATAGTTTAGATCAAAAGCCACGTTTCCACCGAAATTACCCGGAACAATTTGCCCAAGGAACTTTTTTCACAGTAACTTTTCCCCCCCAGACCTGTTGCTGTTGCGTTTCCACCGCGGTCTAAAGTACCGTGAAGATTAGGCAAATTAGTCCGGTGACTTAGGATTGCGTGCGACTGCTCATCCCAGTCGTATTTTGTTTCAAAACTCCCTTGTTTTGATTCGAATAGCAAACAACTCTCACTGCACAACAGACTTTTAAAAATGGTGGTTGAAATAAAATGCTGCGTGGACTCAACCAATCAGCATGTTCAGCGCCCAAGTCCCACCCCCGAAAGTCAGTAGCACCCCACTGCAGTACACGAGATCCAGGGGGCGGAGTTGGATCCAGATCTAAGGGGTGGAGATTGGTAGGTTTAGGGGTGGGTTTAGGGATCAGGGGGTGGAGATTGGTAGGTTTAGGGGTGGGTTTAGGGATCAGGGGGTGGAGATTGGTAGGTTTAGGGGTGGGTTTAGGGATCAGGGGGTGGAGATTGGTAGGTTTAGGGGTGGGTTTAGGGATCAGGGGGTGGAGATTGGTAGGTTTAGGCGTGGGTTAAGGGATCAGGGGGTGGAGATGGGTAGGTTTAGGGGTGGGTTTAGGGATCAGGGGGTGGAGATGGGTAGGTTTAGGTATATGTAAGGTGGGAGGAGTTGGATCTGGATCCAACTCCTCCCCCTGGATTTCGTGTTCTGCAGTGAGGACCATCTTCTGAAAGTTGCTGAACTTTGAAAAAGTGCTACCTTGTGAGCAGGGACTTTCTGAGGGGGAAATTTTAACGCGGAACTTAATTTCGACCCTGGTTCAACACACCTGTGAGTCCCACCACAAAGTCCCTAGTTCCTGGGGGAAGTTCCTGCGGTGGAAACGCAGTTAAACACACCTGAACAAGCTCTTCAGAGTTACAGGTAAGTGAGTTTTATCCGGGTTTGAGCTGAACTCAGCGGGGCAGGACTTGAGGAATCCTGCTATAGTGACTCCAGGACACTGTTTTGGGAGCGCTACAAGTCCTCTAATCCAGTCGTGTCCACTTTTACTTTGATGAACAGTGTGTCGTCTCTCACATACGTGGCGTTCCGAGGGACCTCCAGATCACTGTGGGATATGAATCGTGGGAATCCTGTGGCCACATTAGCATCAGATGTTGGCCGACTAAAGCTATCGCTGGAATCAGGGATGAAAGTACTGCTCAAGTGGTTCCTAGTGCCGCCTTGATCCAGCAATGTTAACGTTGTGTTCTGACGAAACGGCCATGGTAAGAGGGAGTCGAAGTCTCCGCGCATTATCGTGACATAGAGCGACATGTGAGTGCCTCTCCCTGAGTTGTCCCCACCAAGGTAAGCCCGCAGGCTAAGCTTGTAGCCGCTACGACTGGTGTAGAAGGGGGTCGAGTTGAGGACGATGCCAGCTTCTTTCCGGTGCCAGTAGTCACGCACTTTCCAGATGAGCTTCCCATCGAAGGAGGTGGACTCGAGCTGGCGGAAACGCTGCTCGTTACACTGCAGCTGTTCCACGTGGATGTCTAACAAACGTGTATGACGTTGACACGTCTGCTCTAACGCACCTGAGGGACACAAACACATACACAGCTCCTGTTACAGCTCTATAAAGAGGATACATCTGCATATTACTGTATTGTGTGAGGCTGGTAATAAATCTATAGCCCTATTTGGACGGGATAAGTTAAACATGGAGAAGTGGGGTAATGTAATTGTTACCAGAGCTTCTCAGTGATTTCAGTCCTGTTCGAATGTGCATCTCAGTGATCATTACGGACAATTTCAGTAAAGATTACGGCGACTTTTACCTTCTGTAAAAAGGTCCGGAAAAATTACCTCAGGTAATACTGATCCCGTGCGAATAGACCCGCTGTAAATATGTACGTAAATATTCCGCCATTTCATGTTTAAAAGTAGTTTTCTGCATTTTTTTTAGTATGGAGGTGCTTGGAGAAGCATTCAGTTGCGTTCTAGATACTGGGACGAGTCTGTGGCAAAACTCAAGTGCTTTCCACATACCATTCAGATCAAAAAGAAGATCGAAAGCACTTGTTGAAACTTTTTTTAGCGTTAGATAAATGTTAGCCTATTACCAACATAATCCAGTCTGAATTTAATGAATACATTGTTTGACTGGACCTAACTGTTTTATTTGTATATATAAATATAGGTTGTTTGCGCACATGATATCAGTAAGCAACGTAATACGCACATAGCGACAGGAGGGTGACGGCGGTGTGTAAATTGAGTTACCCTGAGATTTCTTATCCCGTGCGAATTGGCCATTAATATTACAGACGTCCTGTGGTAAGACTGTATTACTCCATCTACCCTTGTTAAACTAATCCCATCCGAATAGGGCTTAAAACTAGAAACAAACTCTGTAATTTATTGTTCTGAATCTGTATAGGCTGTGACACACCAAGCCAACGGTTGGCTGTTGGACAGCTGTCGTTAAAGGGATACTTCACCTCTGGAAAGATGAATGTGTATTTAAAATAGGTCATTTATGTAGAAGAAATGTGAAATTATTTTTGAATTTGGAGCTTTCTAGACTGAGAAAAGACAGAAAATGTATTTTTGGCTTATGTGGATGAAAGACAACTCCCAGAATGCACTTGCTTCGCTGCCCTAGGAGGCCACTCCCAAGCCACGCCTACCAGTAAGAGAGCGCAATTGAAAACAACAAGGCTAGGCTACTAGTGAGTCTCCGTGACGAGTTTGCCCGGGATTTCGAGATCGCCCAAAATGTCCGGGATTCGGCTTTTGCGTTCTACAGTCGCCATTCATTATGTTTACTGTGGCGAGCAGGACGAGGCTGAGGGGCGCGGGGCCGATGGTGTGATTACTGTGAGACGCACCGGTCTCGTATCTCTCGCGAATTTTATTGGCAATGTTAAAACGCACATCAACCGATCACTTGTTTAGCGTTCATGTAAACACTACATTCAGATTCACCAATCGGAATGAATTCAGTTAGATTGAAACAAATGGTGTGCATGTAAACAATGAATGGCGACCGCAGAAAGCAAAAGCCGAATCCCGGAGATTTTGGACGATCTCGACGGCCGGACGTGTCCGGGAAAAAGAGGATGGTAACCCCTACTACTCAGCTTTCTCCACAGAACAAGAGCCTGTTAGCTTAGCTTCCAAAGAAAGACGGCTGACACTGTGTGTACATTCTGTGAGTGAGATCCCACCTCCTATGGGCGGATTGAAAACATGCGGAACAGCTCCTCCTACTGGCTGTAGTCTCTCACCTCTGGCCAAAAAAATCCTCTGATGACGCAAAATGACGATTTTTGCGTCATCTGAGGATTTTTTCCAGACAAAAAAATACATAAATCTCTCATCTCAGGGGGATATGAGGGTGGAAAGCACGGTAATTCGAAAATACTACAGGTTTTCTACTCATACAAAGCTTAATGCTAAATCCTGAAGTATCCCTTTAAGGGTTTAGTTTTTGTGATGTGTTCTGCACCGTTAAAAGTGTTCGACGGTGTGAAACTTTTTTGTATACAATATATAAGTCCTAGCTTTTCCAGTTTCCCTTTTTGATGGACGAATACAGACTACTGATTTGGAGAGTTATTTCCTCTCACGCAGGTTTAGAACATACAGGCTAGTTGGACATTGAATGTAGTTTTTGCTGGGTTCAAGCGCAAACTTGTGGTCCAGACTCAGGTGACATGAGGCAACACGAGTCAGTTTTCAAAACCACTGCTTATCTGATGTTGGTTTGGTGTGTCAGGGCCACACCAAATGATATTATTCACTGAACACAAAAGTAGAAATTTTGAACAATCTTCTCACTCCTCTTTTCCCACAGTTCTTGGTAACCACATCTGTCAATCTCCAAAAAGGATGTTCGAATTCAAACGCTTTGACTGGTCTCGTGATAAAATGACATCAGTGACATCAACATCCAACCTGGCCTGACGCATCAACATGCTATTTTGAATCTGACAGACATGAATGAGATTTCAGAGCTTTGATTGAGGGGAAGTTTCAGGCTAATATTTTAGTCAGTTATTATACAGCTTTAGAAATCGTGGAATTTATTTACAAGGATTTTTTTTTTTTTGGACTACTTTTATAGTACTTTTTTGGTGTTTGACAGACAGTCACAATTTACTATCATGGTATGGAAACTGACTGTGTGCTTTATTTTATGTTTCACTGAAAACTAACAACTTAGCTATAACCAGGGGTGTCCAGTCCTGTTCCTGGAGGGCCACTTTCTTGCAGAATTTAACTCCAAACTGATCCAACAGACCTATCTGGAGGTTTCTAGTACTCCTGAAGTCCTTGATCGGGTTTAATTAGGGTTGGAGCTAAACTTTGAAGATAGGAGGGCTCAAGTAATAGAATTGGACACCTTTAAAAGTTTTTGCATTACTGCGACCAGGGCTGGCGGAAGCGCTGGGAAAACTGGGCAATTGCGCCAGAGGGCGCCGCACCATGACGAGCACGAGCATCTCAAACTTGATCAATATAAGCAGCACGGCACAACGGTTCATATGCTCATTGGGCCCTATTTTAATGATCTGAAACGCAAGTATCAAACGCGAAACGCAAGTAACTTTGTGGGCGGATCTCGGTTAAATGACTCTTGCACCTGACGCAAATCTAAAATGGGTTGGTCTGAAGTAGCTTCATTACTCATAGGTGTGGTTTGGGCGTAACGTGAAATAAACCAATCACAGCGTCATCTCACATTCCCTTTAAGAGCAGGCGCGCTTGTTCCATGGCGGTTTGCTATTATAATGGCGGATTTGCCAGACGCACGCCAGGAGCGGTTCACAGCCGAGGAGACCGACGTTCTCGTCAGGGCCGTAAAACACAGAGAAGTGACGTTGTATGGGGATGGAGAAACCCACCCAAATTAGCTTTGGTTAAACAGGCGTATAATAATTTGGGTAAATGTGTAAGCTAGATTTATGCCTATTTTTTCACATCTTCATGGACACCACAATGATTTCCCTCGTGTGGAAATTTTTTCCTTGTAATAATGTATGATTTGCAAAAATTGGAACTGCTGCGTCTGTGTGTAGATGAGAGAATCAAAGTGTATGCGCGTTGTGCTCACGCTACATTATGGCCAAGCATGCGCCCTTAAAATAGCATCTGAATAACGCGCCACTGACTTTAGACTAGGTTTGTCCTGGTCTGTGGCGGAATAGTTTTCTGAAACTGCAAAATAGCACCAGGGAACATTTGCGCCGGAACACGCCTCCTCTTTTCGCTGAACCGCCCCCGGGAGCGCAAGTTCATTCCCTAGTTTACCAACGTACGTCTGCTGAGGGAAAAGTCCGCTGTGCGTCGGGTGCAAAATAGGAATGATACATGCGTCGGTGTACAAAGTCAATTGCGCTGGGTGCAAGATAGGGCCCATAGTCTCCAAATTATGACCAGATACGGATATTAAGTCTGCTGTTTAAAATAAATAAAGAACCAATGTAGGAGAATAGTTATTATGCTCAAACAGCTGTGTATTTGTGTATTTGTGCAGTGGCGCATCTAAAAAATCTATTCCGATTTGAAGCTTGTGACATATAAACGCGCACATCAACCCGATCACTTTATTTAGCGTTCATGTAAACACTACGTTCGGATTCATCACTCAGAATGAATTCAGTTGGATTGAAACAAAAGGTGTGCATGTAAACATAGCCAGTGTCACAAGACCATCTGAATGGATTAGCCGAAATTTCAATTGAGCACCAAATCTGTCGCAAATTGGATTACTCCAAGATAACTGAAGAGTTCGCAGCAGCCAAAGCAAGAAATGTCGTCTTTTAAATGGTGAGTCAACTGTATTAATTCATTACACATGTCTTAAGTCAACAGTAGGGGTCAATATGTGATAAATTGGCCTTTTTTTCTCTTAAAAATTTGAACGTAGGGAGCGGCATATTCCTATTTGGCCCAGAGCGCCGGAACGTCTTCCCCCGGCCCTGACTGCGACAACAGCAAACCTCAAAAGGGCAAAATAGTAGCCTTCTAATGTCTAAACCAGTAAAAACTACATGAGCTGACCTTTGGCCTAAAGGTGAAGCTGGCTATAGAGGACCATTTGAGATACCAACCTGCAGAAATTACTTCCAACCCTAATCAGACAAAAAAAAGTGTTCAGTATTACTTGAAAACAACAGCCAGGTGTGTTGGAACTAAAGTCTGCAGGAAGGTAGTCCTCTATGAGCTGGGTTAGCCACCCCTGGTTTACTCTAATTGTCTAGCATCACAGGGGTTACTCACACCTATGGGCAATTTAGAGTCAGGAACAGCCTTTATAGTGATGTTCGGGAGCCTACACAATCTCTTAGTCAAATCCCATCTCTTTGACCCACCTAAAGGTCATGCGTTTTGAACACAATGTGTGAAACTGAACTTGTGAAGCCAAACACCTTTGCATTCACAAACGCAGAAGAGTGCGTTTCAAGTTTCACCCATCTTGTTCAGTAGCTCTCTACAAGTAAACAGTGTCAACATTCATGTGGCCAATCAGACTTGTCTTACCCAGATGTTCCCTGAGGCTTTCAGTGACGGCCACCTGCTGTCTGAGCGAGTCCAGTGATGCCCGCAGGCTCGGGATCTCTTTGCTTAACTCAGACCCCAGAACGCCCCGCAAATCCCGCAGTTCACGCTGCACACTGCAGATCCGCACCCTCTGCTCGTCCACAGACCTCTGCCACACAAACACAGATCATACAGCACACTCTGACCACATACTATAATATCCTCCACAGGTATACATGTTCAGGATGTGAATTTAAATATTGAAGCTAGTCAAGCTCTTAATCACCACTATGACCAAATACAGTATAATGAATGGTGATTACTTGACTTCCTAAATAGGAATCATAATTTACACTTTTACACAAAATTGTTGTTGCTATATGTTCAGATAACAGGTCAACTTGGGGGGTGGGGTCGGTGAGCTGTTCCTTTAACTTGGCATTGAATTTTATGGATTCTAAAATTACAGGACAATCATCGGTTTTGCACTTAGTAGCTTGACTGAACTCAGGCTTTCTTTACCTGTAAGGTAGTAAGTGTGCTGTCACACATGGTGACATCCCTGTCCAGACTGCTGACCACAAGACTTTTGTCCTTCAGCGCCCCCTGTTGGACGATCATATCCTGCTGCAACTGTTCCACCTACAGCCAGGACCATTTGTATATTACTTTGAAGATTTGTAATTGAGCAATAAGCTACAAGAGACAAACATGAAGTAATTCTTTGCATTCTCTATGTGTTTCAGCATCTCTTAAGTAATGAAATTACAAAGAACACACATTTTCATTCATTTGTTTCTATCCCTTTTATTATAACATTTGATGGGATGTACTTGGAGATAATGTTTTATAAACCAGAATTTCTCTTTTTCATTTTGTATTTTGCATTGACAATGCATACCTGTTTCTCAAGTTTGGTGTTACTTTCCAGGACAAGCCGAACATGAGAACTGAACTCTGTGTTTTCATGAATTTGCACTTTCCCTCTTTTATCCTGGATGAAAGACAGAGTTCAAAGGCTGAGATCTCCAAAGCCTATGTATTTAACGACCAGGACAGCATTTCCCAAAGGCATCGAAAGCCTAAGTAGATCGTAAAACCACTGCCACCAATGGACTCTACAATCAACTTAGCTCACGATGCTTATGAGAAATGCAGCCTAGTTCATTAAATAGGACAACACTTTCAGTGTTGAATTTGAATGTGTTCTTACTCTGACTGTGCAGCCATAGTTTTTATAAATGCAGTCCGTCTCCACTTCAGGACACTCGTCAGCATGCGCCTGCAGCTGCAATGGGATCAAAAAGCAGCAATGAGCAAATTAAAATATCTTTAGTCTGATAATCAGCTTTTTACAGAGCCCCGGCCTAAGGGGACATGGGGATGGAAAAATGTGATTTGGGAGGAAAATAACATTCACAAGTTCACATTTAAAAATAATCAGATATAGTATAAAATATGCATATTTGGTGCGCTATCCGAGGAAAGGGCTCTGAGATCTGCATTTGGCCCCCAGAGATCTCCCCTCTGGCTGGTATAGGAATAACTGAGACTGAGGAGTTGTGGTGGAGGAGGCATGCTGGAAAAACTGTTGTGGAACAGAGGTAAGTCGGCTCTATCCACCTTATTTTGCAACGTGGAAGTAAATATGATGAGGTACTTCCTTTTAATGTGTTAGACTTCCGTTTCGCTAGGCGGTAGGTGAGAAGCCATGTCAAGGGTGCACTTACAAAACACTATTAAACACCGTGATGGTTCATATTTATCACACCCGCAGTGGGGGGATGAAAAGAAGAAGTGGTCTGATATCTTATAAGAACAGCAGCAGCTCGTTTGACAAATGCTATCTCAGCATATGCTGAGAGTTTGGGTTGCTTATGACGTTCAAATGGGAACGCAATGTGCGCCATTTCACCAGATTGGTAACATACATAATCTATAAACCCACGCCAGCACAGGAGAACACATCAATGTGTTTCTATGCAAACTGTTCATTCATCGCGACTTTAAAATAAAAGTTTAAACCCTCATGAGTCTGTCCACATGTTACTGTTCAAGAAATTAGCTAAACTTTTTAAGCAATGGTTCTCGCGGGGGAACGCAATGGTTTGGTGAACGAACGCAAAGGTTTGGTGAGGGAAAGGAAAGGTTCTTGGGGGAACGTAATGGTTCTCAGGGGAACACAATGGTTTGGTGAGGGAACGCAAAGGTTCTCAGGGGAACACAATGGTTTGGTGAGGGAACGCAAAGGTTCTCAGGGGAACACAATGGTTTGGGGAGGGAACGCAAAGGTTTGGTGAATGAACGCAATGGTTTGGTGAACGAACGCAAAGGTTTGGTGAGGGAAAGGAAAGGTTCTTGGGGGAACGTAATGGTTCTCAGGGGAACACAATGGTTTGGTGAGGGAACGCAAAGGTTCTCAGGGGAACACAATGGTTTGGTGAGGGAACGCAAAGGTTCTCAGGGGAACACAATGGTTTAGTGGGAACGCAAAGGTTCTCGGGGGAACACAATGGTTTGGTGAGGGAACGCAAAGGTTCTCAGGGAAACGCAATGGTTCTCGGGGGAACACAATGGTTTTCGGGGGAACGCAATGGTTTGGTGAGGGAACGCAAAGGTTCTCAGGGGAACACAATGGTTTGGTGAGGGAACGCAAAGGTTCTCGGGGGAACACAATGGTTTGGTGAGGGAACGCAAAGGTTCTCAGGGGAACACAATGGTTTGGGGAGGGAACGCAATGGTTTGGTGAACGAACGCAAAGGTTTGGTGAGGGAAAGGAAAGGTTCTTGGGGGAAAGTAATGGTTCTCAGGGGAACACAATGGTTTGGTGAGGGAACGCAAAGGTTCTCAGGGGAACACAATGGTTTGGTGAGGGAACGCAAAGGTTCTCGGGGGAACACAATGGTTTGGTGAGGGAACGCAAAGGTTCTCGGGGGAACACAATGGTTTGGTGAGGGAACGCAAAGGTTCTCAGGGGAACGCAATGGTTCTCGGGGGAACACAATGGTTTTCGGGGGAACGCAATGGTTTGGTGAGGGAACGCAAAGGTTCTCAGGGGAACACAATGGTTTGGTGAGGGAACGCAAAGGTTCTCGGGGGAACACAATGGTTTGGTGAGGGAACGCAAAGGTTCTCAGGGGAACACAATGGTTTGGTGAGGGAACGCAAAGGTTCTCGGGGGAACACAATGGTTTGGCGAGGGAACGTAAGGGTTCTCAGGGGAACACAATGGTTTGGCGAGGGAACGTAAGGGTTCTCAGGGGAACGCAATGGTTTGGTGAGGGAACACAAAGGTTCTCAGGGGAACGCAATGGTTTGGCGAGGGAACACAAAGGTTCTCAAGGGAACGCAATGGTTTGGTGAGGGAACACAAAGGTTCTCAGGGGAACGCAATGGTTTGGCGAGGGAACACAAAGGTTCTCAAGGGAACGCAATGGTTTGGTGAGGGAACGCAAAGGTTCTCGGGGGAACACAATGGTTTGGCGAGGGAACGTAAGGGTTCTCAGGGGAACACAATGGTTTGGCGAGGGAACGTAAGGGTTCTCAGGGGAACGCAATGGTTTGGTGAGGGAACACAAAGGTTCTCAGGGGAACGCAATGGTTTGGCGAGGGAACACAAAGGTTCTCAAGGGAACGCAATGGTTTGGTGAGGGAACACAAAGGTTCTCAGGGGAACGCAATGGTTTGGCGAGGGAACACAAAGGTTCTCAGGGGAACGCAATGGTTTGGTGAGGGAACACAAAGGTTCTCGGGGGAACGCAAAAGTTTAGTGCAGTGGTTCCCAAACCTGTCCTGGAGGACCACCAACACTGCATGTTTTCTTTTTCTCCCTAGTCAAACACACCTGATTCAACTCATCAGCTCATTAGGGTTAATGAGCTGATGAGTTGAATCAGGTGTGTTTGACTAGGGAGAAAAAGAAAACGTGCAGTGTTGGTGGTCCTCCAGGACAGGTTTGGGAACCACTGGTTTAGTGAGTGAACGCAAAGGTTCTCAGGAGAACGCAATGGTTTGGCGAGTGAACGCAAAGGTTCTCGGGGGGAAAGCAAAGGTTTAACGAGCGAACGCAAAGGTTCTCAGGGGAACGCAATGGTTTTTACAAGCAAACGAAAAGGTTGTCTTGAAAAACCTGCAAGGATAGGAACTGGTATTCCGTAGAATATAATAGAAATGTAAGCTACATTCATGATAAGTGCAGATAAATACATATTTAAAGCCACTGAGCCCCTAAGGGAACATGTTGATGGAAAAAATATGAGATCACTGTGTCCCCTTAGAGCAGGGGTGTCCAAACTCAGTCCTGGAGGGCCACTGTCCTGCAGAGTTTAGCTCCAACCCCAATTAAACACACCTGAACCAGATAATCAAGGTCTGATTATCTGGTTCAGGTGTGTTTAATTGGGGTTGGAGCTAAACTCTGCAGGACAGTGGCCCTCCAGGACTGAGT
Organism: Rutilus rutilus; assembly: GCF_951802725.1. Taxonomy (NCBI): domain Eukaryota; kingdom Metazoa; phylum Chordata; class Actinopteri; order Cypriniformes; family Leuciscidae; genus Rutilus; species Rutilus rutilus. The sequence goes on from NC_140222.1 coordinate 42,359,066, forward strand.
TTGGACACCCCTGCCTTAGAGGCTCCATATTAATCTGAAGAGAGCAATAAAAAAGATTTGCAAAAAGGTGCACATTCATCACAATAAGAACTTTCTAAAAGTGGTGCTCTCCTGGAGTGAAGTATCTGACTGAGTCACACCTTGTGTCTTTTGATCATCTGCAGACACTTGTTGGTACAGGCGACTTCAACTTCCGGGCATGAAGTCTTCTGATGGGCCTGGCATAGTTCAGAGGCAAGATTAGAAACAAACACACCTACGATGACTATGCACTTCTGAGACACGGAAACATTCTGACCAGCAGTTGGGAAACGGGAAAAGACTGCCTGCAGTAGTGGCAGGAATCCAGGCGGAAGGAACAGACGTTCTTCTGATGGTCCATTAGGGTTTTGCGTAACACAGTGTCGGTGCAGCCTGAGTTGGAGCATCTAATGCGCTCATACTGGCAAGCTTTTAGATGATCCTGAGAAAGAGAGGTAGAACTGATATTACTCAGCTCTGAATGATGGAAACAGTTTTTCATCATCAATTTACAGCATATTACGTCACGTTTTGTCCTTTACCTGCAGGTTACATAAAGGAACCCTCTGCTTACAGTCTGGGGCATTGGTGCAGTAGACGTCTAAGTTTAGCAGTTCCCTTTTACAGCAGTTGTCCTGAAAAACCTGCAAGTATTGGAATTGCTATTCAGTGGAATATAATGGAAAATTGATGATACGTGCAGATAAATAGGCTACTTATTTAAAAAAAGTTATCTTATCTCACCTCCTCAGGTTTTATAGGACTGCTGTCTAAAGGACATTTCGAACTTCCCCCATTTTCACTGAAAAGAAGAAAGGTTACACATTGCCAAATCATTTTAGACGCTGAAAGTAATGTCGGTTCAAAGTCATGTTTATCTTTGCTGATATACAACAAATTGTATAATAACTGATACATTTTTCTTACATGTATGCCTTGACGCACTGAGCACAGAAAATGTGCCCACAGCCCGTCTGGTGAGGGTTCAGGACGATCCCACCGCAGGACGGGCACACGAACTGTTGCTCTAACCTCAACACGAAGCGCAGAGTGCGATTGGTCAGAACGGATTCCAGCTCCCATGACCTCATGGACTCAGAGCTCGAGAACCCAGGAAGCTCGTTCTCCTCTGTGGCCATGGAAACCTGGTTAGGTCTGACACAACAGAAGAAAACTTAAAATAATATATAATTGTTAAATACAATTCTGTTTAATGTTTCTTTTGTTATTAGCAACTCTAAAGTTGATCTTTATATCAAAGTAATATATGTAAGGGATAATCCATGGCTAGCTGTGCATTAAATGAAAGAACAGCTAGCCGTGGATTATATGTGTGTGTGTGTGTGCTTCAATGAAAACAGCTCATTAAAGTAGAATGCTGATTAAATTGACTTTGAACTACCTGTTCATTAAACGGGTTTATTTCACACCTTCCAGCCAATCAGAATCAAGTATTCAAACACACATTCACAATTAAAAATATTTCTGGCTACAAGGATATCTAACCAGGTACCACCAGAAAGGTCAGTTTTCCGTCAAAATATTTAATATAATACTAAATTAATATTATATTACACGAATTGTTTTGTTCAAAATGTTCACAGTCATCCTGTTAGTCTTTTATAACACCACTTGAACTAAAGCCGGTTCCTTTTCCCGTTTAGCTCTCACACAGAGCTAAACTTTTTATTATTTTTAGTTTATCACAGTCACAAACATTACACTCTTGTTTGAGTAGGCTAAATTACAAAAATGCCACCATCGATCCCTGAGCAATCTTTATTTCCATCCGGTTTGTTTTCTTGCCATTACGTAAGCAATGCATTTATCATTTAAATTGTTCCATTTATTTGTCACACAATTAGATTTTAGATCAAATAAATCACGAGTGAACAAATGTGCACTATGCAATGCAATCTAATTTGTTAACTTGGGACATAACTAAGCATGTGGGTTACAGATAACAGCGTTGACCGTTTAATTTGACTTACATTTACTTTTCTTATGTTGCTTCTTAGAAGTGCGACGGTGCTACACTTATCTTTTCACCACCACCCCAAAGCATAAGATAACCTGATTACAATCATTGCAGTGTTCACACAGGATGATGACGCTATTATGGCCAAGTGTTTTGAGCGTTCATTATTTTCAAAGCTTTCCTACTTTTACATAATGCAGCTTTTAAAGCAACGAGAAGTCTGTTCCTGAGAGAGAGAGAGAGAGAGAGAGAGAGAGAGAGAGAGAGATAAACATATGGGGAATCCCCAGTGCAAGAACATGACACTATGAATCTATACTTAAGTAAAAAGCATTAGTTCTCACATGCCTCAATAAAGCGAGTGAATTAGTCCGGCTTCGCGTGGTTATCGTGTAAACAACAATAACGCAATTATAGCCATGGATTTCACATTGAAACATTTACTTTCGCTTTACACTACCAGCAATATTATTCGTTATATTTATTTTAAAATGCATGGGAATACATACCTGGGGGGTTGATGGCTTTAAAAGCTCATTTTGACTAGTGTGGTTGAGCGTTCAATGGATATAATCCTGAGAAACACTGTTTGACAGTTACTCGGCTCTCAGCGCTCAGTGCCGATGCACCGAGATTAAAAGGAACGGAACACGCATTGACCAATCCTACTACGGCAAAGGCCTGGCTCATGAATATTAATCAGGCAACGTCACGGGATGTTTATCACGTAAGGTCTCATGAATATTCATGAGGGAAGTCTTGGCGATAGTAGGTTTCGCAAATGTGTGGACGGAAAGCGCATTGCAGGAAGTGTCTATAAACGAAATTATTACAGAAATAGAATGCGGTTAAAACGCCGACACACACATTAACTCATCTTTAAACTAAAATAAGAGAGAGGACATCAAACAGACACGGAAGTGTGCCTGGCACGCTAGATTAAACGAAAATGAAACAGGTCTGTTCAAACGTGTTTTAATGTTTCCATATGAGAGATTATAACACTTCACATATGAACATGCGTTGGGCACACACATTTAAGGGGACTTTTCGTTATTTTGCATATAATGCCACAACACTCTGAGCTGCCTAAAACCCGTTTTAAAATAAAATGTCAAAATGAAGGGGTTTATAAAAGAAAAGAAAAGCAAAGATACTAAAAGGAATATTGAACATAAAATATCGTCCAAAAAAATGTTTTGTACGGTTTAAGACATGGCATTTTTACCAAAAAGACAAACAAATCTTTTAAAAACTCGAGTTCCACACTCGCAAATATCATAACTGATTTGTTTTTTTAATAAATAAATAAAATCAGGTTAAAACAGCACAAATCTTTTAAGGAACTATTAAGAAAAGAGAATTTATGAACGATTTAACCAGGAGAAAATGGTACACAAGTGGAAAAAAGGTTTACTACAGTGACTGAATATTCCCATATCAATTCTGATGATGTAAATGTCATCTTGAAGCATTTACCCGACTGCCATAACCAGTTCAACATTTCAGTTTCTGAAAATCGGAACAATTTCATATCTTTTGCATGTCTGTTTTAACCCGGTCATATAAATACCTATTTTCAGAACATTTACCGTGACTGAATATTCGCATAACCAAACATCTGTAATACTGGGTTATACAGTTTATGTGTAAAGTCAATCTATTCATTAGAATAAAATGACTGGAGCAAAAATACTCTCTTCACTAATATTCTTCACAAAAAATGCAACATGTTTCTCTCATCACGTTCTTGTGTGCTATTAAGGACACAAATGTAAAATGATTAAAGTCCCCCTGAAGTCAATCATTTTAACCCTTAAAACTCATCTTTGACCTTGAAAAAAATAAATAAAATTTCTTCATGCCTTAAAATATCTCAAATGTAACTCGACACCCTTGCCTCATTTAGTATGCGCGGTTCTATGAATATGCAAATGAGCCCCGCCTCCACTCACTCACTCAGCTCAGAGATCCACTGGTTGACGATCACACGTTGATCTGATTGGTTACAAGGTAGTTTGTGACGTCAGAAACACCAGCGATTTCAAAGCGTGTGTTTGAGACTGTCTTTGGTTCACTGCAGTTTTAAGGAGGAAATACTCAGCAATGGTGTCGACTTATGAATTTACACATGGTTTGTCTTAAAGCGTATTAAAAACACCACATAGACACATAAACAACATTAAAAGCTGGATTTTCACCACAGGGGGACTTTAAATAGCTAAAATAAAGGGCAGGAGGATCACCATTGTTTCCAGAAGAGAATAAACAGGGAAAGAATGCACATTGGTTTATTGGGATAATGCTCATTACATGTACACACAGTTACATTTAGAGCCGTGGAGTATGTAAACATCTTTTCAGAAGAAAGGTTTAACCAGAATATAGACCTTAATTTGAAAACGATGTGCACTTAACCACGGCCCACTGATCCCCAGTCCGAAGTTCATCCCAATCCTGCACTTTTCCGCAGGGGTGGAAAGCAGGGGTAACGCTACATGCTCTGATCAACCAACAGCACACCACTAATGAAACACAGCTTAATGTCTGGTGGGAAAGTGTGGATCCTTCACACATTTATGCAAGTCAAACAGGTTTATAAAGAAACCAAAATTAATGCTAATTAACAAAAATAATGAGCAGACGTTGAAATTAAGTGTTTTATACTCAAGGGACTAAGAAAGTTTTTGGCATCTATATTAAAAAAAAACTAAAAAACTCATGAAAAAGTGACAGTAAGATTCTTCTATGATTTTCATTAGTGATTCATTATATTTTCTTACTTGTTAAGAGCACTTTGATGGCAAGAGAATCTGGCAAAGAATCAGGACAGGTGATTTTCTGTCATCCTGTAGCACCAAATATTAAAATATGAAACAACATAACATGACAATCACAAACACAGAAGAACAACAAGATGCCAGGCGAACCCCGCGTTTAAAGAGGTTCGCCGGTACACCGTAGATACAACAAGGAAAAGTGCCGAGACAGAACACAATATTTTAAAGACTTGAAGGTTGTTTCGGTAGTTCACCCAAAAATAACGAAAATTAGCCCATGATTTACTCACCCTGAGGCCATCCTAGGTGTACATGACTTTCTTCCTTCAGACGAATACAATCAGAGTTGCATAAAAAAAAAATTGTCCTGGCTCTTCCAAGCTTTATAATGGCAGTGAATGGGCACTATATTCTAAGTGCATAAAAGTGCATCTATTCATGATAAAAGTGCATCTATTCATGATAAAAGTGCATCTATTCATGATAAAAGTGCTCGACGCGTCTCCAGGGGTTAATAAAGGCCTTCTGAAGTGAAGCGATGCGTTTGTGTAAGAAAAATATCCATATTTAAAACTTTATCGACTAAAGAAACACTTTATGACAATGTATGACGTAGGATGTAGTATTAGTATGTTCAAACAAACAAACAAACAAACAAACAAACTCAAGCTCCTCCCACATTTCTCTTTCAAAACTCTTGTTTAATAAAAGGCCTTTATGAACCCTGGAGCCTGTGCACTTTTATGATGGATAGATGCACTTTTATCATGGATAGATGCACTTTTATGATGGATAGATGCACTTTTATCATGGATAGATGCACTTTTATCATGGATAGATGCACTTTTATCATGGATAGATGCACTTTAATGATGGATAGATGCACTTTTATCATGGATAGATGCACTTTTATGATGGATAGATGCACTTTTATCATGGATAGATGGACTTATCTGCACTTTTATGATGGATAGATGCACTTTTATCATGGATAGATGCACTTTTATGATGATAGATGCACTTTTATCATGGATAGATGCACTTTTATCATGGATAGATGCACTTTTATGATGATAGATGCACTTTTATGATGATAGATGCACTTTTATCATGGATAGATGCACTTTTATGATGATAGATGCACTTTTATCATGGATAGATGCACTTTTATCATGGATAGATGCACTTTTATGATGATAGATGCACTTTTATGATGATAGATGCACTTTTATCATGGATAGATGCACTTTTATGATGGATGGATGCACTTTTATCATGGATAGATGCACTTTTATGATGGATGGATGCACTTTTATCATGGATAGATGCACTTTGATGGACTTCCAAAAAAATATACAGCCGATCACTGCCATTATAAAGCTTGGAAGAGCCAGGAGCCTCCGATTGTATTTGTCTGAAAGAAGAAAGTCATATACACCTAGGATGGCTTCAGAGTAAATCATGGGCTAATTTTCTTAATTTTTGGGTGAACTATCTGTTTAAAGTACAACATGATTACAACATGATTACAAAACCTAAAATCAAAAAGAAAATCAGTTCAAATAAATAGACAGTTACATAACTAATATATACAGTTTAAAACAATCCTCTTTTTCTAGTATTCACAATGAGCACTGCTAGCTAGCGGTTACCTTCCCCTGCACCGCCACAGGTGTATAACCAGGTCAGTGTAGCGAGGAGGAGGAGGGCGTCTCCAGCAGAGAGGGCGGCGGCGGCCCCGGCGCTGGGACCGGGACGGGCGCGGCCGGCCTGGGGTTGAGGCGGGGGGGCAGGGGCGCGGAGGGCCGGATGAGGGGGGGCGGCTGGTGCAGGGCGGGACGGGGCTGCAGGAACCGGGCCTGTTGCTGCAGGGGTGGAGGCTGGCGGTGTAACGCCGGGGTGGCGGGGAGAGAGGGACGCAGGAGAGGCGGAGGCTGGTGGAGCGAGGCCGGCAGAGATGATGAAGATGATGATGATGATGATGATGCGGCTACAGGAGACGGGCCCGAGGCCGGGGTCACCTGACCCTAATCATGAGAGAAGGTTGAAGAGAAGACAAGGTTTTATGTAGAGCACAACTAAAAAAGAACAGTTTAACCCAAAGCAACTCATCTTGGTTATTAAAGGAGTCGTTCAGTCAAACATGTGACATTTGGTAACACTTTACAATAAGGTTCATTAGTTAACATGAACTAATAATGAACTGCACTTTTATTACTCGTTGTTAAATGTTAATTTCAACATTTACTAATACTTAATTAAAATCTAGTTAACATTAGTTAATGCACTGTGAACTAACATGAACACACAACGAATGACTATTTTTTATTAACTAACGTCAACAAAGAAGAATAAATACTGTAACAAATGTATTGCTCATGGTTAGCTAATCCTAGTTAGTACATTAACTAATGAACCATATTGTAAAGGGTTACCTGACATTTTAAAGCCCACCGTACATTTGATACACAATTTCTAAGGCTTCTAAATTAGCAATATGATCAAAACTTTGCCTGTAAAACCTGTCGCACACAATCTACTACGTGCCTTCGGTCATCTGATAGATAGTTTAGACTTTTTAGCAAGTAAAAGGTCTATTAGCATAAAATTCTGATGCTTGATAAAATACGTTTTTGCTCAGTTTGGCTGTCTGAATAAAGCGTTTTTTTTCATCCGTATTCTCACTATATCAAACTATATGAGCCATAAATGTTTATATAGTTTGATATAAGGTTCGATAAACAGTTCCATAAAAAAAACTCTTACTCTTATTTCATAAGTCAGGCTTCACAGGGTTAATCATAACTAATGTTATGATAATCATAACCCTAGTTATGATTGCTAATCATAACTAGGGCTGGGCAAGAAAAATGTATTTCTCAATTAATGTTTTTTTTAAATATGGTTTAGATTCTCAAAAGCCACGAATCAATATTTTTTGCGTATTTATTTCCGTAAGCGTTGAACATAATATTTGACTGACGTTAATCTTGTTACTAGTCTTCTCCACTAGACGTCATCCTCTTATTTAAGGATTAAATGAACGTAAACAGTAGAGAAAGATCCATGCAGCACTTAAGTCAGGGTTTCTCAAACTCGGTCCTGGAGGGCCTCTGTCCAGCACAGTTTAGCTCCAACCCTGATCAAACACACCTGAGCAAGCTAATCAATGTCTTCAGGATCACTAGAAACTCACAGCTAGGTGTGTTTGATCAGGGTTGGAGCTAAACTGTGCAGGACAGTGGCCCTCCAGGACCGAGTTTGAGGAACCCTGACTTAAAGTGACAGCAGCCTAATATTAATGTTTTTAATGTTAATCAAACTACGAAAGGAAGAAATCCCACCCTGCTCGTCACTGAATAACTGTTTTGTAAGTTTAATTAGGCCTGTCACAATCACTACTTTTTGTTGCGCAATATATTGGCCCTGAAATAGTGATAAACAATATTATTGTCAATAATTCTTACAAATATTTAGATACTGGAAATGCGGTCGTGAGATCAGTTGATTTATTGATTATCGCGACAGGTTTAAGTTGAATAAGGATCAACCTTTATTAAGTTTGTACAGTGAAGATTATATTTGATTACATTGATTCTATTTCTGTACCTGAAAACTACAGTAAGACCTGAGAAACCTTTACAAGCTGTTTATTTCATTTGTACCTTTGCTCTAGTGTATTTATTTGTGCTATAGCGTATAGTTTAATTATTTGTTCTTTATTTAAAAATGACTGTTTACTTGCCTTTAATAATCTTTGAAATTTACATTAGACAGGAGGTTTAGCTGTGGTATCGAAACTGGAATTTTAACTGGTGTCATAACCTAATTTATTACAATAAAAGGACTCGTGGGTAAAAAAAAAAAAAACACATTTTATATTTATTTAGGCTATAACTTTTTTGAAAACCAGTGAAAACTTAGTTCACTGAATAAAAAATAAATAATAATCGCGAATCGAATCGGGACATCTGTATGGCTCCCCAGCCCTAACCCTCACCTCTTCCTCCTCCTCATCTGTGCTCTTCCCTGAGGAGGTGTTGCTGTTTTTCCCATCCTCTCCAGAATTGGCTCCGTCTCCGTTGGGAGTGCGCGTTCCCTGTTCCGCCTCCCATTCCTGAAGCACCTCGTCCAAGTTAAACCGCCGCCGATAGTTCACAAAGAAGTTCTTTACCTGTCCCACAGTTTTATTCCCAATGACGTCAGCAATAGCCTGGAAGTCCTTCCCATATTTTCGTACTCCTGGTTGAACGGTGCAAAAAAGGATGTCATGAAGGACAAGAACAGTTGTGAAACGGACACGGTTTTCGGTTTACGTACCTTGTACTGCCAAGAGCTGCTCGTCTGTCGTCCAGCGGGCGTTAATCTTCTGGGTGCACTGGAACAACCACAATACTGCTGTTAAACCGTTGGGGACACTTAATATTCAACAATATTACTGATCTGTCTGCACTGACGCGGTTATACTGGACTGGATTTTTTGCAGAACTACTTTATAGATGAAATGAACCAATTTAATAATTGATGCTCTTTGCAACTGAACTGAATCAACACTGAACTCACTTCAGCTGAAATACATAAAGTCCCTGTTATCACTGTAAAGCTGCTTTAAAAGTCAAATCACCTTCATTTATATATCACGTTTAACAATATGGACTGTTTCAAAGCAGCTTTACAGTGACAATAGGAGATTACAGTAACAGAGATTGTTTTGGCTTTACAGCAGCTCTAGGATAAAGTTATTGTCCAGATAAAGTTAGTTTTGATCAATTCACTTCCGTTGCAAAGATCGTCAGGTCATTAGTAGTGGTCGACCGATATTGGTTTTTTTTTTTATCAATATTTAATCAATTAGAAAAAAAAAATATTTTAAATAAACAGAAGTGAACACACTACTTTCGTAGGGCCCTATAAAATCCATTAAATTTTTTCCCAAATTCCGTTTTTTTCCCATTTTAATTTTTGGAAATTTTTGGGAAAAACCCTTTACTGTTATTTCAGTCGTACAAAGAGTGTGCTTTTAATGTTAATGATTAAAATGTACACAAATAAAATAGGAATGAACTTGAATTTATCGAGGTAACAAACATCACATTTACTCAGTACTTTTCAGGACAAATACTGCATGATGCGACATAACACTGCACTCTAAGTACTTCAAGTAACAACAAAATATTAATGGTTATGAGCTTTAAACTGTCAGTAAAATAAATTATATTAGTTTAAATAAAAGCGCTCCATTAGCTTTTTCTTTCAAGTAAAAAAAAAAAAAAAACTCTCAATTTCAGAATTATACATAAAGTAATATGGAAGCTTGTTTCCGCCAATGAATAATAAATAAATAAATAAATAAATAAATAAATAAATAAATAAATAAATAAATAATAGCGACTTTTTATCTCACAATTCTGACTTTTTTTTCCTCACAATTCTGAGATATAAAGTCGCAATTCTGAGAAATAAAGTCGCAATTGCGTGATATAAAGTCACAATTCTGGGAAATAAAGTCGCAATTGGGAGATATAAAGTCAGAATTGCACGATATAAAGTCTGAATTGCACGATATAAAGTCGCAATCGCGTGTTATAAAGTCAGAATTGTGAGATATAAACTATTCTGAGGTAAAGAAAAAAAGTCCGTCTTTTTTTTCCTTAGAATTTGACTTTATCTCACACAATTGCGAGATATAAAGTCAGAATTGCGTGATATAAAGTCGCAATTGCGAGAAAAAAGTCAGAATTCTGACTTCATAACATGCAATTCTGACTTTATAACACGCAATTCTGAGAAATAAAGTCAGAATTGCGAAATGTAAACTCGCAATTGTGAGATAAAAAGTCGCAATTATCTTTTAAAATGTTTTATTTTGTGGCGGAAACAAGCTTCCATAAAGTACTTATAAAAATAATCTTGTCCATACAGTAGCCTACATTAAAGTGCATCAAAAACAAGGCGAAAAATACAGCAAGTAGCCTACTCCCCGAGTTATGAAATGAAAGTTATCATGTAACAGCCAGAAACATTTTATCAAAAGTTACTTAAACAAGTATTCAAGTTGTAGGACTACTACTTAGGACTTCGAGTTTCTAAACTTTTTCGCCGACCAAAGCAGAGCCGTGGAGAAGCCGCTTCGCCATGCTTTCAATGTTTTGAAGGGGGAGGGGGAGCTGAAATGACGGGGGGGGGGGGGGGGTTGTGGCGTTTAGATTTGCATTTTCCCCAGACATGCGTTCTTCTCCCACACAAAAACAGAATTTCATTCCAAATATGTAAAATTCTAGCCTGACTTCGTCATACTCATATTCTAGTCAGAATGTGAGTCTGATACTGCTCCATTAAGCTTTGATTATGGGGCGTGTTTCAATCGAACCAGGAAAGAAAATTCCTCTGCATTCAATTGGATAGGCCTACAGCCAATCACAGCAACAGAGTAAGTGACGTATGTTTTTCATTCATGTTTCCAATGGACAAATGCCTTGATCGCGGTTCTCTGTTCCTCTTTTAAAATGAATGCGCTGTCGATATCTTCTATAACAGACGCGATGACGCGAATCTACACGTTTCGTAAACAAAGTTCGGGAAAAGCACGTTCAAATAATCAATCCAACCAACTTGTCAAACGATTACCATGTCTACACTATCAGCATGAGAGGAAGCATATATATTCACTCTGTCAACTCACCTAACATTCCTTGACAGTTTTCAGCATCCCTCCACTCACTCACTCTCGGCTTGTTCTTCCACAGCCTGGAATACGGGGAGAGTGTGTTCGGGCCGAATACCGAGCCCGCCCTCTCCTCAGACAGCACCCCAAATATGCATTTATTCTATCTGATTTATTTGTAAGTGTGAAATCTAAATTCTCCAGAGGCAGTCATCTTTTATTTTACTGTCTATGCATCTTTGTTGTAAACGAATTCAACCCAAGCGCTCGTTGATGACGTGGATGATTACGTTACTGTTGCTGTCCATCATCGATTAAAGCCCGCCCTGCCGGCAATTTGATTGGCTCGGCCTTCTGGAAGCCGAGCATAATTACTCCTGAATGGATCGAGTCCAGACCGAACTTCCCGTCCAAAAAATGTTGTGGGCGGGGTTCGGGCTGGCACCCAGGCTAGTAAAATTCCGCTTTAACACTAGATTACGCGTTAATTTGCCAATTCCGCGATTGCGGAAATTACAGGGCCCTACTTTCGATGGCAACTTCTTGAATCTGCAATCCTATTACTGTGTTTTTCACGAATAAAGGAATTCGTTTCAAAATATATGAATAAAAAGGAAGTAAACACTGTAACATTGCACTCAGTAATCTGGTAATTTCGTGCTGGTAATCATATTTTTCAAATAAAGACAAGGTAACGCTAATTTTACTTGAAGCACACAGTGAAACCGATATGATTATGACACAGTGGGCAACTGGATATAGCACAGCATATTTTAAAATGAAGGATTTAAAGTTTTTCAATCGCGTCTCCTGAAGCTGATCTTCTGTTCGCATTCACTCACTTCGACCGTCACTCGCAGTCACACGTTTATCAGGCTACAAACGCACACTTCACAAGATATCACAGCTGGAATCCATTAAATCTGCAAGGTTTGTGAAATTAAATGTTTATTAGATATTCAGAGATTTGTTTAAATGACGTAGATGCGCATTTGCTGAATGTTGACGCTAAATGAAGAAAGTATTTTAGCCTGATTGTTTGCCTTTTCTGTTACAAATAATATAAAAGCAAACGCTTTACCTTTTCGCATATCATTTACTTTTTGTTTACCAGTTCTGTCTAACAAAGTATTAGATATGACTGACAGAGATCGTGAACTAATGAAGACGGAGAATGTGAGTGAGCGCTTCTCAGCGCCGCCCGTCAAAATAAAAGTCCCGCTTCAAACACATCGGCCAATCAGAAAAACGTATCAGCTGATGCCGATAATTTTAAAAATGCCGATATATCGGTCGACCACTATTCATAAGTCAAACAATCTGATCATTAGATCATTAGTAAAACAATCTGCAGCACTATAGAAAAAAAAGTTGACTCATCGTCACTTTAATGATATGAACATGCAAGCAAAACCGGACCTTATTTCAGATTGAAGTGCGCACAAGTAAAAGTCTAAGTACCTCCGGCAGTCTGAATTCATCAATGCCATCTTCAATCTTCTGTTTGAGTCCGCTGTTTAACTGCTTGGCATTCTGGACCTAAAGAAAACCAGGGGAAAACGTGAGGAGGAAAGACGACATCTAAAATCTTCTTCAAAGGCTTCGACTGTCATTTACTAATTCTATACAGTATTTATTAACCTTTGCTAATGTTAATTTCAACATTTACTAATACTTAGTTAATCCACTGTGAACTAACATGTGCAAACAATGAACAGCTTTATTTGTATAACCTAACATTATCAAAGATTAACTTATACAGGAACAACTCATGGTTAGTTTCATGATAGTTAATACATTAACTAAAGAGCCCTACTGTCAGCAGTGACGGTGAGGAGCGCACCTGTCGTTTGAGGGACACAAGCTCGGTGTCGAGCTGCCGCAGGACTGAGCTGGCCGCGCTGGAGCTGCAGGAGATCGCCACCACGTCCTCCTGCGTGAGGAACATGCCTTTGGGCGGCCGGCACTTGGACCGCTGGCTGTGGTGCCGGTGCTGCAGCGTCTGGTGCTCTCGCCGGCCCAAACCCATTTTAGAGCTCAGTGTCTGAGGCTCTGGTTGAGTCTGTCAGGGGGGAAATCACATTACTAGGGGTGTAACGATACCCTCACGTCACGATTCGATACGATATTATTGGGATACTCAAAGACATATGATAAAAGGGTAACACTTTGTTTTACTGTTGATTAAAATGCTAAATTTGGCATTTCATTGTGGGTGTAAATGAATAGTCTTGGACTCGGTGCTGAAACCCAAAGCACTGGACAATAGAGACGCCAGAATAACAATATTCATGATTCTGAAGATGAAAATACAGGATTATTTCAGACGAATATGTTTGCACTCGGTCACTGACTAGATATATTTATAATAATGTAAGCCACTTTTTACTGGTAACATCAGACATCTGGCATTATCAGGCCCACAGATATTCCCACACTGCATTATTATACATTATAGGGCTGCCACTTTTGAGAAAAATCTCATTCGAACGGATATCAAATATCAAGCAATATATTCGAATATCTACGAGTAAAATGTAAAATGAAGTTAACGAACAACCTCGATCCATCAGGAAACGCCACATGGTCGCTGAATTTCACTGCGCTTCATTTTCTTTTGCGTGAAGAAGCCGTTCGCCGGAGATGTGTTAGGCTGAAAGATAGCGGAGTGCATTCATGATTAGGCTACCGGTATACTAATCCTCCTGGCGCCGAGTCTGAGTGAGTAATTTACTCTCTCACCTTTGTTCTTTTGGCGCTTTTCCACTGCATGGTACGGTACGGCTCGGTTCGGTACGGCTCACTTATGGCGCATTTCCACTGCATGGTACGGTACGGTACGGCTCGCTTCGGCTCGCTTTAAATGGTACCACCTCTGTTGAGGTTCCAAGCGTACCGTACCGATACTAAAATGTGACGTGAAAACACTGAAGATCACTGATTGGTCAGACAGAATCGTCACTACCAGCGTCATTGTATTTGCGACACGAGACCATGCACGAGACAAACCCGCTAGATTTAAATAGCCAGTAGACAACAGCCAACGCTGTAGTTTCTGAGGGCACACACACACACACATATGTGTGTGTATGTATATATATATATATATATATATATATATATATATATATATATATATATATATATATATATATATATATATTATTAATAAATGAGCAAAACTTGGCCACAAAATATTTAATATTCAATTATTTTAATGATCACAATTAAAGTTTTAATTTTATTAAATTGAACAGCGCAAAATTCAGCATTCAATCAAATATTCAAAAAGACTTAATAATAATGTTATTTCTCTCGAATATGGCGATCGTCAACTTCATCTTTGCCAGACACTGACAGAAAACACTATATAAATAAAAATCAGTGCACGCGTCCCCGGATTTACAAACGCACATCTTGCTTGTTGCACACACATTATGTCGAAATAACGAGATATTATGTTGAAATAACATTATTATTAAGTCTTTTTGAATATTTGATTGAATGCTGAATTTTGGCTTGTTCAATTTAATAAAATTAGGCCTATATATAGCCTATACTATTAATAAATGAGCAAAACTTGGCCACAAAATATTTAATATTCAATTAGGCTATTTTAATGATCACAATTAAAGTTTTAATTTTATTAAAACGCGTGCACTGATTTTTATTTATAAAATAGTGTTTTCTGTCTGTGCATGGCAAAGATGAAGTTGACGATCGCCATATTCGTAGTAAACGCGCCTATAGAGAGAAATGCACATAATGGATTACATAAGAGAGTAGCCTATTTCTTTTTGTTTTGAATAATTTCGTTTAAAGACATTTCAAGCTTTGTGTATTTGAAGATGAGATGCGCTCCAGTTAACGTACAATGCAAGTGCCGCTCGGGCGCCTCAATGGTTAAATTGTCTATTTTGCATCTTATTCAATCCAGGCAATTGTTTGATGAAAAAAATATTAAAATTAAGATACAATTTATACAAAACGAAATTCACTTTAAAGAAATGCTTTCTACAAAACAAAACTTAATGAAGTGGTCAAAATTATGTCTGACTCGCTCCATGTCTCTCTACTCGTGCTGTTCACTTTTCATAATCAACAGATGGAAAAAAATAACATAACATTAACTAAATGCGCTTTTTCAATGGCAGTAGGCTAAAACAGTACATTAGGCCTAGACTCTATTTGTAAAGATTGCTGCACATTCATTTAATTCTGAATTTTGCACACACAAGTTGAAAGGCATTTGTTCAAATCAAGTTCACGGATAATTGTGCGTGCATTTATTAATCATTATGATACTAAAATCATAACAAAGTAGGCTATGCTATGTACAAAAAATCAGATGAGCCCAGAATATGAACGCAACGTTTAATTACACGTTAAGAATTTTCCTTCCATATAGTAAACCATTATAAGAACGTTTAATTTAATTTAAAAACATCCACATGCCGAGAATCAAGAGCACCATCCCCTGTGTTGTGCGTTTGAAATGTGGCGCGTTTACGATGATGTCATGGCAGTAGAGGCGGCAACTATAACGATCAGTCCCACCCATTTTGAAGCGGTACTAACTGCAATGGAAAAGCAACCGAGCTAAAGCGAACCGAACCGTGCCGTACCGAGTCGAGTCGTACCACGCAGTGGAAAAGCTAAGCGAGCGAACCGTTCCGCACCGAGTCGAACCGTGCCGTACCATGCAGTGGAAAAGCGCCATTTGATTAACATTAATGACACTTTAAGACCAGCCGCTGCTGACAAGAGACGCGATCTGACACGCGTCCCATTTTCTCAAATCTCTACGTTCATTTAAGACTTTATTTAAATAATTTAAGACTGCTCTTATGAGGACACTCGACAAAACGGACATTTGGCATAATTTGTGTGTTATGGTTTGTTCAAGCCCTAAAGAGAACTCGATACTGACACGTGTCTTTTCTGTGGGTCGTGTGTGTGTGTGTGTGTGTGTGTGTGTGTGTGTGTGTAATAGGCAGGAATTACAGCGCGGCCTCTTTAGTCTTGTCGTTATCTTCCATTTTCAAAACAAGCTGGCTATTGGCTATTATTCGCTTGATGTGGTCATGGGCCTACGCTACAATACGTTTAGAGCGGCCGCTACTGGATGAGATGGCAAACAATAAAATAAAAAGCAAACGGTCTAATCATAGACTGTAAAAAATGTGCAAAACATGGCACTTTAAAAACCAGATCGTTTATTTATAGTTCGATTTCGGATATTTCACGTCATGTTCAAATGCATATTCAAATATCGAATAAAAAGTGACAGCCCTAATACATTATATTCAACATTATATATAGTAGTTTAATGTAGTACTGACACTAAAACTCTGAAAACGTGACTCCCCCCCCTCCACACAGTAATTTTTATTTTGGGTGAACTATCCACAATACATATTGTTGCATTTTTGTACTGCGATATATTGTGACACGATATATTGTTACACCCAAACAAATTACTGTATTGAGCGCTTGAAAAAGCTGAAGTGTACGGTCACATTCCCTTCTGTTAGTTACATGCAGGGCTTGACATTAACTTGTTTGCTCACCAGCCACTGTGGCTAAGGGGTTTTGTAAACTTACAAGCCACTCAGCATTTTCACTGGCCACAATTTTGACATGGATACCATGGGGAAAAACTGCCATATAGACATATATAATATATGATCTCATAATTTGTTAGCCGGTATATTAGGCTGCCGTCACTTTAAGAGCTGACACACGGGTTCATTATACAGTTTTACATGCCAATATACTAATGTTTATGTACACTGTGGGTGTGAGCACAAAATCTGCGGGACTGAGTAAAATTATGCTCAATACACACAATCCCGCACTGAAATTCAAGCCCGGTAACACCAACAATATTCACCAGGAGCAAATGAAACGAGTGAGTAAAGGAACACAGGTTTGTGTCACTCGCTGTCAGAGAGATTATAGAGCGAGAACGTGCAGCTGGTTTCAGGATCACCATGTATCGAAACATCTATATATTTGACAAGTGACAACACTAGATGTTGCACTTAGTTTATCATTTCAAATGCTTTTCTAAAGACTACAATTTTTAAATTTTATTTTACATCAATTTCAACCCACCAAAGTGGCTAGTAGGAGTGACACAAGTCCTGGGTACACGGCTTCGAATATATGAGGAGATCTTTTCCAAAACGCTATAAATCCATTTAAATAGGTTTCAGAAAAATTACATATTTTTTACCTAGACCCACATTTTGTGAATATTCAATTTATCCTGTTAAAATGTTGTTTTTTTGGCTCAGTCTGAACATGTTGAACAATAATTATTAAATCAAACAACAAAATTGTTGATGATAAATTCAAAGTGTTTTTTTTTTTTGCTATAAATCCATCCATTTTTTTCAAAACGCTATAAATCCATAAATTTTTCCCACAAATTGATGGTTTATCTTTAAAAAAAACTCTTTTGGAAAAGAGCTCTTCATATCTTGTTCAACAAAAAAAAAAAAACTCTAGAGGGCGCCGGCTGATGCTCCTTTAAATGCAATCACATCACTAACAGCATGGCACAAGCCGATTGGCCACTGCTGATCCTTGGATTCAGACATCCAAATGATCTGGTTGAGTGTTTGCTATGGGCTAGTCCTGCAGAGATCCTCTGAACACCTCCCCAGCTCCACCTGCCTAGATCTGATACAGGATTCATGCAGCAGCAGCAGATCTTAGATCCAGTCCACCGAGACCACATACATCAACACTGCCATATTCAATAACATGTTAAAACTATTTCGAGAGTTGTCATGATTGAAATGTTGTTATTACATAATGACATTACCTCCTTCTTTGCCTCTTTCGTAGGGTCATAATCACTGTCATTGGCCTCAATGGGGTTGGCCTCTTCCATCTCTTCCTCACTAATACATCAAACACAAAAATAAGTGAGTCCCTGAAACATTAGAAAGGCTAAAAAACTAAATGCGGAGCTCAAAGAACGAATGACCTTTCATCTTGGTTATTCCGGTTCGCCAGCTTTCGCGCCTGCCGGTCCATTAGACTCGTCCGGGACCGTGTTTTTTTCCACGAATAGTAGTACTTCACGAGGCTGGATATGGATTTGTCTGGCAACTACAATCAAGTATCAAATTCTAGAATTAATGATGGGAAAAAAAAGGCAAATAACGACGGTTGCCGCTTCCTATGAAGTGACATCTCATGACTGCAATAGGGTGAAACTCATAAAACACATTTTATCCCAAAATACAACATAAATAATACAAATAAATTATACTTTGCAGTATGTTTTAGTAATATATAATAACTTATACATTTTTATTTGCATTGTAATAATAATTAAGCACTTGATGCAAAAACAAGACTTTCATCCTATACAATTTTCACATATAAAGCAAAAAAAAAAATGTTTTAATTGCGAGATATTTAAACATAATGGCAGTAATTATTGTACTGCCTTCTAAATTATGCTAATTTAAATTAAACGGTAAATGCATTTCACTAACCTAATAAGATAATATGAAATATCACTCTATTACAAAATCAAGAGCATAATGAGGATCATTTAAAACCTGGATGAATTATAATGAGAATATTTGATTTTAAAATTTGTTCTAAAATATATATCAATGCAAAAAGTCCTGCGATCCTAAAAAAGGTGTTGTTTTCTTTATCCAAA
The DNA here is from genome assembly GCF_951802725.1 of Rutilus rutilus. Taxonomy (NCBI): domain Eukaryota; kingdom Metazoa; phylum Chordata; class Actinopteri; order Cypriniformes; family Leuciscidae; genus Rutilus; species Rutilus rutilus. The sequence continues at coordinate 42,378,196 of NC_140222.1, forward strand.
CTGTGATTTATTATCTCTCTCTTTTTGATTTTGAGATTAAACGTGGTCTAGACACGTTAATAATGAGATTAGCCCTCTTAGTTTCAAGACATGCCACTGTTCCCGCAGGATTCCCGGGAGCGACTCACCATCTGCTGGATCCTATGGAAGCTCTTCCCGTGAAAACTGAACGCCTGTTCAAACAACACCTTGTCCTCCACCGTCCACTCATCAGGGAAGGGGGTGAAGTTCGGGAGATCAGCGAGTGACTTCTCAATGTTGTGTTTATGCCAGAAGAGCATGCCGAGAGCCTGCGGATCACAGAAGAGGAGCATCCTCACGTCAGCCAATCCCTGACAACTGAGACCTTTGACCTCTGTGTTCGCGCAGCTTACCTGCTCAACATTGTATCCATGCTTTTCTTTCGCGATTGCAATGTACTCGTCCACTGTGAATGCATTACAGACACAAATTGCATCATTCACAATATAGATATTAAAGTATTTTTCACAATAATAATAAAAAAAAATGTATGTTGCAAAAACTTACATTTCGAATCAACTATTGTGTGATATGGAGACCAAACCAACATGCCACCATTGTCTTTATCACTGTATTTTGTGGAACCTACACAATACCAACACAAAAAGTATGTATTACATGTCAAAAAATATCATTCTAATATCATTAAATTGTTTAAAATGTAAAAAAAATGTTTACTTAAACTGAACGTACTATTGAAAACAACACATGCAATGTTTGCATTTCATTATTCATTGATAAAATGTTAGCATTTCAGTATATATTAGGCATATTGTAGTAGTCATTTGTAAACATTGCTAATTAAGAAACAAAAAACTAAATTTGTTCCAAACAACGTCAATAAACAGCAACTTCTTGTGTGAGAGATTCCTGTCCTGTCAAAACGGTTAATGCGACTTTAGTTTTACCAGTGTTTATTAAAAAGGCAGTACGTGTTGCATTTTACAGCAAGTATTTGAGGGTTAAATTCGCTCCCATTTCCAATTCTGCGTCCTATTCGCTAGATTCAGGAATGAAATAGGAATTTAATAGGATTCTCAATTCAGTTCTGAATGGCACACAACATTACTACTTTAACAACTTATTTCCTGATTAAATATGTGGTTTATAAATGAACACCTAACAGCATAAACCCGTGACTCACATTCATTCATTCGTCAAAGTTACTGGGTATATTAGCCAATAAGTGGCTAAGCGAGGATGCTAACATCATTTCACAAAAAGCTTTTCGCGAATACAAAATCATTCAATAATATTAAAAAAACGATTTGAAAGATTATTACTGACCATTCGATGCTTAAAATACCCCGAAGCGACTTTTTGTACATTCATTATATAACAAAATTATTAAAGGTGTACCGAGGCTACCACAGTCCGTCAGGTTCTTAAAGGCGGAATGCAGAGTTTATTCCTACCTGGATCAAATTCAGGAATATTTGCTTGATAATCTGATCCCACACGCATGCCAACATCTGAAAACAAGAAGCGTTGTGTGAGGTTTCGGATTTATCAAACTGCTTGTATTATACCAATATGCATAAACAACCTCCGCAGGGGTGTTCGAGGCTATACCGTGCTCGTCGTCACTGCCGCTCTCGTCGGAAAAATGTCCGTTCGAGGCGTTAGACGGGCTTTTCGTCCCGTTCGAGCGACCCTTCCCCAGATACTCCGAGCCTTTGTCCATCATCCCCGGCATAGTCGCGACGCGTGTGATTATTTAGAGCAGAAATGAAATATGTCAACACTCCAGCATTTATTCTCGCTCTCTCTGTGTCCTGCGCGTCTCTGCGCAGCCGCGCCGCTGTGCGCTCCTGTGTGTATCCCTCCGCTCGATCGCGCGCGTGTTCCCTCAGCTCCACTGCGTATCTCTACACCGCTAACAGCTCTTCTGGGGTTTCATCGAATGTTCAAAGTAAATGTACAGGTTTGCGTGATTTTAGTTCTTTGTTCGTCGATAAATTAAGTGTCCGGGTCTAATTTTCCACGCGGAAGGAAGTGCTGCGCATGTAAACAAAGGCGAAACGCGGCTCGTGTGTGCGCCACTGTTGCATCAGTTATTTTTTTGTTGTAAGCATGTTTTAATTTGTCCTTTCAAATGTGTATTAATGTGTATGAATATTAGCTGTTTTTATTTGCGACGAAAATTAATGGCAGTCCATGGTGTTGGCTATTAATAAACGCTTCTGTTTTAAAGTGTAAATCCATGTCTTATTGATTTGCAGTTACACGTGACATAGGCATGAACTCAACCGTTTACAGATTAGGATTTAGTCCTTACCTTTCATTTCAATCAGAAGGTGATTTATAATCCGATGAGTGTTATGTTTATGTCACGCCCCTTACGAAAATAAACCATGGTTTTTCTACACAAAAATGTGTTATTTTGCTACACTAACCATAGTTTATCCATGGTATTATAGTAAAACTGTGGTTTACAAATGGCAATCAATGCCAAAAAACACTTTTACTATAAAACCATGGTTAATTTGCGTAATATTTACTGCCTGAAGTGGCATAAGGTAGATTACTTCGATTTAGTCCACTGTGAATTCATTTCAAACTTAGATGTTTTTAAAGTTTATAGGTATAAAAGCAAACGGGACGTGTTTTACTGTGCTGTTGGGCCTAGGTGGTGTTTTTAAAAAAGTATGAAAAACAAACAAAATATTGCTACTACCTGACATGTCTCAGACTGGAAATCGTGTTTTACAGCGTTGCGCACTACAGCCAATCACACACGACTCTGTTGAGCTCATGAATGAAAAGGCCTATCAGAGGTAATCGCTGAAGAGTTTTGTTCAGTGCGCGAACTGAACTCTCGCGACACTCTCATCATAAACATGAACAGATTTGGTGATTGTGCTCTTGAGAGCGTCGACACTAATATAAATAGGTTTTTCTATTTACAAGTAATTTTAGCAGTAGCCAATCACAAACATATCTGATGATTTCTTGGCCAATCAGACGTGTTTAAGTTAGACTCCCCTCAACAGTGCTGAGATCTGCACTCTCAAATCCTCTCGTTATAATTTAACTTGAAACAAAAAAGTGGAGACATTATGTTGGCTAAATAAGATATGCATTGCTTTGGAATATTCTTGATCACTTCATCGGCCGCCCTTATGATGCTGAAGTTTTTGTTATTTGAGAAATTCATAATAAATAATCATAAAGCAAGGTTTATTTAAGCTGCAAAGGTATAACAAAATAAAATATTGTGACATATATAAATGAGGAGAATTTATTAATGCGTCATAACTGTTTTAATTGTTTCATTAATACATTAGGCATGTGACTCTCACAGTGCATTATGGGTATTCTCTAGCCGTTAATTGTACATTGGTTGTACACTCGTTATTGCGGTGCATTGTGGGATTTAATGAGTGAACATGATAACATATGGTTTCGGATAACACTACAAATGGCTGTTCCCTCAAATAGTGCCCATTTAAGGGTATAGGGGGCGATTTCAGACACAGCCACTTTTAATGCCACATAAATATTGCACATTGTGTAATAAAAAAGTTGAAGTTAATTCTCTGCTAACCAAGCCCTCCATAAATCTCACAAAACACGACGTAATTAATAAAAGAAAACAATAATAATAAAAAAACAGATATTGTACAGACAATTAATGATATTTGATGATTCGTAGATTAGCCTTTATTTAATAGATTGCACTTTAAATAAAACATTTGCAATTGGTTATTAAAAGGAGACTGTGAAATGCTGCATGTACACACACATGTTTGCCCTGCAGACCTTCGGAAACAGTAAATAATGCCGATTATCTCCTCAATTAATTCGAGATTTAGAAGAAAACAGTGTTTATTTTGTTACAGCCAGTAAGATCGCGCGCGCGCGTGCACACGAACACTGAATCATCTCCACGTCGTTTACTATTCATGAAATATTGGTATGATTCATTATTAATCACAATGCTACAAATGTAAATGTTATACGTAAAGATGTTGGTATTGTTGGTAGCTTTTGGACAGAGGGGAGGCCGAGTAGGCGGACTAGTATGTATACAGCAGTACGCTAGCCTAGTACGCTTCCCAGCACGTGCGCGCGCGCTCCTCATCACACCTTGACCAGCAGCACCTGTGGGTGCACGAAGGTCCCGGTCTTTAATGGTTACCCATCTTTCATTGTTCAATAGCGTTTGAGGGAATCGACACGATGCTCCCTGATTGGGTCATTCACATGGCAGTTTATTTAGAGTCGCCGTTTCCCGCCATCGCCCCCCTTAACGTGTGAACGCGCGCATCAGCAGACGCCGCTAATTTATAAACCGAATTAAGGTAAGAAAGACACTTTATTTCATTGCTTTTCATATGAAGCGGGTTTTTTTCAGATGTTATGCGTTTGTTTTAGCGTTAAATGAATAAGGCGTGAGTGTTATGCTTTCATTAGATGCATTTTTTTGTAATATTTAAAGTGGCAGTAGTTAGTGTTCATTTTACTCAATGCTTTTGTACTTTCGCGCTTTGGCCTACTGAGTGTGTTGGTAAAGTAGTTTTGTCGGCAGATTAATTTAACGTCGATAATTAACCTTTTGGTGTATCCCTCATTTACCGACCTACACCTGCATCTTGTTGTATTTGCAGTGTGTAGTGGTGTATATGCCTCGGTTTACCCGAGTTTATCTACGTTTACTAGCTTTTACACGAGTTTATCTTAGTTTAAATCCGTGTGGTTGTCTTTACATAGTCTATGTTTACCTTCGATAAGTTTCCATTTATCTGAGCGTTTTAAATTTTTTTTTTTTTGTTGCTGATGCTTGTTTATGTGACTCGTACTGTGACCTTTGACCTCGCAGAACTGAATCATCTACTTCGTGAAGCTTCGAATCCTTTGCGAATCATTTGCTTCGAGCACGTATCAAACTGCCAAAGTCACGTGATTTGACTAAACGAGGCTTGTTACGTCATTTCTGTGTACCAATTATGATTTTTTTTTTTACCTGGTCTCGGGTCAATTTGATGGATTTGTAGACATTTAATTAACCATTTGTATAAAGGCTGTGTTATAGTTAAGTGTATTATTGGTACGATTAACCAAGCTCTCCATAAGATGAATTAAACAACCCCTACAATTTAATAAAATAACACATTTATTTTATATACCTCACGTATACCTCATATTTGAAGGTATTAGATTACACTATAAATAAAATAATTGCAGTTGGTTTGTAAAAGATGTTTGTATTTTTGCTGCACTTACACACTTCTGACCAGCAGGGGTCGCCAGCGCGTGGCGTTTCCAGAGATTCGAAACAGTGAATCATTTGCGAATCAATTGATTCAAAGTTCCGATTCGTTTCTCCCATTAACTGAAGCTAGTTTTTTAATGTCGGTCAAAGTGATCGTGAATAAGATTTGACGTGTGTGTGTGTGTGTGTGTGTGTGTGTGTGTGCGCGCTAAAATGACCATTCACAATCTGTAAATGAAGACACTCTTGACTATCTGAGTGTTTTCAGCAAGGCCTTGTGTTATGAGGACAGTGGTGTGTGTTGTACATAATCAAACAAGGATCGATGTGTAAAATCAGTTTCACTTACCTTGGCCTAGTCTGAGAGACGGTGAACATGACATGTCTCTTGCTGATGTTCTCCAGGTTTGTTTAATTCTCTGGTTCTTCATCTGAATGCTTGCCTGAGTGGTTTGTGGTGTGTGTTCATGAGGCCAGTGTGTTCCTCAGTTCTGGAGGTATACGTGTATATGCAGGTACAGATGTTAGTTGTCCACACAGGAACGATCTGTTCATGTTCAGTGATCACATCTGGCATGGCTGACACAGGAACTGGCACACAAATGAGCCTTACTTTTGTTTTTTTGGAAGGAGTCTGACATGCCTAAGTTTGTTGCACACATTTCTTTAGAAATCCTAGTGTATATGATATGATTTTTGTGTGTGTGTGTCAGTAGTAAATGCTGCTGCGTCTCTGAAAACACTGAGTTTGAGTCACTTATAATGTGCTTTTGGAAAAACATGCGTCAAACATCTTCCAAAACTTCAAATGTTATAAACCTGTTGTCCAACAAAAGACAACGTTTAATAACACGTGTTTACTCGCTTCATGTCGTCATTCGAGTGTTTGAAGTGTCCTTTTGTGAGCTGATGTGTTTCCTCACAGAAAGAGGCAGACTATATGTTTTATAGTAGGGCTGCACATGTATATGGAAATATCGCAGATGTATATATCGCAATAACTGGAGTCATGAACAAAAGACTCGCTGCTCTCGGCTGAATAACTTTTGTTGCTTTAATAAGAATCAGTGTAGATATTTAATTCATACAGTGAAAACTAAGCAGCGTTTTATTTTTACATTTGATTGAGTTTGTTGTTTAAAGGAACACTCCACCGTTTTTTGAAATAGGGCTTATTCACCTTCTTTCCTACATTTAGATAGGTGGGCAAATGCATTTTTGTCTCAGTGCATGCATTGTTTTAGTTTGACAGGGTCAGCGCTAGCTTAGCTTAGCATAATGAATGGAATCCTTTGTTGCCAGCTAGCATGTCCTGAGTAAAAGTGATATAAAAAAAAAAAACCACCTAATTATTTCTTGTGGCCTGCGTATTCACAACAAGTACAAATAGCGATGCAGATTAACACTAGGCGATTTCCTATGCAGATATTGACTTGGGACTATATTAGGGGGAAGCACAGGCGAAGCACTGCTACTTGGGTGCAGAGATATCACGCCCAAGTAGCAGTGCTTCGCCTGTGCTTCCCCTTAATATAGTCCTTAATATATAAGTCAATATCTGCCTAGGAAATCACCTAGTGTTAATCTGCATCACTATTTGTACTTGTTGTGAATACGCAGGCCACAAGAAATAATTAGGTGGTTTTTTTTTTTTATATCACTTTTACTCAGGACATGCTAGCTGGCAACAAAGGATTCCATTCATTATGCTAAGCTAAGCTAGCGCCGACCCTGTCAAACTAAAACAACGCATGCACTGAGACAAAAATGCATTTGCCCACCTATCTAAATGTAGGAAAGAAAGTGAATAAGCCCTATTTCAAAAAACGGTGGAGTGTTCCTTTAATAACCCTAATGTAGGATATAACCTGAACCCCTGTGGTTTACACTGATGTTAAAATAACACTACTTACGCTACAGTAAAACACTGATGTTCACTTACAGAAGTTGTAGGGATGTTTCGTCGTTTTAAATCTGACTTTGTACAAATGTTGTTGAACCTTAATGTTCTCCTGGGTTTTCCCAGAAAGCGTGACATACCCGGGTAAGTTTACTCCGAGTTTAGATAACCTCGTCTTGACTTGCGGTTTTATAAACTGAGATTTTCAGGGTGTGTCGTCATAGCAACTCACTCTCTTAGTTCACCATCTTCCTTTTTTTAAATATGGCATCAAACAAACAATATAATTCTTGTGCACAGTAACACAAACGGATTAAAGAGAGCTTGAAAGATGAGATTAGAAAGGTTACAGAACCACCCACTAGGCAGTGATATGCACTGAGAATGTAAATTGCCAATAAACAGAAGAAAGTAGTGTGAAGCGCTTCAGTTTACATTCAGCGCTCCGCTGATAATGTAAGTTAGTCACCCTAGAGTTCAGGGTACATGTGATGGTAAGAAGATGTTTGTGTACGTTTTTTTTCTTTTTTTAAGAGTCATTTTGTTCATTTAATGGCTTTAAATGTTATACTTTTAACAGGCAATTTTTACGTTCACCTACGCAATCTTGATCATATTCTGAATTAAGAAATCATTATAATGCAGTCATAATTTACAGGGAATATCGTATTAAATACATGGATTGAATCAAGAAATGATTTTCATATAATTATAAAATATTATTATAAATTATGATAATCTATTTATTCTTTAATACTATATATTCATTTTTAAATGCAAGTGTTATTGCTATAGTAATATTTTTATTTAGATTATTAATAATCATAAAAAAATTATTAGTCATTAATTTACAAGCACAAACATTTGGGGCATATTGTGCGGCCCTAGTGTGATTAGGTTTACAGAAATGAGTTTGATTTTTGACAGATTAAATCAGAAATGCTGTTAAACTAATAAACTTTATCTCCCTTTCTCTGAATATGGCTCTGAATCTTTATCGTTTTCTTTGTTTTCAAGAAAGATACACATTACACACATACACAACATAATATACAAATGAAATAAACAGTGATGTATTTTTTTCAGCCACAGGTGTACTGACCAGTAGCATTCAAGAACGAAATGAAATTAACAAATATAAAAATAAAACACTACGTAGACTTCACTGTATAAATTATACGTTGATTCTTATTAAAGCTACTATTCAAGTTCTCAGTTAAGAGGAGCGAGTGGTTTTTCTGTGTTTGTGTTTTATAAACATTGAAGGAATCGTTCTCCCAAAAATGAAAATGGTCATAATTTACTCTCGTTGTTTTAAACCCGAATAAGTTTCTTTCTTGTGTTGAAAATAAGTATTTAAAAAAACTTCCATTGTGTTTTTCTTCTCCTATGGAAGTCAATGGGGTCCAGCAACTGCTTGGTTACACACATTTGTCCAAATAATGCTTTACTAATACTTCTAAAGTTGTAAAGAATGTGTGCAAAGTATGTTTGCAAAAAGAAAAACGCTAAAGGTTTAAATCTGTCTTGAATTTATTTTGTTTAAAATAATAACATGGAGTTGAAAAGTAATAACACGAGGAGTATACAGAGAATATTCACAATGTTTTTTGTGAATTAAAAAAGGTTGGGAACCACTGGTCTAAAGTGAAAAGCAAACATAGATAGAAAATCTGGTGCGTGTGTCATGTGTGTATATTAGATGCGTCGCGTGCCGGTCTTAAAGCGACAGTAGCCTAATAACATGTTGCCGCTTGTCCTTAAAGGGATAGTTCACCAAAACATTTAAATTCTGTCATTATTTATTCACCCTAATGTTGTTCCAAACCTGTATTAATGTCTGTCTTGTGCTGAACTGAATGTGTGTAACCGAGCAGTTGCTGGTCCCCATTGACTTCCATAGGAGAAAAAGCTATACACTGGGCACCAGTAACTGTTTGGTTACCCACATTTTTCATAATAACTTTTATTTTCAACACAAGAAAGAAACTTATTCGGGAGAGTAAATTATGACAATTTTCATTTTTTGGGGGAACGATTCCTTTAATGTTAATAAAACAACACAAAATCACTCACTGACTGAACTTTAATAGCAGCTTTAATAAGAATCAATGTATAATGTAGGCTAGTGTTTGTTCATTTACGTTCTTCAATGCTACTGCTAAATACACCTACTGTATCTGAACAAATAAAGCACTATTTATTTATTTATGTATATTGAGTTTTGTAATGTGTATCTTTTTATTCTTATTTTTGGACGACGCCCCTTCGCTCTCTTCCATTGATGAGAACTGAAGCCGCCAGAGTCCCGATATGGCGCTGACATCTTGGCGCTTGAGTCTGCGCAGTAGCGATCTCGGGACCAGACCTGCGCAGTAGCGATCTCGGGACCAGACCTGCGCAGTAGTGAGCAGGAAGTAAAGCCGCGAAATCAACGCTCCGCCCTCACTCTCGCAGAATGCACTCTCCCTGCACTTTTTAAAAAATGTATTGCAGTACGACAAGAGGCTTGCTAAAATAAAGGAAATACAATCTCCTCAGTCCTCCGATCCCGAAAAAAATGTCCGTTGGTGCTTCAGTGACTACTTCGCTCGAGAACCTGTCAATCACAGCTGTCAATCATGACGTTAAACCACCGTTTTTATAGCATCGCGTAACTAACTAAAAAACAACTTCTTTTAGAAACAGACACTTTACATCAGCGTGATTTAAAAACTACAGTAAATGACAGAAACCACCTTTGGAAAAAAGATATTTGAAGTGTAATTTAATTGTTTAGTTGGTCTCACCTCCCGTTGAACAACACGGGGAGGCGGGGCTTATGACCTATACTAGGACCAGCCACCGGGGGGCGATCGAGCCGCTTTGGCTTCACTTTTCAGGGCACGCTTGGTTTTAATTTATTCAGGGAAGACCATCCAGTATTTTACATTTGATTCCTTATTAGATTTCATTAGTTTCTTACCTCTATTCTACTCTTAGGCCTACCTGAAGAAGAAAAAAAAAAAAAACTTAAAGCACTTTTTATTTTATTTCTATTCTATTTTATTTATTTGTGCTATTGCTTATATATTGTTTATTTGTTCTTATTTTATTACTGACTGTTTACTTTTCTTTTTTTGTGAGTTCAGTTTAGGCTTGTGCTGTGTGTGAGCTATTCTGCAACAATTGCCCCATTTTAAAAACAAAAATGCATGATAAAACATTTCGGATATATATATATATATATATATATATATATATATATATATATATATATATATATATATATATATATATATATATATATATATATATATATTGAAAAATGTAAAAAAAAAAGGCTCCACCAAATTACGAAGTCTGTTAAATCCTGATTGAAGCATCCCTATAAATAATTATACATGATACAAAGGCTTCAAATACAGGGTGGGCCATTTATATGGATACACCGTAATAACATGGGAATGGTTGGTGATATTAAAGTCCTGTTTGTGGCACATTAGTATATGTGAGGGGGCAAACTCCTCAAGATGGGTGGTGACCATGGTGGCCATTTAGAAGTCGGCCATCTTGGATACAACTTTTGTTTTTTCAATAGGAAGAGGGCCATGTGACACATCAAACTTATTGGTAATGTCACAAGAAAAACAATGGTGTGCTTGGTTTCAACGTAACTTTATTCGTTCATGAGTTATTTACAAGTTTCTGACCACTTATAAAATGTGTTCAATGTGCTGCCCATTGTGTTGGATTGTCGATGCAACCCTGTTCTCCCACTCTTCACACACTAATAGCAACACCGCAGGAGAAATGCCAGCACAGGCATCCAGTATCCGTAGTTTCAAGTGCTGCACATCTCGTATCTTCACACCATAGACAATTGCCTTCAGATGACCCCAAAGATAAGTCTAAGGGGGTCAGATCGGGAGACCTTGGGGGCCATTCAACTGGCCCACGACGACCAATCCACTTTTATTAATTTCACAATTATGGTGTATCCATATAAATGGCCCACCCTGTAGTTATTGTATGAGTTATTTTGAAGCACTTAATATAAAGCATGCCTCCTGTTTAGAACTTGGGAATTACGCATGTGCAATGGTTAAAACAATTAATTCTGTACAAACGCGGAAGACCTGTACCAAAACTGCAATGATACATCAGCCAATAATCAGTATAAAAGCAATTATCTGAATCTGCTCTATAGGGCATCGCCCAATTGTTTAAAAACTGTAGTGAAATCTGCAGAGAAATGTAGTGTTTAGTATGTCCTACTACAGATGTGTACTGTTACACCCCTAATGCAGATGGTAATATCATGATGCCTTTGCCATAATAGGGTTCACCATATGGCCTGATCTGTGCACGCTTCATGTCTTTATGAAGATCAGTTATCACTGGCTGCTAATGCGCGCTGTGTTGTGACACTAACATTACTCAGCATGCTTGTGCTGAAGCATTGCAGGTACACAGAGGCCAAGAGTAGGGAGCTAATGTTGGCGTGTGTGCGTGACTGACTCTGATGTGCTCTTGTTTGCAGACGTCCTCTCCGGCCATCATGGCAGTCAGGCTGTGTGATGTGGCTTCTCTTCTGAGAAGCGGCTCGTGGGCAGCCGAGCCGTGGACTGGGGTTTGTGGGACTTCTTCATTTCGTTCATCACTGTCAGTCCAGTGTTACTGTGGGCTGTGCTGATCTCTGGACAACTGCATCTAAAACCATGTGACTGTGTTCAGATGAGTCACTTGTGTTTGTAGGGTGTTAGTGTCTGGTTTCTTTTAGGTTGTAGAACGTGATTCTGATCATGAATTCTTCCTTCCTTTAGTTTGTTTTGCTTTTCTGGCACTTTCCACAAATAGGGTATAAATAGTAGGGCTGCATGATTATGACAAATCATAATTGTCGATTATTCCCTTGAAATTGTAATTGCGACTATTACCTACGATTATCATAATTTACTTTGAAGCGGGTCCGCTTACATCGACATGTTTCTACAGTGGCCCTGAACGGACAAACGCGTTTCGTCACTGTTGTTCTTCGTGCAAAGAAGCTATAGCTAAAGTCAGCGAATAAAACACTGACACAATGAAGAACAGGTAACAATAATAATCGCAATAACATTGTTTTACTGAATAATTAAGTAAACCTAATTTCGTAATTTATCTTTAAGAAACCTCATTGCTGAACTGGCTACTCTCTGCTGTCTCAGACGACGACATCACTTCCTGTCGGCCACCGTAACTTCTGTTGGTTGCAATTCGCAAACTCACCACTAGGTGCTGCTAAAATTACACACTGCACCTAGCCTGGTTAAAACCAGACCATTCCCAGTAGTAACTGAGTTATGGTCTGGCAAAGCTTCATTAATAACTCATTTCCAAAGGGGCGTCACCAACGGACGTCGCTCAAATGCCTCTGGACGCAATTGGATAGACCTAAAACCAGTTAGAGCGATCGTCATCGTGTAAAGCCATTTGCCGCGTCCCAATTCGCCTAAGTCACACTACGCCATAAAAGTATGTACTCTTTTTGTGAAGAAAAGGTATTTACTTTTGAATGTGTAGCAAAAAAGTAGGCAAGCTTTGGGACATACTACTTCGTCATCTTTATCGGACGGATCTGTCGCGTGCGTCCTGTCACGTAAACTGCCCTGTCAATCATCTTGTCACAGTTAAAATCCTCTATTAAATCTAATTTAATTTCCTACCGTTTCGGAGAGAAATGTAGTAGCACGTTCATCTGCCAGTGGGTCTTTCTAAGAGACTGTCCTCATGTGTTTGCAATTTGAATATAATAATGCATTTAAAAGTTGCTGCGCTTCACCAACGGACGTCGCTCAAATGCCTCTGGGCGCAATTGGATAGACCTACAACCAATCAGAGCGATCGTCATCGTGTAAAGCCCGCCTCAATGTTTCTGATTGGTGCCGCGATTTGGACGGATTAGAAATGGGCTTGAATGGGCTCTTTGCCAAACTACTTGCAGAGCAAATCTAAATTTGCCGGAAGTTGTCTGGGTTTTCCCAGGCTACACTGCACCTTTAAAATAAGCTAAAGAAAGACAAACAAAAAAACATCTTAAGCACACAGAATAATGTAAGTGAACTTTTTTTTTTTTTTTGTAATTGCGCCTTTAAACGATTACATAATTGTGGCATCCGTAATTGTAATCGCGATTACAAATTCGATTAATTGTGCAGCTCTACTAAATAGGGAAACATACGAAAAACGAAGGAACATTAAACAAAATGAAAACGAAATCAAGTTAAAACATTCGGAAGAGAAACGCTTATTTAAAATGACCATTAACCGGTTAATAACGTTATTTTATCGTTCGGTTTAAGATTTCAATTTGGCAGTCAACCAATCTTGAGTTCAAATAGTACGGCCTACTCAAATGTGACGCTGACGCATCCAATGTTGTCAAGTCATCCTATGTACGTCTCAAGGCAGTGTGCGGCGTTAGCTGTGGCTCGCAGGAGCGTATCCGAGGATGCGTCCCCATGGCAGGTTAGTGTAGATCCGCTTCTATTCAGGAAAGTATATTTTTAATAATTAAACAAAGTTAGTATTGTGGCTTTAAGCACGGTCAGACACTTGCATGTGTCGTTATATTATTAACATTTTTCCAAAATTAAGCTCAAATGGAGTTATGAGGTTTTTCACCAGTGAATGTCAGACTCTTTGTCCGTCATTTAAAATGTCCGCATCTGAGGCACAGTAAGTGCATCGCATCAGCTTACATGTTACAAAGATTATTATTGCTATGTGGGTGCTCAGTTTTGACTGATTACTTGGTTTTACAGTTAAAAACCAACAGATTGTCATTCATGATGTACCGTCTGCATTCTTGGATGCATCTGTAGATCCAGACATTTGATGTTTATGGTGTGGAATTTTATATGAAATGATAGTTAGCCAGCTGTAATAGCTCTGGTAAAAACATGGGCTTTAGTCAATGCTTTAAAGCAAAGATAATTATCAGTTACCGATTTCTACCCTGTTTGTGGAAGTGCCTTTTGTTCTGAAGTTTCCCTTTCCCAGAATCCTTTCCTTTGTTTGCATGGTGGGAATGACACTGGTTCTGGTGCTGTTGTTTGTTTGGTGGTGGTTTTTGCATTTGTGCTGGTCTTTTATGATTTAACAGACTCACAAGCTCCCCTGTTGTTATTATTTTTTAATTTCCCTGATGTACCACATCATAATGCTCTTGGTATAGTTTGCAGAATTAGTTAAAGGGATGGTTTGGAGTAAAATCAGCCTAGGGTCCTTTGCACCATGACCTCGAGCCAAACACCCCCCAGAAGCCTTTATTCCCCTTGGTTGAACATTATTAAAGTTAGAGCTTATTTAGAGACATCAGCCGAATGGTTTAGTGCAGGCGCTAATAAGGCTGTATCTGGTAAATTACCCCACTAATAATGCCCAGAATGGTGCCAAACTTCTACAGTAGTACAAATAGGTTCTGTACTCATAAAACAAGGCATTGGAAAGTTTGTAAGTACATCAGGAGTTTATTTAAATAACACTTGCCTGACGGCTAATGCTACCGCTAACCCGGACATCGACGTCACTTCAGGGGTTTGGGAAAAGCACGTAAAAGTCCTGGCAGAAAGCGATTGTTAAAAATAACGATAAATTGTTGTAAACTGGTACTACCAACAAAATATTAGTGCGTTACACTACATCCTTATGCATCGCTTTCTGCCAGGACTTTTATGTGCTTTTCCCAAACCCCTGAAGTGACGTCGATGTCCGGGTTAGCGGTAGCATTAGCCGTCAGGCAAGTGTTATTTAAATAAACTCCTGATGTACTTACAAACTTTCCAATGCCTCGTTTTATGAGTACAGAACCTATTTGTACTACTGTAGAAGTTTGGCACCATTCTGGGCATTATTAGTGGGGCAATTTACGAGATACAACCTTATTAGCGCCTGCACTAAGCCATTCGGCTGATGTCTCTAAATAAGCTCTAACTTTAATAATGTTCAACCAAGGGGAATAAAGGCTTCTGGAGGGTGTTTGGCTCGAGGTCATGGTGCAAAGGACCCTAGGCTGATTTTACTCTGAACCATCCCTTTAAGGAGAATTTCCTTTTCTAGGCAAGCAAAATAGCTTATAACTGATGCCAAAATGAATCAAATCAAAATTGGAATCGAATCGAACGCAGATGTGAACAGAAAAGGATCATATGATTCGTTCGCTATATTTTAAATGATCCGAAGCCAAATTAGCCATTTTTCTGTCCCTTAGATAAAGCGCAGTTGTTTTCTGTCCGCTTGAGCTCTCATCTCTCATCTGTCCTATATTCAAATATGACAAATGAAGATGGCATGATGCCAGGTCTGATGTCCATGACACCAAATGTATGCATTTTGTAAACATAATACACCAAGTTTGAATATGTGGACGTGTGAGTCAGGTTTGACAGCTCTGGCAAGTGACAAGTTACCCTCAACAGCCTCTCATTTGTCATTTCCCTGTTGTCTTCACTCACTCAGTGTGTGTTTGCGCCTCTATAGCAGGTGATTGCAGCCATGGAGACTCAGCTGTCCAACGGGCCGAGCTGTCCCACCAGCAACGGCCCCAACAGTGTCTCCAACAACTGCACGGCACCAGTGGAGATGCCCAGCGACACCGAGGACAGTAAGACCAATCTGATTGTGAACTACCTCCCGCAGAACATGACGCAGGAAGAGCTCAAGAGTCTGTTCGGCAGCATCGGAGAGATCGAGTCCTGCAAGCTCGTGCGAGACAAAATCACTGGTACTTTCGGCTATCTGTGTCATCAATTATTGATTAACCGGATATAGCACAGCGTAGTTTATAATCAAGGATTTAAAGTTCTAATTCGCATGGATGGACAATTAGAGAGTACTGGTGGTGTTAGGCAGGCTACAAATGCACACTTAAGGCGAGACACTACAGGTGAATAGGGTACAAATTTTAAATAATAGAGATTACCATGAAACTTCCTCAATTGATTACTTACACAAGTGTATATATAAAAAATGTATTACAAGTTTTTGAAATTTGTATGTTTAATTATGCAAATTAGGCATTCTCTCATTAAATATGCGCAATTTTGCATATATTTTCGGTAGATAGATCTGAACATATGATAAAGCCAGGTGCAAAATTCTTTTTTTCATTTTGTTTACACACAATTCAGAGGGATTTCAGGATATATGCTTTCATTACCTAGGAAATCAAAATATACTGTCCATAGCCTTAAATCGATTTTCGCCATATTTTTTTTATTAAAATGTCACATAAATCAGGCCAGGAATGATTTATTAACAAATCCCTCTGAAAATAACTTCAGAATACTCCTAAGTGTATAACTGGAAAGTTTGGTGTAGAATCGGTGCTACATAGGCTGAGATGTTTGTACTGGAGAATGACAAACTCATTTTGAGAAAACGGCCTTTAAAGATTTATATTGTAAAAATTCATACTTTTTTAGTGGAAACAACTATTAACAGACACAATATCTTATTAAATCATTAGCAATCAACAATAAAACCACCTAAAACACATCAAGACTTATAACACAGCATTTATGGCCTTCAACTGAACTGAACCCCAGTCAAAAACACACTCTGGAAATGTCAGAGCACGTCACGTGATGCATCTGAACGAATCACGTTGTCAGAAATTGACATCAGCCAATGAGAATTCGCTTTTAGAGTTAAATGCCTCATTGTACTTTCACGATTGGTTGCTGATGAAAAGGAAATGACCATATTTGGATCCGACAGCATTGCACAGGAGAGAGAGAGCTTTCCAGCGGTATATGTGATGACAGGGTGCAGACAGCGATCGCGGAGCAGGATGTTGATTTAGAATGCCAACTTCTGTTGAATTTAGGAGGAATCTACAGACGCAAATAGACAAGGTGTAGTAAAATAAAGACGTAAATGTGTATTTTGGACTTTTTACCACAAGTCTGAAAGGAGACAAATAGGCCAAAATCTCAATAAACCAGTGAAGAAAAAAATATGTTTTTGCCTGCCGTGTCTCGCCTTAAGTGAATCTAACTGGAATCACTAAAGTTTGTGAGGTTCATGGAATTAAATATCTATCAGATATTCTAAGACTTGAAAATGTAAATGATAGATGCGTATTTACTGAATGTTGATTGGTATATGACTATTTGCATTGGCTTTCTTTTGCGTTTAGATGTAGCCTAATTGTTAACCAGACAATAAACTAATGAAAGTTTCTTTGAGTCTCTGCACATGTGCCGACTGTCAAAATAAAAGTCCCGCTTCCAACATTTATTGGCCAAACTGAAAAATGCCAAATGTCAGACGATATATCGGTCAACCACTAATCCTCTGTATTTTTAAACTAATCTTTTTTTAGTGAATCATTTAAATTCCCATCATAATTTTATACTAATTTATTGCAGAAAACGCCTCTGAACAAATCAATGAACGATTTAAAGTATTCGAAAGATATGAGTCACTGGGATGAATTGGTTTGGCCTCTGGTTAAACCCTCTTATTTGGTTTGATTTTTGAAAGATTTGATTTTCATATGGAGGCTTTACAGCTCA
The DNA here is from genome assembly GCF_951802725.1 of Rutilus rutilus. Classification (NCBI taxonomy): domain Eukaryota; kingdom Metazoa; phylum Chordata; class Actinopteri; order Cypriniformes; family Leuciscidae; genus Rutilus; species Rutilus rutilus. The sequence goes on from NC_140222.1 coordinate 42,395,873, forward strand.
TTATTACAGTGCATATTACACCCTGTGTGTTAGATACTGAGACAGTCAGATCCATAACACACTGCAATTCTCATAAATCCTCACCTCGGTGTGTGTGTGTGTGTGTGTAGGTCAGAGTCTGGGTTACGGCTTTGTGAACTATGTGGAACCCAAAGACGCAGAGAAAGCCATCAACACTTTAAATGGACTCAGACTGCAGACCAAGACCATCAAGGTAAGGTCAGTCTGATATGAGGCTGCTGTCATAGATATACTGCTCGTGTGTTGGTGTGTGCCCGCCACACGACTCTACACTAAGTTTGTGTGTGTCCAGGTGTCGTATGCTCGACCAAGCTCAGCGTCCATCCGTGATGCTAACCTGTACGTGAGCGGTCTTCCTAAAACTATGACCCAGAAAGAGCTGGAGCAGCTGTTCTCGCAGTATGGCCGCATCATTACTTCCAGGATCCTCGTGGACCAGGTCACAGGTAAGATTTGGCCGACCTCGTCACGCTGGGGTCATGCACTCGGCTGTGTTTGGCCAAATAAAAAGCACATTTAAAATATGGTTGCATTCGCAAGAGAGTCATATTGCTATCAAAATTGTGTGTATGTATACACCATTGGCGGAATCGGCTGAGGCTCTCCTCCAAGGAATGCAAGTTTACCTAGTCTCTCACAGCAAGGGCTTGCAATGCTGCTGCCCAGGCCTCCTCGCATGCTATGGCCATCCTGCAAGACTATCAGGCCAAAGCACTGAAAGATCTGCACAAGAATAGTCCAGAGTTAATGCAGGAACTGCGTTCGGTCACCAACTATGCCCTTCGTGCTTCAAAAGTGCTTGAGTAGGGACTGGGTCGGGTGGTGTTTCTGTTAGTGGTCCAGGAGCGTCACCTATGGCTCAACCTTGTGGAGATGTGGGATGTAGTAGAAAGTGCACTTTCTCAATACCCCCATCTCCCAAAGTGGCCTTTTAGGCAACACTGTCGAGGACTTCTAGCAACAGCTCTTGACAGTGAAGAAGCAGACAGAGGCAAAAAAACCACATCTTGCCTTGTCGCAGGTTCCTCTACCCCCGAGAGCCAAAGCTCCGCCTGGAGCGTCAGCCAGACACCAGAGGTCGAGTTGCAGGAAGGTAGCACTGCCTGCCCATCGACAGGATACTAAGGCTGCTTTCCAGTCCAAAAATTATTTATGGACAACTCGGACAAGTAGTATGTGACGATGCCATCACTCATGCCAGAGTCCCCTCTATTAGGCGGCTCTATGCCTTGTTGAGGTATCTCTTCACTACATGGAATGCTTCCTGAGATGAGTTGTGGCATAGGGTCTGTTTACACTTTTCTTCTGCAGGGCCTGGAGAGGCACCTGTTGGGCTCCACCCTAAAGGTGTATGTGGCCACAACAGTTTCTAACCATGAGACTGGGTGGCAGGTCCTTGGGAAGCACAAACTGATCGTGAGATTCCTGAGAGGTGCACAGAGGCTATCCCTTCTTGGGATCTTTCTTTGGTCCTTCATTCCCTGCAGAGAGATCCATTTGAGCCCTTGCGATCAGTACCCTCTCTTTGAAGACGGCCCTGATGATTGAGCAGACCTCCATCAAGGGGGGTGGGGGACATACAAGCCTTATCCATTAGTGACTCGTGCCTGGAATTTGGGCCAGCCTTCTCTCACGTTGTCTTGAGACCCCGGCCTGGATATGTGTCCAAAGTTCCCACTACTCCCTTCAGGGATCAAGTGGTGAGCTTGCAATCAGTCCCTCCTGATGTTAAAGACCCAGCCCTGTCTCTGTTGTGTCCAGTGCACGCTCTGTGAATATATCTGGACCGAACACAGAGCTTCAGACAATCTGAACAGCTCTATCTGTTAAAGAGGTCAGCAGAAGGGGAAGGCTATCCAAAAAAATAATGGCTTGCTGGATTGTGGATGCCATTCTCTGGGCTTATCAGGCCCAGGATGAACCTTACCCTTTGGGAGTGAGAGCTCACTCCACCACGGGTATCGCAGCCACGTCAGCTCTCCGAACTGTGCTTCATTAGCAGACATATGCAGAGCTACGGGCTGGGCTACACCCAACACTTTTGTAATATATATTATTTTTTTTGAAGTGTTGTAATCTTCGCATGGAATTAGTTTCGCCTCAAGTCTTGGGTATTAACAGTTAAAACTCTGACAAACTGTTGTAGTGCTTGCATTAGCACCTTTCAGGTCCAGTTATGGTTTTCCATAAATGGTAATCCCTAGGCCAGGGGACCTGTGACAGACTGTTACAGTTTTTTTTTTTTAACTGGTTGTGAGCTGTTACTCTGTTACGTTTGTGAAGCGGTGTCCGGGTTTTACACTGGATAAATTAATAAAGCAGTAGTGACTAGGGATGAGTCATTTTCGAATATTCGGTTAGTCGATTTAATAATACAATATCAAATAGGTTGTGCGATTATTGTCAAAAAAAAAAAAAAATGCAAATAACGTGTCTAAAAGCTGTCACAAAAAAACGGCTAAAGTAATGATTATGAATGTTTCAAATATAGCAAGGAGACATTTTAATTGTTCATTAATAATCTAGTGTTTTCTGTGTCAGTGTAGGCTGCAATAGTGACCTCATAAGCCGCTTTCCGACCGGAGGAACCTTTTCACAGTTCTTAGAACTATTGGCTAAAGTACCCGGATGTCGGCGTGTTCGCACCGCAGGAACTAGGAACGATTTTAGTTCTAGGAACTCCATTTGGAGGAACTAATTTAGGTCCTACTTCAGAGTAGGGTCTAAACCAGCACTATAGGAACTACCCGTGACGTTAGTGTACGCTGATTGGCCGAACAGCTATAATGTAAACACACAGATTATAGCCTATATATTTACTCCAGAAACTAACTATACAAACATGGAAAACAGTGATAGATGGGTCTCTAAACCTTTATGCTGAAGAGAAAATCCAACGCAACTTTGAGGGGACCAAGCCAAACATGATTATGTTTAACTTATCTGCCCAGCTAGCAACACTGGACATCAATCACACGGCATAGGCTAATAACCTTTTTTTCATATACTGTCTACTTTCTATAACAGTTCTATCTAATAACATATTAAACAGTACTGTTAGACAGATCGCTAACTAATAAACACAGAGTTGCATTGTTTTCTCTGGCGGTCTCAGCGCCGCCAAAATAAAGGTCCGTCGCGCCGTCAAAATAAAAGTTGCCGTGCTTGCGTCACTCCCTTACCCCTCCTACCAGTTCCTATGGCCACTTGGCCAGTGCAAACGCAAACAGCAAAACTGATTTTGGGGGAGAGTAGTTCTTAGAACTGTTTAGAAGTGGACAGTTCTTAGAACTAAGTTCCTGAAACTACTTGGTCGGAAAGCGGCTATAGTGAACGCGCCTAGGGAATGCACATTTCATACAGATTACATAAGCAGAGAGTAGTTTGTTTCTTTTCGTTTTGAATTGTTTTGTTTAAAAGTAGACATTTCAAGCTATATATCTCATGTCTGTGAGACGGCTTATACGTTGAGTTTCGGTTAATTTATGAGACGAGCTCCAGTTCATGAGCAATGCAATCGCGCCGGCACCTCCATGTCCTGATTATAATGTCTGCTATATTAAGGCTTGGTTTTAAGGTGCGTTTTAAGGCTTGGTTTTTAGGGAATTACAAACCTGCGCACATATATTCAAACACGCATACCAATAGACTGAACTCGTAATATGCATGTGCACGCCATCAGCATTCTCACAGGTTTCGCGTTTAAAGTCTGTGTAGAGTTTCCTGTTAAAACAGTGTCGTGTTAGCGGCCCTAAGTTAATAACTAATGATCGTTGCGACGGAAGTGAATCAATCAAATTAACTTTAGCTGGAAAATAACCTTATGCAAATACTGCTATAAAGCCCTTGTTTTTATAGTGGTCAGGGGGAGCCCACCACAGGGACTCTTCCCCATGTAGTACTCCCCTCGGTCTCCGTAGTGTTGCTTTCTCAGTGAGAACGAAAACGCTTCCTAATGTTAACAACCAGGTTTACTCTGCCATAAAATAAAAAACATAGTCAGAAAAGGCCTACGGCTTGAGTGACGTCCCCCTAGAGGTGAGGAGGTCCCCTTGACAGTCCCCATTGCACTGGGTGAGTTGTGGGTTAGTGTAGCTGCACTTGCTGTTGGCACGCAGAGGACCCCTATTCTGTATTTTGATACAACTTCGAAAGTGATTGACAGAAAAGTCTTCGATAGGATTGGATTCTTGCCTCACAGACATGAGAAATATAGGCCTACAGAAGCTTAAAATAGGGTCTACTTTTAAATGAACCAATTCGAAACAAATAGTTTTAAGTAATCCAAATAAAAGGTACATTTCTCTCTATAGATGTGCGCCGGTTCACTGTACTGCAGGAATGACGAGTCGGCATCATCATCTTCATCTTTGCAGCCAACACAGACTCGGAAAACACTAGCTTATTATTAAACAATTAAAATGTCTCCTTGCTATTTTTTTTTTTTTCCGACACATTCATACTTCTGCCAGTGCTTTGCGGCAAGCCTTATGTGTGCTGAGCGCGACGCATATATCCGCCCCCCAGTATATATTTAATTCAATTCACATTTATTTGTATAGCATTTTTTCACAATACATATCGTTTCAAAGCAGCTTTACAGAAAATACGTATGTCTAAATTACAATTTAGAGTGATCTGTTATCAGAGGTAGTAATGCATTTCAATAACATTTTCATTGTTTCATCATTGGTTCACCTTTGTGTACAAATCAATAACTGGACACACTCCTTCACATTTAACTACACTCTTGGCACTTAGTAGATCTGTGGCCAGTTGCATAAACTTAAGACTAGTCTTACAAGTTAGTCATCCAATTTAACTTTTTAAATAACTTTTTTTAAATAACTTTTAACTTTTTAAAGTCGGTAACATAAAAACGTAGATTGGTCTAATTTGACACCGAACAGTAAGACTGATTACCCCTAACTAACTTCTAGTTGATCATACTAGTTCTTAAGACACAGTCTTAACAATAATGGCTATGTTTTTGCAACTGGCCCCTGAATACAATCTAAGATCATGTAGATACACACTGTATGATGTTCCACAAACTAAAACTGCTTTTAGTTACAGTGCTCCAACTTCATAGCCTGGTAATACCAGACTCTGCTACTTCGCTTTGCTTCGTAGAGAGAGTCTGGAGTTCCGTAATAGAAAAACGTGTTCTTTACCGCCTGGGGGCGCTAGTCTGAAGCTTAAAATCATTGGTTACCCGTAAGCCAATCACATAACGTTTGGTTATGGCGTGTGTTATGCGCATGCTCAGCCGCATCTAACTTCCACTGTAAACACATGTATGATGCGAAAACAAAACCATCGAGCGAAATACCGGAGTGAACATGGCTGTGAACGACTTTTGCAGATTATGTGAAGTAAATCTACGCATCCACGGTACAATCAGCGTCTACGTCACGGCTCTCAGCCCGCCCTCTGTTCGTTGATTGGCCGGCTGTTTTCAGGCCGGAGGAAAACGGAAAGCTATGACGCGGAATTGTTCAGGAACCGGTATCGAAGTCAAGGTATCGATATCAGTTTATTTAACGATACCCAGCCCTACTATTTAAATTGTTGTAGAAATTTAAAGATTTAATAATTTTTCAAAGTTACAATTAATTTTAATTTTTCAGGCCAGATTCAAATATACGTTAAATAATGAAGAACAAGTTAAGTAAAAAGAGTATTTTTTAACATTGAATGGCTTTCCTGAGGTAAATTTAACATTGTGACATTGTTTACAAGCTGTTTTTATTGAAGTCTTTCCACAGTTGAAACTTAGCAATGACCTGATTAATTTCAGGTCTAATTAAACGGCACCTGAAAATTTCAGACGAATGTTTTCAGTTGTCGAAATCAGTGAATTGCTAAGTTGCAATGTTTCATGGTGTCTGTTTCCGTGCCCTATTAAAGGGATAGTTCACTTTGAAATTAATTTTTGATATGTTTTAGCTTACCTCAAGGGCATCCAAGATGTAGGTGTCTTTGTTTCCGCAGTAGTTTCAATTTTGATATTTTTAGGTCAAACCGTTCTTGTCTGTCAGTCATATAATGCAGGTCGATGGTCACTGTCTCAAAACACAAGCACAGAGTCCAAATTAAAACAATTCCCCATCGTCCAAATTAAACAATTCCCCATCGTAAGTACACATTGATGGCCTAAGACACGAAACGAGCGGTTTGTGTGAGAAAACGAACAGTATTTATATCGTTATCTCTTGAAAACAGCACACGTCCAAATGATCTGACGGCGCGGGCGGGTATAGATGTATACACTAGATGTCGCCTTCGCTACTGCAGTTCATTGGAACGAAACCGTAGCCAAGGCGACATCTATGTATATATCTATACCCGCCCGCGCCGTCAGATCATTTGGACGTGTGCTGTTTTCAAGAGATAACAACGATATAAATACTGTTCGTTTTCTCACACAAACCGCTCGTTTCGTGTCTTAGGCCATCAATGTGTACTTACGATGGGGAATTGTTTAATTTGTTTTGAGACAGTGACCATCGACCTGCATTATATGACTGACAGACAAGAACGGTTTGACCTAAAAATATCAAAATTGAAACTACTGCGGAAACAAAGACACCTACATCTTGGATGCCCTTGAGGTAAGCTAAAACATATCAAAAATTAATTTCAAAGTGAACTATCCCTTTAATCAAATTCTCTCTGTTCAGTCTATGGTACAGCAATTATAATTTACCAAATTTGTTTGTCACAGGACAGGTCCTAGTCTAGCCAGATTTACAGTACTTTTTTTTGTGGTGTTCAGGCGTGTCCAGAGGTGTGGGCTTCATCCGATTTGACCGGCGCGTTGAGGCTGAGGAGGCCATTAAAGGTCTGAATGGACAGAAACCACCAGGTGCCACCGAGCCAATCACAGTGAAATTTGCCAACAACCCCAGTCAGAAAAGCAGCCAGGCGCTTCTGTCTCACCTGTACCAGTCGCCCAACAGACGATACCCAGGACCGCTGGCACAGCAGGCCCAGAGATTCAGGTACCCGCACACTGGGTCAGGTTCACTGCACTGGTGCTGACTTTAACTTGAGCGTGATTTCATTTTATGTGTGTGCATGTGTTTCAGGCTGGATAATCTGCTCAACATGGCATATGGAGTCAAGAGGTATGTTACTTTGTGCTGCTGCTCGTGGGTAATCTATTAAAGCAATGTTTTAGTGATTTTACTGTGGCAGTGCTCCAGACTATAGCCCTATTCGGACGGGACTAGTTTCACAGGGGGACGTTAGAGAAATTTCTGTTTCACAGACGTACTTGTCTGTCTTTTTCTCACACGACCTCTGTAAAAATTCCAGAGCAAATTACCTGCTGTTTTTTGTCAAACTCTGCGTTCCTCAGAGAAATCTAATCCCGTCCGAATGCGAATGTCTGTGATTGCCGAAATTATTATTATTTTTCAAAACCCTTTTTCTTGTGTGTTTTTGTCAACGTGAACTACCGTACAATCTCTCGCTATCGCGCTGGTATTCAAGTTTCTGCTTTTTGCGCACCGATAATGGATGTAGATGTGTTCGGTACACTGCGCAGAAATAAAAAAATGAAATCAACAAGAAGAGCCAAATCACGTAAACTGTTAAGACTGGCTACTTTATAATAATTTTTTTTTTTTTTTATTATTTTTTTTATAGACTAAGCGTTGTATCAATTTGCATATGCTTTTATATGTTCTTACTTAATTGCATAATTGATAGAATATTCCCATAAGGCTCGTGTGACAATATAGGTCAATTATTTTATAAATTTATAAACGGGCGTTTATTTATTCACTCTCAGTGTTGAGAAAGGTAGCCTGCATGCGTTACGTTATTGTGTTAATAACTAAAGTGCCTAATTATGTTACATATTTATTTTGTATGAAAACTAGCGCGTTAGTTACTTACGGATTGAAAAGTACTGTTGTATCAGTGCTGCGCGAGCTCTCTCTCACAAACACAGACGCGCGCACACAGAGAGAGAAGATAATTGTAAAATGAAAAATTGATGGGCGAAGTTTAAATTTTGTTCTTGCTTGTGTTTTTTTTCCTGTCAAAATGTCAAAGCGTTTTGTATTATCCATCCGTGTTTTATAAAATTCGTTAAATGACGGACGTTTTACTGTTAACACAGCCCTCTTTATATGTCGGATTCGTCTAACTTACACTTGATTATTCCTTTTAGAATAAGTGATTCGTTTTGCCATTATTGGACTCCGGTCTATTCACTGTCAACTGTTTTCTATAAATAGGTTTGTATTGGCTAACATTTATTCAGCTAATGCGTGTCCTGTTTAAAATGTGCAATGTTCATATGCAAAGACAGCACGTCACAAATAGAAACCCCTTTTTCTGTGGGATTTAGTATCATATTTGGATATTGGAATAAATTAAGTAGCCTATCTTAAATGTACACACAATGTTACTGTTTTCTAGGGGTTTCTTTATTTATTTATTTATACACACACACACACACACACACACACACACACACACACACACACACACACACACACACACACACACACACACACACACACACACACACACACACACACACACACAAATATACAATAACCGCTTTAAGTTGTCAATGCAGGCAAAGGACCATGGTATAAGCGGTGTAATCCACAGCTAGCTGTGCATTAAACTATTTGAATGAATGAATGTACCACATATCTCACGAAATACCATGGTGTTGCATTTAGTGTTACTTCAGTAAGTCCACGCTGGAGATTTATGGATTGAAAAGCCTAATAAACAAATGGTTTCTCTTGTTTTCAACATCACTTCTGCGGAGAATGTCAACACTGTTTGATCTGGCTAAAGTAGTTTGTTCAGAGACATTTGTGGTTTGTAGCAAAATTATTAAGCTATCCAAATTGTACATGATGCACAGTGAGTAAATGCATTAATGCTCCTTTTATAATCACTAAATCTGTCACTCGCTGCAGATCAGCCTGAGCTTGCTGAGGCATTAAAACTTATTTACATTGTCGGCATCTTAATATAATAAAAATACGAATTGTTTTTAAAGATGTTAATAGAAAGGAACGTGTTGCCCTTTACTGAACAGTACAGCTTCTTGGCAGCGTACTACTGTACCATAGAAAATGATCTTCATTTTAGCTGAAATGCTGTTTTTTTTGTTTGTTTTTGGCAGTAGATTCTCACCCATGTCCATTGATGGGGTCACCAGCCTGGCGGGCATCAATCTTCCGGGTCACGCTGGTACGGGCTGGTGCATTTTTGTGTATAATCTGGCGCCGGACGCCGACGAGAACGTCCTCTGGCAGATGTTTGGCCCATTTGGCGCTGTGACTAACGTAAAGGTCATACGAGACTTCAACACAAACAAGTGCAAAGGATTTGGCTTTGTCACCATGACAAATTACGACGAGGCTGCTGTTGCAATCGCCAGTTTGAATGGGTACCGGCTCGGGGACCGAGTTTTACAGGTCTCGTTCAAGACAAACAAAACACACAAGGCCTGAATGAGTGAAGACGTGCAACGTCATGCAAACCTGACTCTCATGACAGGAAATATTTCATGGTTTTTTTTTTCTTTCTTTTTTTTTTTCCTTTTCTTAAAAGTTTACTTTTTAAAACATACGTTTAAAATATACGTTTAAAGATTTAATTAGAATAACAGCCGACTGTTAAGTGTGTTTGTTTTGGTGTATAATGTGGATGGTGACCTCCATGATACGGAGATGGAGAGCGTTCCCATGTTGGTGTTCCCATCTCTCCTCATGAGCTTCTGCGGTGCAATCCACTGCATAATGTACATGCATGAATCTTTAGTTAGACCATTTCAGTTTGTAGTACAGTAATGACTATCTTTATGTTAAATATTTAAATGACTATCTTTATGTTAAATATTTAAATAAGTATAAAACAAGATGTACATGTTGTTTTTTGTTTAAAATAATTTGGGATTTTTGTTTTTATTGTTGAGTACATCAATAAATGCGTTAAAGGGAAGACATTCTGTATTTTGTTTAATGCAACTTATGTTTATTTTATTGTACCTATTAGGGCTGCACAATTTGGGGAAAATCCAATTGTGTTTAATTAAAAAATTGTGATTACAATTTTAAAAGGTGTTTTTTATTATTATTATTATTATTACTAAATAAAAATGAAGAAAATAAGAAATATTACTATTGTAATTTTTATAATAAAAAAAATTGTATTTAAAAAAAAAAATCTAACCGTACAACTTTAAAATTACACTGTTTTTACAATACTATAAAAAAAAATGTATATATATATATTTTCAAAGGTTAAATCATCAAGCTTTTCTTTTGGTGGAAAACTGCAGGGAGCCCTTAAAGCTGCTTTAATTTTTTTTTTAAATCTCTCATTAGAGTATCGTATCTTAAGTATCTTATCCGATCGTTGTTGTATCTCTCTATTAGTGTTACTCGATCTTAGTGCTGCATTTGATACTATTGACCACAACATTCTTTTAAAGGGGTGGTTGATTATGATTCACTTTTCTAACTTTAGTTAGTGTGTAATGTTGCTGTTTGATCATAAACAACATTTGCAAAGTTACGACGCTCAAAGTTCAAAGCAAAGGGAGATATTTGCTTTTAAAGAAATCGCTTTTTAAGGACTACAACAAACGGCTGGTAGAGACTACACCACATTCCTCCCGGGTTAGTGACATCACTAACCCTAAAATTTACATAAGCCCGCCCCCTGAACACGATTTATAGATTATCAAGACAGAATATGCTAATCAATGACTAAAGATAACTACACATCAGCTACATAAATTCATCAACTAACCATTCAGAAATGTCCTGTTGCCTCTACATGTCACTTCTAGAGTCTCTCCATCTTTGTCTGAATCCGGTTTGAACATAAAAGGCTAAAAGTTGTTGAAATTTTCAGTGCATGTGTGTGTGTGAGTGAAAGCTCTTGAAGCTCTGCCCCCTGTGCCGGGAGCAGCAGCTCATTTGCATTTAAAGGAACAAACACAATACGGTGCGTTTTTGCGCATCCTCAAAAAGTGACAACTTTAAAATAATATATAAAAATATCTGTGGGGTATTTTGAGGTAAAACTTCACACACACACACTCTGGGGACATCAGAGACTTATTTTACATCTTATGAAAAGGGCATTATACCACTCGAAAATTATGTTGGCATTAGTGGAATTGCATTAGCATGGTTTAATCATACTTATCCGACCGTTATCAGTTTGTAGCAGTAAATGAAGAGATGTCTTATCGATCACAAGTTCAGTATGGCGTACCACAAGGCTCAGTACTAGGACCGCTGCTGTTCACTCTGTACATGCTACCATTAGGAGATATCATTAGGAACGCAGGACATTAGTTTTCACTGTTATGCTGATGATACTCAGCTCTATATTTCTTCGCGCCCTGACGAAACTTGCCAATTCAAGAAATTAACAGAATGCATAGCTGATATAAAAAATTGGATGACTAGTAATTTCCTACTACTAAATTCTGAAAAAGCAGAGATTCAAATTATTGGACAAAAAACTTCCACGCGTAATAACCTAGAATACTGTCTAACACTTGATGGCTGCTCTGTCAAGTCTTCGTCGTCGGTTAGGAACCTGGGTGTGCTCTTTGATACCAATCTTTCATTTGAAAGTCACGTGTCTAGTATCTGTAAAACTGCATTTTTCCATCTTAAAAATATATCTAAATTACGTCATATGCTCTCATTGACAAATGCGGAACAGTTAGTTCATGCGTTCATGACCTCAAGGCTAGATTATTGTAATGCTCTACTGGGTGGTTGCCCTGCACGCTTAATAAACAAACTACAGCTGGTCCAAAACGCAGCAGCTCGAGTTCTTACCAGAACCAGGAAGTATGACCATATTAGCCCGGTTCTGTCAACACTGCACTGGCTCCCTATTAAACATTGTATACATTTTTAAATATTGCTGATTACTTACAAAGCACTAAATGGTTTAGCTCCGCAGTACTTGAGCGAGCTCTTAACGCATTATAGTCCTTCACGTCTATTGCGATCTCAAAATTCCGGCCAGTTAATAATACCTAGAATATCAATATCGGCTGCTGGCGGTAGATCCTTTTCCTATTTAGAACCAAAACTTTGGAACAGTCTTCCTAACATTGTCTGGGAAGAACTCTGTCAGTTCAAAGCTAGACTAAAGACACATCTCTTTAACCTGGCATAGGTTAGAATAGAACATTTATTTATTCCTATTATTCAAATCAGTTAAATGATTATTAGGCTGCATAGATTAGGTCAGCCGGACCTGGGAACACTTCCTATAACACCCGATGTACTCGTTACATCATAAGAAGAATGGCATCTACGCTAATGTTAGTCTTTCTGCTTATTCCAAGGTTTACTGTAATCAGCCGGATCCAGATCAGATGGAGGACCTGCACCTAGACACGACCACAACGCATCACTGAAGTGTCAGCAGAGATTGTGTCAACTAGACTCTTATCGAAGGCCTCATCGACACGACAGCCATCAGCACTGATCCTCAACAAACTCGTCTCCATACCGGCGCAACTCTGATCTTCAACCAGATGAACTGGACAATATTCTGAATGTTCTGATCCAATCTGACTTCTGACCTGTAATTTTGCCTGGATCATAATCAGGCAAATTCATGTTCACTCATTGGCCAGAGGAGAACTGAGCGACTGAGTCTGGGTTCTCCCAAGGTTTATTTCTCCATCCTGCCACTGATGGAGTTTTGGTTCCTGCCACTGTCGCCTTTTTTGCCTTTTTCACATTTGTTGCCATTGGCTTTTGGCTTGATTAGTTGGGGACATTAAATTTAATTTTCAACACTACTGTTGATCTGCCTGCATTGACCTGAAATGTTTAATTCCTCTCTAGTGCAGGGGCTGTATTCACAAAGAATTTTAAGGCTAAAAGTAGCTCCTAACTGGCGAATTTAGGAGCAACTCCTAAAAATAATGGGCGTGTCTCTCGTAACTTTAGGACTCCTAATTTTTTTGACTAAGAGTAATTCACAAAGCATTTTAGCCCTAAAAGTAGCACCTAAGCCTGGGACAGCTTAAAAGAAGTCGAGAGGACTCCTAACTCACTAAGACCTTCACAAACCGCTTTTTGTGTCATTTCACGTTGCGAGGTTTTGAAATGCGTACGCGGCGGCTACAGGAGCTTCCAATCGCGAGGGAACAATTTTGCATTGTAGGCATAACTAGGGATGCAATAACGGCACCAACAACAACCAAAACTAGGCTACTCATTCATTGCATGTAAACTAATTGTAACGTTTGATTGTGAATCAAATTAAAATGTTCTTCTCTTTGCAAACGTAGGCAGAGGCATATAGTAACAGATTTATTCAATAATGTTGCAAAGATATTGCATCAATCCATATGTTTCATTAGGCTACTAGGCTATTTGTTTTTCCTTACTCTTTATTCATTTAGGCTATTTATTCAGTTATTCATCATCTTCCGTCCTTCGCACTACTTGTGTAGCGCACGCATTCTCAGACCTGTCACCTGTCAATCATCATCGTAGGGGAGGGGTTTGGAATCATTCCCGCGTTACAATCATCAGCCAATCAAGGTGGTCACTTCAGTCAAGCTCGTGCATGAGTAATGACGTCATCCATAGCAACGAAGACTCACTCTTAGTTTAGGAGTTGTCATTTTTCTTTACTAAGAGTAGGTCTGAAAGGCGTTGTGAATAACTTTTAAGAGAAAACTCCTAGCTAAAATCTTTTAGGGCGATTTAGGAGTACTCCTAGTGGTAAGATAAAATGCTTTGTGTAGTGTAGGAAATATAAGCTGACTACGCCACCTCCTTATTTAAGGCAGGAGGAGCCCTCTAGGGGTCACAAAATACAGATTATGGACAACAAATGTAGTTTGTAAAAAAGGTAACAATTTTTATTGTTCCAATAGAACCATCAAATGTTAAAAACTAGTGATAACATTCACAGAAGTTGGAATTAGCTCTCCTCAAGACTGCAAGAGGGTCGGACCTGCTCTTGTGGACCTCCTACCACCTGTAAGAGACAGAAGAAGACAGAAGAAACCCCACAACATACACCGCAAATAAGTAGTAACCTTTAAGTCACTATTTCAGTGCCAAGCTCCAGTACACACCACACAGCAATGTCACACCACCCAAATCACCTACACCGAAGGAGGTTTAGTGTAGATGCAGGTCCGGCCCTGTACAAAGTCTCTGACCACTGGAACACACAAAAGAGGAGAGCAGTACCAAAGAAAACAAAGCAAATAACAAATAACATTAAGATCAAAATCAATATCAAATAACAAACCACAATATAAATCTAAAATATACAAGAAACAGTGGCTGGTCTGCCCCTTTAACAATAAAGAAACATGCATGTTAATACACATCAATGCAGCCCACAATTTAAAACAACAAAACATAACCTACTTTAGCGAAAGTACAACTGCAACACAGTTACCCAATCTCAGCTCTCAATCCCCAAACATGATTGATAAAAGGTACTATAAAACAAGAGAAAAGATTACCACAACATCAAATACATTTGTATATTAATTGACTCAAACTCATAAATGATCGGTCTTAAAGTGTATATACTGCGTTTACCGTTATTCAGCATTCCAACACGGCCATCAGCCCATTGAAGGTACCGCAGCAATAAATGTTTGTCTGCCTCATTTCCCAGACAGAGAATAAAACCTCTTAAATAATCAGCCTAAAAGAAAATAACAAAGATGGAATTGCACCATCAAGGAGCAGTTGGAAACTTCACGCAAACAACCCAAACAACTAAAAACATACCTATGAAAGGGTACAGAGGCTGCACGTTGAGCACAACAAACACACGCCAGAACTGCAGAAAAACCACCTCCTGTTGCTGTAAGAACCCTTTATGCGATCTTAATGATAGAACTAACCACCTACACCTGAAACTGATTGCTGGCCAGTCTCCTCCCACATTCACCCCCCCGAAAAGATGTCGTCGCCTCGACGACAAGGACTAACTTATAGCCAGGGTCTAAAAAGATTAGCTTGGTTTAGACCTGTAAAAGCAGCAGCCCCTACCGCCCCAACATAAAAGCTTGTCACTGCAGATTGCGGCAGATGGTACGGATTTGAATGTTGACCAGCTGTTGGCCTTGAAGTACGTCGAAGGGTCAGCATCTCATCTTGAGGTTGTGGCATCTCCTGCTGACCACTGGCTTGATGAGAATGAGGTTGCAATATCTCTTGCTCCAATCCATCACTGACTGGACTGACATCTCCCTGAGCGTCGGAATCTGCCTCCTGGACACTTTTTTCTCTACCAGGCGTTAACACATGGTATGCCCCTTCTGGAAAGCTGTCGACAGACAGAATAGACTTTTCTTTAGTAGCCCACTCCGAATAATCCTCTTCTTCACTATCGAGTTCACCTTCTTGGGCACCAGCTTGCGGACAGGCCTGGGGTATTACTGGTTCACAGGGCTGATCTTCAAGCCGAGCTGCCCTCATCTCAGTCCTATGTACCCTGCGTGCATTACTAGCACCATCAACTGATGTAACGGTGTACGGAGCACCGGGTTTGTCTGGCACATTGACTACTTTATACAGCACTGGTGACCACACATCTTGGATCTTATGACGGCCTTGATGGCGATGGTCTTTTAAATAAATCAGTTGCCCTTTGCTCAATCCACGATCGTGTACCTGATTGTTGTGATGCTGTTGTCGATATTCTGCTGCTTCTTCAAGATTTTTCCATGCTAAATTACGTGCCAGCTGAAGCCGTTCCTGGTGGTGCTGGACCCACTCTTCCCAGGAGTTAATTACTTCTTGGTCAGCCTCGGAGACATCCATCCCCAAAAGGGAATCAACCGGAAGTTGCGGGGGCACCCCAAACATTAAAGAATACGGTGAATGTCCAGTGGAGCGATGAGTCGTCGTATTATATGCCCAGACCAGCTGAGAGATATACTTGGGCCATGCCCGTTTTTTTTCTGGGGGAAGGGAGCGAAGCAGATCGTGAAGAGTCCGATTGAATCTCTCACACTGCCCATTTCCCTGAGGATGGTATGTTGTGGTCCTAGATTTTTCAATCCCATAGAGGCTACAGAGCTGTCGAATAAGAGCACTCTCAAAGTTTCTCCCCTGATCAGAGTGTATCCTTTTAGGCACTCCAAAACGATAAAACCAGCTCTCAACCAGAGTTTTGGCTACAGTAATGGCGCTTTGATCTTTAGTAGGCACCGCCTGTGTATATTTGGAAAAGACATCAGTCATGACCAACACGTTTTCTCGCCGATCCATACCAGGTTCCAAAAGAGTGAAATCTATTGCAAGAACCTCCAATGGCTGGCTAGCAAGGAGAACACCTTGATATGTCTTCACTCCTGGCTGAACAGCTTTTGAGAGTATGCAACGTTGACAAAGCTGGCAGTACTTCTCTATCTCAACTCCCATTCCTGGCCAGTAGCACCTTTGCCTGATCAGATCAGTAGTCCTTCGCACCCCCTGATGCCCATGCCCATCATGAAGGTTATACAGAACTTCCTGGCGGAGGCAAGAAGGCAAAAGCAACTGAAAAAACTCTTCACCATGAGATGTCATTGCCCGTCTATACAACAGGCCATTTTTCTCAGTTATCCGATCCCATTGACGAAGCAGACACTGAAGATCTCTTGACAGCTGTACCCGTTGTTCTTTAGTTGGTAGTTGCCCCAACCTCCATAATGAGAGAAATGACTTCAACAGGGAATCTGCACCTTGCAGTACCACCAAGTCAGCTCTGGAACGACTGGGAAACACCCCAATCTGTTGCAACATCACATCGGCTCCTGCATTTTGAGTTACATCAAGGAGGCATTGCTCATGCGGGTTAAATCCGTCACCACGATCCTCGCTGACCTGCTCACTGTATTGGCGAGAAAGAGAATCAGCATTGCCATTGACACGACCTGGGCGGTACAGCACAGTAAAATCAAAAGCAGCCAATTGGGCTATCCATCGTTGTTCAGTGGCACCCAACTTAATCGACTGGAAATGGCTGAGAGGATTATTATCAGTATACACAGTGCATTTACTTCCCAGCAAGTACTCTCTGAATTTCTCTGATAAAGCCCACTTAAGTGCCAAGAGCTCCAATTTCATAGAGCTATAATTCTCCATGTTTCTCTCAGACCGTCGCAGCGACCGGCTGGCATAGGCTACTGGCTTCAACCTGCCCTGATTTTCTTGAGACAGGACGGCCCCTAAGCCCTGATGACTCGCATCAACTTCCACAACAAATGGCTTAGTAAAGTCGGCAAAGGCCAGAATAGGGGCACATGTGAGAGTCCTCTTTAATTCTCTGAAACTTTGCTCACACTCATCGGTCCACATGTTAGGCAAAAACGTACCTGGTTTGGCCCTGCCTTTCTTCGCAGTTTTAAGAACATCAGCAACCAGTTGATGGAGGGGGGCAGCTACTTGGGCAAAACCCTTCACAAAGCGACGATAGTAACTACAGAAACCCAGGAAAGACCTGACTTCCGTCACGTCACGGGGCCGCCTCCAATTTGCCACAGCGGATGTTTTTTCTGGATCAGTCGCCACTCCTTCTCTGGAAACACGATGCCCCAGGTACTGCACTTCCTGTTTAAAGAAATGGCATTTACTTAACTTTGCTTTTAGTTCTTTCTTTTTCAGTCGGCTAAGAACCACCTCCAGTCTCTGCAAATGCTGTTCCACAGAAGAAGAGAAGACAATAACGTCATCAAGATACAAAAGGACAGACTGTAAACTCTGGTCACCGAATATTCTTTCCATGAGCCTTTGGAAAGTCCCCGGTGCATTACATAACCCAAATGGCATTCTCTCAAACTCAAAGAGCCCAAAAGGTGTGCAAAAGGCAGTCTTTGCTTTATCTCTTTCAGCCACCGGGACCTGGTTATAACCACTCGCCAGATCTAGGGTAGAAAACCACTGTGCACCTGCCAGGGCATCCAAAGACTCTTCAATACGGGGAAGTGGATAAGCATCCTTCCGTGTCTTGGCGTTCAATTGTCGATAGTCCACACACATTCTTAATTCGCCACTCTTTTTCTGTACCAACACAATAGGTGACGCATAGGGACTACTGCTTTCTCTAATTACCTTACTGTCCAAAAGCTGCTTAATGTGATTTTTTACAGCCTGCCACTGTGTAGGGGGTATTCTCCTATATCTCTGACGCACTGGGGTATTATCAGTAAGCGGTATTTCATGTTCAATCTCATCAGTACACCCTAGGTCACCCTCACTTTTGGCAAAAACCTGTTGGTACTTCTCCAATAGCTCTTTTACTTGTCTACTCTCCGCAGATGTTAACCCTGGCCATTGTAATGCTGAAATAGTCTCTGATACAGGCACATGAGATCCCATAACTGTATGGGCATTCACTACAGTCGCAACCTCTTCACCCTCCCCAACAAAGTTCAACTGCTGTCCTTCAATTCCCTCAACATGATGTAACTTGCCCAGCACCTGTCTTGCATGCACTGTAGCCCCTGTAACTCCTACATTAACTACGGGTACATAAGTCACACCATTTACAACTGTCACTAAAGATGGTGACAGCAACAAACCTGGAGCAAGATCTGAGCCCCCTGGCTCCAACAACATAGGTTTTGGGGCGGTGTAGGGAACCTTTGGGCAAGTAACTTTTACAAATTTTAGGGACCCTGCTGGTATAAAATCTCCTGCCCTTTCAAGCACACGGACCCTACCTTCGCTGGTTACTGGACAAACCTCTAATCTATGGCAATGGCGCAAAGCCTTCTCCCAGCCTGCTTTAGCTTGATCAGCATCTAACGAGCTAAACAATACTTCCCCTTGTTGTGCAAATAACTCTCGATAACATTCTCCAATTACATTCATTCCCAATAATCCTGGTACCGCCTCTTGTTGTGAAGCACCAAGGGGATCTTTTACCACTAAAACCCCCCGACCTGGAATGTTTCTGCCTAACACCTGGACATCCAATTCCAAGTAACCTACATAGGGAATATCTAGCCCATTAGCTGCCTTCAAGGCAAGCCACCCACATGATTGAAGTCTAGGGGCCATCAAAGGTTTAAATGCCTCTTTAAAGAATGACTCTGTAATGGTGGTGACCATAGAACCTGTATCTAACAGACATTTCACTTCTACCCCACCCATTACCACATCAACAATTGGACATTTACCTATAAGAGGTGGTGAATTCTGCATGCTACTAATCACATTATTAATGCTTGTTCTCCCCCCATCTCCCATACCTGAGGGTCCAGTAGCAGTAGGGTTGGCATTTGTCTCAACAGATGGGCTAGTGGCTCGTGGTCTCGGTCCCTGACGACACTGACGAAGAATGTGTCCAGGTTTACGGCAACGCAGGCAAATAGGCAGACCTTCTGCAGTAAACTGATAATTAGAGTTATGAGGACGGGAGGCAGGCTGATCCAACACAGACTGTATTTTAGCTAAACTTTGTAGGATGCTATTAATTTGCAACTGCTGTTTATGAAGTTGCTCTTGTAGAGCAGACAAATCAAACCCCCTCCCAGTCCCCATTGAATTACAGGCCCCCTCAACATTAAAGTCAGCTCCTTGATGGTAAAGCCCTACTCGAGCCTGTCCAAAAGGTCTCTCACCCTCTTCAGCCCATTTAATAGCCTCATGTCGGAGTGCTAAAAAAGAAATTGATGAGTTTTGTCTCACAATACTCTTTAATTCTCTGCGCAATGCCACATCACGCACATGTTCGACAAATTGGTCTCTAACCAAAATATCTGGATCTATTAGCTTATTTGGATAAGAACGCTGGATATCCCCAATTAAAGCCCACAGAGAGTGAGAAAACTCTTTTAATGACTCATTATCTTTCTGTTTTCGTTCAAAAAACTGTTTTTGGAGACCAACAAAGGAAGAGGAGGAACCGTACAATTCTTTTAAAATGTGTAAAACAACCTCAGGGTTTTCCCGATCTGTCAAAGAGCGAAACCTAATTTCTGCTTTTGCTTCCCCTTCCAAATGATCATAAAGGAAGAGGGCCTTCTCTCTATTAGTAATACACCTATCCCGAAGACATGCTTCAACATTCTCGATCCAATCATAAACCGATAAATCAGTTTTGGATTTAGAGCCAGAAAAATAAGGACACTTCCTCTCCCGCTGAATATAAACAAACCTTTCAGATGTTGCTTGACTAGGGAGACTTGAGGCAATATTAGAAACCTCAGGTGGTCCACTAGAACTACTTGCAGCTGAACTGGCACCCCCTCCTTGATGAACCTGTGCATTAGCTACTCGCAACCTTTGTACCTCCTCACGTAGAGCAAGAAGTTCCTCCTGTTCCCCTTCAAAACTCATATTTACAACAAGATAAAATTACTGCACAACATATAACAAAATAATGAGAAAAAAAAAAAAAAAAGGAAGAAAAAAAATTTGGCAAGTTATTTGTAGTCACTGGCCTCTAGGTCCCCGCTTGGCATCTCCGGGCAGTCGCTCCTCTTGTTATCCTGTCCCAGCCACTGTTTCTATTTTAACAATCATACAATAAATAACAGTTAAGATTACATTAAGTCCCTGCCGACTTACGCCAAAAATGTAGTGTAGGAAATATAA
The DNA here is from genome assembly GCF_951802725.1 of Rutilus rutilus. NCBI lineage: Eukaryota > Metazoa > Chordata > Actinopteri > Cypriniformes > Leuciscidae > Rutilus > Rutilus rutilus. The sequence continues at coordinate 42,416,485 of NC_140222.1, forward strand.
GCTGACTACGCCACCTCCTTATTTAAGGCAGGAGGAGCCCTCTAGGGGTCACAAAATACAGATTATGGACAACAAATGTAGTTTGTAAAAAAGGTAACAATTTTTATTGTTCCAATAGAACCATCAAATGTTAAAAACTAGTGATAACATTCACAGAAGTTGGAATTAGCTCTCCTCAAGACTGCAAGAGGGTCGGACCTGCTCTTGTGGACCTCCTACCACCTGTAAGAGACAGAAGAAGACAGAAGAAACCCCACAACATACACCGCAAATAAGTAGTAACCTTTAAGTCACTATTTCAGTGCCAAGCTCCAGTACACACCACACAGCAATGTCACACCACCCAAATCACCTACACCGAAGGAGGTTTAGTGTAGATGCAGGTCCGGCCCTGTACAAAGTCTCTGACCACTGGAACACACAAAAGAGGAGAGCAGTACCAAAGAAAACAAAGCAAATAACAAATAACATTAAGATCAAAATCAATATCAAATAACAAACCACAATATAAATCTAAAATATACAAGAAACAGTGGCTGGTCTGCCCCTTTAACAATAAAGAAACATGCATGTTAATACACATCAATGCAGCCCACAATTTAAAACAACAAAACATAACCTACTTTAGCGAAAGTACAACTGCAACACAGTTACCCAATCTCAGCTCTCAATCCCCAAACATGATTGATAAAAGGTACTATAAAACAAGAGAAAAGATTACCACAACATCAAATACATTTGTATATTAATTGACTCAAACTCATAAATGATCGGTCTTAAAGTGTATATACTGCGTTTACCGTTATTCAGCATTCCAACACGGCCATCAGCCCATTGAAGGTACCGCAGCAATAAATGTTTGTCTGCCTCATTTCCCAGACAGAGAATAAAACCTCTTAAATAATCAGCCTAAAAGAAAATAACAAAGATGGAATTGCACCATCAAGGAGCAGTTGGAAACTTCACGCAAACAACCCAAACAACTAAAAACATACCTATGAAAGGGTACAGAGGCTGCACGTTGAGCACAACAAACACACGCCAGAACTGCAGAAAAACCACCTCCTGTTGCTGTAAGAACCCTTTATGCGATCTTAATGATAGAACTAACCACCTACACCTGAAACTGATTGCTGGCCAGTCTCCTCCCACATTTGTGAATACGGCCCCAGGTTTCTAATTTTAATGGCTCAAATAAATCAATCAAATTTTTTCTTTCTTTTTTGTTTAAGATGTTTCTCCCCCTGTTTCCTCTCCTGCCCCTCCTAGTTGTCCATCGTTGCGACAGACTGTCCGCCATTTCGTGAACGCTGTAACACGAGGTGATTGTGAAATGCGTTTAATTCGATTCAAATTGACTCCATTTACAAGGTTATAGTGTTCATTATGAATTTACTTTAAAATTGTGTTTGGTTTATTAAGTTATGTATACATATAAAGATCGGATGCACTTTCTCAGTCAAATGTTTCAGACATAACGTTAACTTATATTCAGCTGATGTAATACTGTGTTATTTCCTGCCGCTGCAGAAAGAAAAATGAATGTTAAATATGTATGGTTTACATATGTTTATAAGGATCTTATGCATAACATGTTCAGTCAACATAATTGTTACATGCATAAAATATTCTTTTGACTCATTTGAGTCTGTACAAAATGTATTGCCAAGACAGCACACCTTGATCAAGCTAAAACACTACTATCAAGTCACTAACTATCCCTATAGCTTTAATGCTTTGAATCTTTTCCACCTGTGCATTTACATATGCCCCTATAATCACCATGTATTTTACAGGTAACAAACCAAAGGAAGAAGGCTGCAGCATTGCTGTGTCAACTGTGGTAAATAGCCTACAGGAACATCCTTCATGAAGATAGCTATGTGCGGCAAGCTTAAAATTCAAGATTACCTTTCTCAATTTGCATGGGTAATTTATCTATATTTGTGTAATTGACAAGTTATGTTTAATTCCCTGTAAAGTAGCAATACAAATGTTCTCTATTTTTAATCACTTTAAGCCCAGTGTCAGTGAAGATGGCGTGGTCAGTGCAATCCTGGTGTTTGTGGGAAATAGAAGGAACCTTGCCCAGCACTACGACGTGACCCTGATGACTGAGGTCATTCATCACACATTCATCAACAGTTAGCAGTCAAAAGTTTACGTACGCTTTGCAGAATAAACTGCTTCATCAGGGTAATGCTAAATAAAAAGAGAACATATACATTTTTGTGATCCCTCTTATTGCTAAAATTATTAACATTTTGCAGATACTGCAAGGTGTATATAAACTTTAAAGCACAACTGTATATCTATCAATTTCATTCATTTGAGCCAAATATAATAATGGACTGGATCTGGTTTATAAACAAATGTTTTCCTTTTTTTTTTGCCTCTTTGGAACATTTCCATTCACATTTACTTCTGGGACATTGACATAAACAGCACTTTCCAACAACTTCAAAAAAATTGGTGACATGATTTTGGTTTTCTTGTTTTTGTGCCTTTTGGATTTCTTCAGTTTTTGTTTTGTTTTTAGACAAACTTATATTCACTGTAATGCTGGAGTAAGCATTTTGTCCTGTTTAATGTTGGTGCTGTGTAAAGTGTGCTATGTTAATATTAGTTTATGTATTAGCCAACATGATCTAACAATGAGCTTCTTTTTTTTTTTTTACAGTATTTATTAATCTTTGTTAATATTAGTTCATTCAAATGTAGTTTAAGTTAGTTAATACAATTTATAGTCATTGTTCATGTGAGTTCACAGTGCATTAACTAATTTTAATACACAACTTTTGAATATAATAATGCATTATTAAATGTTGAAATTAACACGAACTAAGACTAATAAATGCTTGAAGTATTATTCATTCTTAGTTCATGTGAACTGAAGTAATTAACTAATAATACCTTTTGTAAAGCATTACCCTTTTGAATCTTAGTGTTGTACATGGAATGATACTTTTCTTCACATTTTGTTTGTATTAATTCATGGGTTGTGTGTTTGAGGTACTGTGTGTTTGCTTCTAAAACGATGTGTGTACTGGTAATCCCTATGTTATGGGGACCAAATTACCCCAAAAGTATAGTAATACCAGTAAATTACATGCAAACAATCTTATAAATCCATGCAGAATAATGTTTTCTGAAAATGTGAAAATGCTAAATGCTTTCTGTGATGGATAGGTTTAGGTACCTTTGTATGAGGGAGAAAATGATTGTGCATAATAAGCATCATTGTCCTCCAGACTCTTTATAAATGAGTTAAAGGGATAGTTCACTTTAAAATGAAAATTCTGTCATCATACTCGCCCTCAAACGTTGTTTCAAACCTGTATGAATTTATTTCTTCTGCTGAACACAAAGGAAGGTATTTTAAAAAATGGCTGTAACCAAACAGTTAACTGGTCCCATTGACTTCCATAGTATTTTTTTTTTCCTACTATGGACGTTAATGGGACCAGTTAACTGGTTCGTTACTGACATTCTTCGAAATCAGCAGAAGAAATAAATTCATACAGGTTTGAAACAACTTGAGGGCGAGTATGATGACAGAATTTTCATTTTAAAGTGAACTATCCCTTTAAGGTGTTGTAACTGTTTATGTATAGTGTTTCTTTGGGGGTATTTTGTGCATCAACAGAAAGGTTTTTATGTATTTATTTTAGAGATTTTGTCAGTAAATGTACATAGAGGGTTTTAAATTGAATTTGTGTTGATTGTAACTAGGTTAAGTTTTTTTTTTTTTTTTTTTTGAAATAAATTGCAACTTTATTATTAATTTTTTTAATTACAAATGTATTTAATTATATAATAGTGTACATGTATATTACATTAAAGTATATTTTAGTCCACATTAATTGCTTGTCAGTATATTTGGAAGTACACTTTTATCATATTTCAAAGTTCAAATAAAAATGTATTAAAGTCCCACTTAAGTTGTTCCAAAAAAAGCACTCTTAATTTCAACTAATTTCATTTAATTTTAGCTTAATCTGTCATACATTTGAAATCAATTACATGCAATAAGTTTGTCGAAAACATTACACTTAATTCACATTTAAGTGTATTGTTAACTGACATTAAAGTATATTTTAGTTCACATGAATTGCTTGTCAGTTCATTAAACTACACTTTAACTATATTTTAAATACACTGAAAGTACTTATTAAATATGTATTAAAGTCCCATTTATGTTTAAAAAAAAAGCATTCAAAAGTTCAACTAATTGCATTTAATATGAACTTAATTTGTGATACATTTGAAATTAAATACAAATAAAATGCACTTAGGCGGTGAAAACATTACATTTAATTCACACTTAAGTGTATTGTTAACTGACATTAAAGTACATGTTAGTTCACATTAATTGCTTGTCAGTGCATTGAGCAGTGCACTTTAAATCAATTTTAAAGACACTAGAAGCAATTATGAAAGTAAATATAAAGTTGTATTTAAGTCCCACTTAAGTGGTACCAAAAAATCACTCTTAATGACAACTTATTGCATTTTATTTCAACTTAATATGTGATATATTTCAAATCAATTATACTTAATGTGCATTCAGACCGGTGAAAACATTGCATTTGAGTTACACTTAAGTGTATACATTTAAAGTATATTATTTGTATAATAAGTACACTTTATAAAAGTACACTAAAGTGCTTTTTTTTTTCACAAGGGTTACCGGGGGGCCAAATCCTTGTGCTCTGCTTAACAATGGTAAGATATCGGCCAAATCTTGCTCTCAGAAGTCGTCCGTTTGTAACCTCATGCTCACAGACCCCCATTAGACGCCCCAAAAGATCCTCACACAGAAACGTGCGGCTCCGCCCTTCCCTCTGGCAATCTTTACAGAAGCCAAGGCAAGGGCAATACTATCTGCAGCCAATACTAACTCTGATAGAAAGTCAGCAAATTCTTTGATAAAGTCTGTATGGTGCCCTGGTGGCCTGTATACAGTAGCCAGCACAAATCTCAAACGTGATTTGTCATTTACACTATATATTTTTACATTAAGTACTAACACTTCAAAAGAAGTATATTTAAAACTAGATTTCTTAGTGATTTTGAAAATATTACTATAAATTACAGCAACTCCTCCCCCTTTGCCTTTCAGACGAGGTTCATGTTTATAACAGTAATCTTGCGGGGTGGACTCATTTAAAGTAATATAATTGTCTGGTTTTAGCCAGGTTTCTGTCAAACACAGCACATCTAGATTATAGTCAGTAATCATATCATTAACAACGAGTGCTTTTGGAGTAAGGGATCGAATATTCAGCAACCCGAGCTTTATCATTTGCTCATCTGTATTATAGCTGTTTTTTATTTGTTGAACATCAATTAAATTTTTACCTTTAGATGGGTTTGGACGTTTTTTGGATTTCCAAATTCGGGGAACAGACACAGTCTCTATATGATGATATCTAGGTGAAAGAGGCTCTATGTGATGGGATTTATCTGACCTTGGTGACGCGAGGCCGCTAGCAGACGGTCAGTTAAGCCAGTCTGTCTGCTTCCTGACCTGGTGCCCAATTTGTCATTTTTTATTTCTAAGACTATGAGCCAAATTACTAGACTATCATTCGGACGGGGTCCACTACAACAGGCTTGTACTAACAGTGAATGAAAGCAGATGACAAATACGTTATAACCATTATTAAACTAAACCTGTTAACCTTAACACAAGAAGGCTCAATCATTGGTTGACCTTTGTGTACAAATCTGGACACACTCCTTCATAATTAACTACACTCTTAGCACCAGTAGATCTGAATACAATCTAAGATCATGTAGATACACACTGTATGATGTTCCACAAACTAAAACAAAGTTTGGCAAAACTGCTTTTAGTTACAGTGCTCCAACTTCATGGAATGAGTTGCAAAATCAGCTAAAACTGCAGGTTTTTATTTCACATACTGAATTCAAGTCAGCACATACACTTGCACAGACAATCCATCGCAACAATCCATCAGGGACGCTGGAAGGACATCATCTCTCTTCTCCTTGAGGGTTTTTAAACCAGCCATGATCTAAAATGGCATCTAAGGTGATCTGTGACCCTCTGCCATCAAGTTTCTTAAGAAGATCCAGGCATTCTGTCAAAGTTTTCAGAAGACAGTTGATTAGTCACGTTTGAATTTATAGACACTCATAAACAGATTTTGAGAAATGTAGTTCATGTAAGGTCATGTTAGCATTTCTTGCTGTTACTATGATATTTTCTGGATGCCCATGAACATTTATTCATTGCTAAACATTCATTGTCAATCCGCTGTGTTTTACACTTTGCTCATCATTGACAATAATAATAATTTTAATTGTCTAATAATTTTACTGAGCTCTATATGTTTTTTAAGCAATGTTATTTCCATTTCGTTCTTGTTGTTGGTCTCACCTTTGGACATAGGTGACCTTTGGGGAAACCAAAGGCTTATTCTTGTGATCAGCTGATCCAGCAGTTTGTATATGTCCTTAGTCGCGTTGCACTCAGCAAACTCTCTGGCCTCTGTGTATAATCTGGGGTCTTCGAAGAACAGTGTGTCTTCGAAGTCCGTCAGCTTGACTTTCAGGGTGTATGGATTGATGAGAACGTTCTTCATGTGTGTTCTTTGATAAACACCATGATCTATGCAGTGCTGCAGCGCCACAACAAGCTGCCAAACGATGTGTTTCACTGTGGATTCCTTCAGGGAACCTCGGTTTCGGTGGTGGAACTCAAACAAGGTAATGCTGCTATGTGAATATTCCAGAACCAGGACGTCTTGATCTTTCAGTATATACATGTCATGTAACTGTAGGATATGTGTGCTAGCTGGAGGCTTTTGTAGCATCAACATTGCAGCTGCCTCTCGACTCATAGGTATGGGAAACGCAGGCTAAAGAAAAGAGATAGACAGAAGGTTAGGAGACTCCTAACTAATCTCTAATCTCATAACTGAAGGCCGGGATACTTCATTTTCCATCTCGTGAGCTTTTCAAAGTAAACCCTTGGGCTGCCCTGACTAAAGAGTAGTCATTCATTCAAGCCAGTAGTTGATTAATCGCATGTTTATATTAATTTAATTACTTAAAGGTGCATTGCGCAACTTTTCATGTTAAAAATACCCGTTTTATAACCCATACATGCTTAAACAATTGCCTGATGGGCTGAATGAGCCCTTCTCTGATCACTGCGATTGCCTCTATAATCCTGTACAGTAAAATAAATAAGAGGGATTCGGGTCGGAATCTGAGACTGGGCGTGACGTCATGCGCGTTCACGGCACGCTCATATGTCTGGCAGGTTTGTGTATGCGCCGACGCCGCCATTCTCCGTAGAAAATGGATTCTAAGAGACCGGCTTGTAGTTCATTTCAAACACCAACGCAAACTCCACGTAAGATAAAAAAAAAAAGAGAACTTTTGTCTAGTGCAACCAAAAGGTCCAAATTGGAGTCAGACAGGCGTCGGGGTAAGACGAGAGTAAACATAGGGAAGGCTTTCAACAAATGGAGAGATCTCCGGTCTGCTCTAGGGCTCAAACGGGATCCTCAGTTGGCTTTTTTCTTGATAAAAAGGTAAGATATATCCCATTCTCTAATGTCTGATACGGCCAATAATGACAATAAATGACGATCCATAAAATGTGTAATGCTTTAGCGTAAGCTAGATAAATGTACAATCGGAATAGGTTTTACTAACTTACCATTGTCAGTGATCAGGTTCAGAATGATTGTGATATAAAATGCTGATATATAAGTTAGATACTTAGACACAAATTTTGAGCAAATTACTGCTTAATTACGATGTATTGCTATTGGAATATGCTACTTAGCTGATCAATAAAACAGGCTAAACCCCCGCAAATCTTCGGCGGATTAGCCTGTTTGGCTTTTATGGTAACGTCATAGTGCCACTTGATTGTTTATTACCTTGAGACATTTGGGTGTACTTTGTTGACCGACTGTGTATGGTATGGTATCATGATTACTATTTTGAGCTTTTACAAAGTAATAACTTATATTGTTCATGAACGTGTTTCCATAATAATAGTCATAAGTGGATACAGTAAACACATAACACAGTTCAACATGGAGATAGATGGGAATAAAAAACGAAGTTTTCTACTACCCCCATTTTTTCCCTCACACATAAGTGTGTTATTTACTCAATTGCCTTTACTTTCACATATTTTAAATTACTTGCAGATTTAAAACTTTATTACCTCTGAAGACATTATGATTGTAAACAAAAGATTTGTGCGGCTGATGCTCCTTGGGTTATGACCAGCTCGTGCTCGTGCAAGCGTGCGTGTGCGTGTGCGTGTGGTCCGTGAGCGTGCACACCTCTGGTTGCAGTTTCGCTTGCCGCCAGAGGGGGCGTAGTTCTGCGAAAACTCAGACTCTTGCGCAATGCACCTTTAAACAAACACACACAAATTTCCTTGTTTTAATATTTTTAACTTTTTTTTGTATTAAACCTAACATCATAAAGTATGATTTTTTTTTTTTACTTTGAGGAATGATGAAGCTATAATTGACTCTTAGAAGCATGTAAAACAGCTCCTTGAAAAAAATGAAATGTAATATTGTAGTTATAAACAAAGGTTTATTTTAGTTCAGATTAACATTTGAGGGCAGTAATTTTATTTATGTCAAAAAAATAAAACCAACGTAATGTAACTTGAAAGCATTATAGCCTACTATTCCTGCCAAACTTCCATGGTTACAGTTAGTGTTACTACAGTAAATCCATGGTGAATGTTGCTGATCTGTGGACACTGGATTGTTCATTCATGGCACAATGTTTCCACGTCAGCGCTGTTTGATCCGTTAATAACAGAGAAATATGAATGCTTCTCACTAGATCTCGCAGCGATGTTATTACTTCAGTTGGGATCTCTTAGCGCCGTGTAGTAACAGTGTCGCTTGATCAAGATTGGCTCGCGCTGCACTGGTCCAAACTGATAAACGGCCCGTGAAGCACATAATTACAGCACCTGCTTTCTGGTCAGTTAGCCTAAGCCTACAGTACCTGCTTTTTTTGTGGAAACCAAATCTTTTGATTGTGAGAGAGCCATGTGTTAAAAGTCAGATGGCACTTAAGCTACTTTATGATTTGCCCTATGTCTGAACAAAAGAAATTAAAGTTAACTATCTATACCATATTGAATTGCATAGCATCATATTTTTGCAATGCGTTGAATCGAAATCGAATCGCACCGGATCGTAATAATAGTGAATCGTATTGCATTGCATCGGTAGCTGGCAGCTGCTTATCTGTATCATTAATGTATTGTATCGTTGGCTATGCATCGAGATGCGCATCGTATCGGCCTCAGTTATGGAGATGCACATCCCTAATACCTACATAGGAAAAGTAACTACATTTACATACTGTGAATCGTTTTTTTAATTTATCGAGAATCGTTTTTGAATCGAAAATCGCAATTGTATCGAATTATGACATGTTCTTAATCTTACACCCCTAATATAAACATACATATAGTACTTTGGAGACCAATTGTGTTGAAATAACATTGAGACAAAGGAGGTAGAGGACGAATACTCACTTCTCTTGGTAGCTGTTCTGATGAATGACGGATCCTGGCCACAGAAAGATAAAAGAGAGGTAAAAGGGGGGAATAAATTCATTCGTTTTGTCTGGTATCTAAAACTTATGTCTGATAGAAAAATGTGCATCACCAAAAGAAGGAACATGTAGATTAACACAGTGGATCTGTCCAAACGGTAATCGTTTTAATAACGTTGTCATCTGAACAAAGAAAGAACTCTTCCGTTTTTAGTACATTGTTGTTGTGTAAAAGTTCCTTAAGTTTGTGTGTTCTTGACGTCTTTTCTTTTAACCCTGCAGGTAGTTACATTAACGCATCTATTAATAAAAGTTTTACCTATGGAACTTCGGTATGATGAAAATGTGTGTAATATAGCAAACCCAAACAAATGTTAAATGGAACTCTTCCACCATATCTAGTTTTAAAATGAATCACAGGAACTTGCCATCCTAGGTCACATTACCATAAATATAATATAAAATTACTATAAGATAAAATTACTTCAGTTAATTTACCATCGCATGCATGTCCCCCTTTGCTAACCCTTTTGTGGAAGGGCTCTTTGTGAAGGGATTTAGATGTTTGCTTGGAACACCCCTTTAATTGTACATTTATTAAATCACATGTAAGGTTTATAAATAATACTAGGTAAAGGAGAGCAAACTGATTCCCCCTTCATTTTATCTACCTTATGCCGACCGAAAGGTATATGATTTTCTTTCTTCAGATGAAAACACATATTTCAGAAAAAATAAACTAGACCTTTAGAAATATTATCCATCTCTTGTGTTTGTGTCAAATAATGCAAGTGAATAGACACCAAAATGCTGAAGGTCGAAAAGTCCAAGAGCATTGCTCACATGATAAGTGCAGAAAACATCTTGTGTGAACAACACAGCAAGCTGTGAGTAGGCTGTATGAAGTTTCTGGCATATGCACTTGCATTATATTGGCTTAGAATAATGGATAATTAAAAAATATATATTTGTGGAAAGAAAGTCAGATATACATCTGGAATGGCACGAGTGAAGAAAAAAAAGAGATCATTTTTTTAATTTCGGAGTGCATTGTGCCTTTAAAATTGACTGCGGATTTAGATACTGGGTAACACTTTATTTCGATAGTCCACTTTAGACATTCTACTAACTATAAGTAACTTTGCAACTACATGTCAACTATCTGTCATTAGAGTATTAGTAGACTGTCTGCTTAATATTTGCTAACACTCTGTTTTGTTGGTCCCCTAACAGACATTCTACTGACTATTAGTTACTTGGCAACTACAAGTCAACTTATTCTCCTAACCCGAATCCTAACATCTAAACTTAACCTACCAGTCTATTGACTGTCTACTACAGCCTACTAATACTCTAATGAGAGTTAAGTTGACATGTAGTTGAAAAGTTATAGTTAGTAAAATTTCTAAAGTGGACTATAGAAATAAAGTGTAACCAGATACTGCAGTGGATACTTACTAGTGATGGACTTGTTTCTCTGTTGGTGCCTATTCTGCTCCGTAAGTCCAATGCTTGATCTAAAAATATATATTTTTTTAAAAAAGTGTGTTAATAGGATTATTGATCGGGTAACATAGGACAATTTTTTTAATGTTCCATAAGTGTTATATATCTGGAGAACCCTTACTAAAAATTAACACTGTTTTGCGACACTAACCAAATGGTAATAAATTATTGTAATACGTAAAATAGGAAAGAGGCCACACTATGCATAAACTTTTATTTGCAAAAACACGTTTCGGCGTGTGCCTTCATCAGTTTGCACGCGCCGAAACGCATTTTTGCAAATATAAGTTTATGCATAGTGTGGCCTCTTTCCTATTTTACGTATTACAATTATCCAGGCCAGCACTCTAAAACTTTATTAATATATGCAGTGAAGCCTGCTCCTATACTCACTTAATAAATTATTGTATTAAATCCACCATAAAAACATGGTTTCTACACTATAATAAATAAAACATGGTTAATTTAGCAAATGTCCTTAAATGATTAGTTCACCTCAAAGTTGAAAATTGTGTCATCATTTACTCACCCTCAAGTTGATTTAAACCTGTATGAATTTCTTTCTTCTGCTGAACACAAAGAAAGATATTTTGAAGAATGTCGGTAGACAGACAGACTTGGGTCCCATTGACTTCCATAGTAGGAAAAAAAAAATACTATGGAAGTCAATGGGACCCAAGTTACAGACATTCTTCAAAATATCTTTCTTTGTGTTCAGCAGAAGAAAGAAAGAAAGAAAGAAATTCATACAGATTTGAAACAACTTGAGGGTGAGTAAATGATGACACAATTTTTAACTTTGAGGTGAACTAATCCTTTAAAAGAACAGCTCATCCAAAAAAAAAAAAAAAAAAATATATAGAGTTAGCTTACTCACCCTCATGTTGAAATTTTATGAGATTCTTATGTAGGCCTAGAACCATAATTAAGATATCTTGAAAAATGCCTTTTATTTTTGTCATACAATGAATATAGGCCTAGTTGTTTTATTCCCAAAATTCTTGTGTTTCACAAAAGTAAGTTATAGAGGTTTGAAAAAAATACTTTCATTTTGAAAGACATTTATTTTTGGGTCAGCTAGGCCTGTAAACTCAAGAAGATAAAGCTTGTCTGGAGGGTTTGAACCAGTGCATTTGAGCAGAGTTTACATGTTCTGTCTCTATTTCACGTGTATTTTATGACAATACTCACCGCATCTGAACATCGTGTGGCTGGATAATATTTATTCCCAAAATGCCTGGACCATGAAGGAAACACACACATACACATCAATATTAGTTCTTTGTTTTACTTACTAACGGAGACATTTGCAAAAGCTTGCAAAATTGACTCACCAGCTCCAAAACATATTATTACGACTCGTTAATTTAACTGATCGGTTAGCCATCCCGCGATCAACAATAGATTCAAAAGCCTAGTTTGCAGATTCTTATAGTAAGACTGTGACTGTCTAAAGATACAATATTCTCAGTTCACTCGTTGTAAAGCATTTATTTTTTATCATAAAGTTAGACAAGTTAACGTTACACATCCTAGCAGCACATAACATTAATACATTGGGAATACCGTATGCACTAATAATATTGCTCTAATCGCGTTTAGATTCTCAATTTAATACACTATATCTTGATGTAGCAGAATTTGTATAAAATAAAGTTATTTACCTTCCGTAGATTGCAATATGTCCGTTGTTAAAATTCTTTGTCCATTTCCTTGTTTGTTCTTCATTTACACCCAGCAACTCGCTCAAAATAAACATTTAGCAGTCCGATGTAAAATAATCCATGTTTTAAACGATGTAAAACCCACAGAATAGGCTAATATTGAAGATCCCGCGCAGCAGCAAACACCGACTCGCTCAACTGACGTTTATTCAAACTTGACTCAAGGCGCGCTTAGTTGTCATTGGCTAGATTCCTGGATGACAGTCAGAATAAGCAGAGAATAACCAATCATGCTCAAAACAGCTAGGAGAGACAGCCAATAGTGTGGCAACATTGCAATTACAGGAAAATATGAATATATATAAATGTGCTATTTATTTGGTTGTATTTGTAGGCTGGCTGTATATTTAATCAATTGGTTAAATTGTTTTTTCATTGCAGTGCATGATTAAAAATTAAACATTAAAAATTAAAGATTAAAAATACTGTAAGAACTTACAGTAACTGACCATATATAATATGTATTTACCACTGTTCTTATAAAGCGCAATTTAATAGAGCAAACAGTGTATTAAACAGAGCAAACACTGCATATATTCATATACAATTCTGTATCTATATGAAAATCTAATGAATTGGTATCATGGTGGTGACAGTTACATTCATGTGACCCATAATGACCCTTTTACACTTTCACAAATTCTTGACCTTTCCTTTAGAAACACTCTTATGCCTAATAATGTCAACATCCTTTTTCACCCTGTGTGGCACTGGTACACAAGCTGTTGGTTTAGAGTTAATCATCCTCTGTCCAACGCAACACTTTGGTAACATTGGCATAATTATATACAAGTTACAACATAATACCCCGGGTTTCACACTTTCACAGGCAAGACTTAAGCCTGTAGTCCCAGACTAAAATGCATGTTTGAGCAGTATTACCTGAAAGCAACTGACATATCTTATGGCAGTGCCATTGTTTTGTCTCAAGATGCACGCCAGTAATGTTTTTTTTTTTTCTAAGGCACATTTTTAAAAGCTATAATTAAATACCCAAATTGAACTAAGGACAAATCCTGGCTTTATCTAAACCATGTCTGTGAAACTGGGTCTGGGTTAGAAATTAAGGGTTAAGGTTAACCCTAACCCTAACCTTAAGACTTGCCTACAGACTTTTATTTAACAGCATGGTGTTAACTGCAGAGGTTAGGCCTTTAGCATTGATAAAGGACAAAAATCTTCTCACTGTGACAGTCTGTTTAGTAAAGATTGTTTGTATGGATTGTCCCTAAACTAGAGCTATTGATGCATTCAAAACATATCTGTATCATAAAGATCGTATTTACAAATTGAACATACATGAACGCCGCCACAATGATGAAAATATGAGTAGGAAGCTTGGGATTTTCTTTTAGCCCGATCTTGAAGAGTTATGAGTGTGTCAGTGAGAAACATGTAATACCACAATACTTTGGTATTTAGCAGTTACATTGTCAGGCTTTTCTATTTACGATGAAGTAAGCTAATGCCTGCACAAAATATGACAGTATTATAGTATTACAATATAACATGTAATGATACATTTTACAGTGGCTTCATAAATTAATTTAAAACATAAATAGTAAAATAGTAAAACCTCATGAATACAAACTTCCCAGGAGGACTTAAAAGCATCATGTGTGCATCATGAACCCTGTTGGTGTCTGATCAGCAAGATCAATTTAACAGTTAATGATATAGTCCGTAAATTAACAGTCAGTTAATTAATTTACAGATATTGTTTGTCATTTTGTTCTGAACTAGTTCTGGCTGTCAGTGGACGTTTAGATTATGGCCGGATTGGACATAATTACTCAGTGTCATTAATCGACTAATTCTGGTAATGATATGACGCAGCGCCTGAAAATAGTCCCCAGCTCGGTAACTTCTTCCAACGTGACCGGGACTAAGTTTGTCTAACCTATTAGACCTATTTTCAGGCGCTGCGTCATATCATTACGCCTGCTGCACCCATGGTACAGCCGCACAGTTCCTTGATTATTACGCAGGAATGAGAGTAGTTCCTAGCCATATCAGCCTAGAAAATCACAACTTTTCATTTTCCGTCGATCTTAGTACACGGTTTAACTACAGAAGAGTCAAGTTTTAAATAGGAAAAATATTGAAACTCTTTGGTCATTTTGAAAGAAATGCTACTGGACTCATCAGAATCAATGATCTGTGCTAAGCTATGCTAAAAGTGGTACCGTCAGACCCGGAGTTCGGCTGAATGGATTCTAAAACGGTAAAACTCATCTGTTTAACTCTGGGGGAGATGTAAAATGAGCTTATTTCCGAAAAAAGTGGAGTATCCCTTTAAAATTCAAGATTACCTTTCTCAATTTGCATGGGTAATTTATCTATATTTGTGTAATTGACAAGTTATGTTTAATTCCCTGTAAAGTAGCAATACAAATGTTCTCTATTTTTAATCACTTTAAGCCCAGTGTCAGTGAAGATGGCGTGGTCAGTGCAATCCTGGTGTTTGTGGGAAATAGAAGGAACCTTGCTCAGCACTACGATGTGACCCTGATGACTGAGGTCATTCATCACACATTCATCAACAGTTAGCAGTCAAAAGTTTACGTACGCTTTGCAGAATAAACTGCTTCATCAGGGTAATGCTAAATAAAAAGAGAACATACATTTTTGTGATCCCTCTTATTGCTAAAATTATTAACATTTTGCAGATACTGCAAGGTGTATATAAACTTTAAAGCACAACTGTATATCTATCAATTTCATTCATTTGAGCCAAATATAATAATGGACTGGATCTGTTTTATAAACAAATGTTTTCCTTTTTTTTTTCTTTTTTTTTTTAAGGTATTTTTTTCTGACTTTTCTGCCTCTTTGGAACATTTCCATTCACATTTACTTCTGGGACATTGACATAAACAGCACTTTCCAACAACTTCAAAAAAATTGGTGACATGATTTTGGTTTTCTTGTTTTTGTGCCTTTGGATTTCTTCAGGTTTTGTTTTGTTTTTAGACAAACTTATATTCACTGTAATGCTGGAGTAAGCATTTTGTCCTGTTTAATGTTGGTGCTGTGTAAAGTGTGCTATGTTAATATTAGTTTATGTATTAGCCAACATGATCTAACAATGAGCTTCTTTTTTTTACAGTATTTATTAATCTTTGTTAATATTAGTTCATTCAAATGTAGTTTAAGTTAGTTAATACAATTTATAGTCATTGTTCATGTGAGTTCACAGTGCATTAACTAATTTTAATACACAACTTTTGAATATAATAATGCATTATTAAATGTTGAAATTAACATGAACTAAGACTAATAAATGCTTAAAGTATTATTCATTCTTAGTTCATGTGAACTGAAGTAATTAACTAATAATACCTTTTGTAAAGCATTACCCTTTTGAATCTTAGTGTTGTACATGGAATGATACTTTTCTTCACATTTTATTTGTATTAATTCATGGGTTGTGTGTTTGAGGTACTGTGTGTTTGCTTCTAAAATGATGTGTGTACTGGTAATCCCTATGTTATGGGGACCAAATTACCCCAAAAGTATAGTAATACCAGTAAATTACATGCAAACAATCTTATAAATCCATGCAGAATGATGTTTTCTGAAAATGCTAAATGTTTTCTGTGATGGATAGGTTTAGGTACCTTTGTATGAGGGAGAAAATGATTGTGCATAATAAGCATCATTGTCCTCCAGACTCTTTATAAATGAGTTAAAGGGATAGTTCACTTTAAAATGAAAATTCTGTCATCATACTCGCCCTCAAAAGTTGTTTCAAACCTGTATGAATTTATTTCTTCTGCTGAACACAAAGGAAGGTATTTTAAAAAATGGCTGTAACCAAACAGTTAACTGGTCCCATTGACTTCCATAGTATTTTTTTTTTCCTACTATGGAAGTTAATGGGACCAGTTAACTGGTTCGTTACTGACATTCTTCGAAATCAGCAGAAGAAATAAATTCATACAGGTTTGAAACAACTTGAGGGCGAGTATGATGACAGAATTTTCATTTTAAAGTGAACTATCCCTTTAAGGTGTTGTAACTGTTTATGTATAGTGTTTCTTTGGGGGTATTTTGTGCATCAACAGAAAGGTTTTTATGTATTTATTTTAGAGATTTTGTCAGTAAATGTACATAGAGGGTTTTAAATTGAATTTGTGTTGATTGTAACTAGGTTAAGTTTTGTTTTTTTTTAAATTTGAAATAAATTGCAACTTTATTATTATTTTTTTTAATTACAAATGTATTTAATTATATAATAGTGTACATGTATATTACATTAAAGTATATTTTAGTCCACATTAATTGCTTGTCAGTATATTTGGAAGTACACTTTTATCATATTTCAAAGTTCAAATAAAAATGTATTAAAGTCCCACTTAAGTTGTTCCAAAAAAAGCACTCTTAATTTCAACTAATTTCATTTAATTTTAGCTTAATCTGTCATACATTTGAAATCAATTACATGCAATACGTTTGTCGAAAACATTACACTTAATTCACATTTAAGTGTAAGTTAACTGACATTAAAGTATATTTTAGTTCACATGAATTGCTTGTCAGTTCATTAAACTACACTTTAACTATATTTTAAATACACAAAAAGTACTTATTAAATATGTATTAAAGTCCCATTTATGTTTAAAAAAAAGCATTCAAAAGTTCAACTAATTGCATTTAATATTAACTTAATTTGTGATACATTTGAAATTAAATACAAATAAAATGCACTTAAGCGGTGAAAACATTACATTTAATTCACACTTAAGTGTATTGTTAACTAACATTAAAGTACATGTTAGTTCACATTAATTGCTTGTCAGTGCATTGAGCAGTGCACTTTAAATCAATTTTAAAGACACTAGAAGCAATTATGAAAGTAAATATAAAGTTGTATTTAAGTCCCACTTAAGTGGTACCAAAAAATCACTCTTAATGACAACTTATTGCATTTTATTTCAACTTAATATGTGATATATTTCAAATCAATTATACTTAATGTGCATTCAGACCGGTGAAAACATTGCATTTGAGTTACACTTAAGTGTATACATTTAAAGTATATTATTTGTATAATAAGTACACTTTATAAAAGTACACTAAAGTGCTTTTTTTTTTTCACAAGGGTTACCGGGGGGCCAAATCCTTGTGCTCTGCTTAACAATGGTAAGATATCGGCCAAATCTTGCTCTCAGAAGTCGTCCGTTTGTAACCTCATGCTCACAGACCCCCATTAGACGCCCCAAAAGATCCTCACACAGAAACGTGCGGCTCCGCCCTTCCCTCTGGCAATCTTTACAGAAGCCAAGGCAAGGGCAATACTATCTGCAGCCAATACTAACTCTGATAGAAAGTCAGCAAATTCTTTGATAAAGTCTGTATGGTGCCCTGGTGGCCTGTATACAGTAGCCAGCACAAATCTCCAACGTGATTTGTCATTTACACTATATAGTGTTACATTAAGCACCAACACTTCAAAAGAAGCAGATGACAAATACGTTATAACCATTATTAAACTAAACCTGTTAACCTTAGCACAAGAAGGCTCAATCATTGGTTGACCTTTGTGTACAAATCTGGACACACTCCTTCATATTTAACTACACTCTTAGCACCAGTAGATCTGAATACAATCTAAGATCATGTAGATACACACTGTATGATGTTCCACAAACTAAAACTAAAACAAAGTTTGGCAAAACTGCTTTTAGTTACAGTGCTCCAACTTCATGGAATGAGTTGCAAAATCAGCTAAAACTGCAGGTTTTTATTTCACATACTGAATTCAAGTCAGCACATACACTTGCACAGACAATCCATCGCAACAATCCATCAGGGACGCTGGAAAACGTGGAAGGATAATTATCAATTATCTCATCCCTCTTCTCCTTGAAGGGTTTTAAACCAGCCATGATGTAAAAATGGCATCTGTGACCCTCTGCCATGAAGTTTCTTAAGAAGATCCAGGCATTCTGTCAAAGTTTTCAGAAGACAGTTGATTAGTCACGTTTGAATTTATAGACACTCATAAACAGATTTTGAGAAATGTACTTCATGTAAGGTCATGTTACCATGAAATACACAGCATTTCTTGCTGTTACTATGATATTCTCTGGATGCCCATGAACATTTATTCATTGCTAAACATTCATTGTCAATCCGCTGTGTTTTACACTTTGCTCATCATTGACAATAATAATAATTTTAATTGTCTAATAATTTTACTGAGCTCTATATGTTTTTTAAGCAATGTTATTTCCATTTCGTTCTTGTTGTTGGTCTCACCTTTGGACATAGGTGACCTTTGGGGAAACCAAAGGCTTATTCTTGTGATCAGCTGATCCAGCAGTTTGTATATGTCCTTAGTCGCGTTGCACTCAGCAAACTCTCTGGCCTCTGTGTATAATCTGGGGTCTTCGAAGTCCGTCAGCTTGACTTTCAGGGTGTATGGATTGATAACGTTCTTCATGTGTGTTGTTTGATAAACACCATGATCTATGCAGTGCTGCAGCGCCACAACAAGCTGCCAAGCGATGTGTTTCACTGCGGATTCCTTCAGGGAACCTCGGTTTCGGTGGTGGAACTCAAACAAGGTAATGTTGCTATGTGAATATTCCAGAACCAGGACGTCTTGATCTTTCAGTATATACATGTCATATAACTGTAGGATATGTGTGCTAGCTGGAGGCTTTTGTAGCATCAACATTGCAGCTGCCTCTCGACTCATAGGTATGGGAAACGCAGGCTAAAGAAAAGAGATTGACAGAAGGTTAGTTGACTAAACCACATACTTTGAGTTAATTAAAAATGAAAGCAATGTACTTTACAACTGATGTTTCTAGGCTTTCAGCTATATCTTATACTGTCTTCATACAAGTGCATCAATTACCAAATTACAATTTAATAAAACGATTCTTGGAGAATTTCATGAAGAATAAAGTTGTCAACTTACCGATTCCACCAGCGTCTCAGGCCGGCTCTTCTTAATACAACGGATGAGCACCTACAAAGTGAAGAAAATTGTTGCAAACGTAAGTAATCTGATCCATTTTTGTTTGGATCAGTGCGATGGGGGAAGTCAACAGGGTGCAAATTTTAAAACGAGGATAACACGGTGTAGGCAACACCGATTTTTGTCGTTGTTTCTCTGTATTGACAGCACTCCAAATGTACAAAAAAATGAGCTCAATGTTAAAATTGACCGGAATTCTCCTTTAAATTAAACCGCTTTTAGTAGAGGTTTAAATGTAATTTTGCACAACATTTATTTTCCAAACAGTTGATAAGCACAGTCTGATCAAATTAAGAGAAACTCGTAAAGGGCGATGAAAGTGAAGAGGACTGTGGTCGTGGAAGAAGAGAAAACCTCTTTGCATCTCTTCTGATGATGAAGAGCCTGAGGAGAAGGAAATAATTAAGAAAAAGGTATGTAGCATGTGTTTTAAAATTATATTTAATTTAATTAATATAATTTAACCTGTAATATTGTATAAACTCAAAAAAAATAAAAATAATACTGTGCTCTTCTACACTTTTAAGCCTGAAAAGAGGCCTGGTCTCTTATCAAAACTGCTGGAAAAGCACAAGGAGCAGTTAATTGTAAGTGAATGCATCATGATTTAGTGCATGATTATAGTTATTGCTAGCTGTAAATGGGTACATACATTGCAACTGTTACCCGCATCAGGGCTGGGAAGCCTGAATGGGAGAGGTGAATTAACCACTTTTGCCGGCTCTGTATAATGATAAATGAAACGCTGTTGAGACAGGAGTACTGGCTGTAAGCTCCGGCAAAGTTTAATTAACTCTTTCATTTTTCTTAGCTCTCAAAGTATTCACAACATTAACAAATTTAACTTTACAGAACAACAATTACTTGTTTCTCTGTAACACATTCCATTAAAGAAAATAACTTTTCAATAAAGGCTTTTCCGAAATTACGTGTCTATACTTTACTTGTTCTGCAACACATTATAATCAATCACAATACATTGACCTGCTACTGTTTTCACATCATCATGAACATTATTTCCATTTCACAGTGTCACATAAATGAATCTCGCATTTGGCTTCACACTAACCTCATGTTTTACATGCAGCCGCCATTTTGGCTCCAGTTCACGCATACATGCACTGCCATTTTGGCTCCAGTTCACGCATACATGCACTGCCATTTTGGCTCGAGACAACTCCAGTAGCAAATGTACATTTAACTCGCTTAAACTTTATCATCCAATTACAATCAACATACAAAACACTTTAGAAACATTCCTAAACTCTTTTCACATGAGTAATTTCTCTCATTTCACTTCAAATTCACATATTTGTCACTCGTGTGTAATCTGATATTTGACTCATTACTACTGCATGCGTATTAACAAAACTAACAGTCTTTCTTAATAACTTACCAAAAATCAACATATACATGTTTGAAACACAGTGTTTAACATAAGTTTTTGAATCGTTTTTGCTCACCTATAGAATGATAAATGAAACACTGTTGAGACAAGAGTACGCTCCGGCAAAGTTTAATTAACTCTAAAGCACCCGGTGCAGTACCTTAATTCAACAGTGCTAAACGCCCTCTACAGGAGACAATAATAACAGCAACATTTTCTTTACCCACAACAAAGAATGGAACGATGAATTTACTCATCAATAGACAAATGTTGAACAATACAAAAAAAAAAGGGTGTCCTTTTTCCCCCTCTTTTATTTTAAAATATATACATACATTTTTCAACCTACTACACTCTATACTTTTTTTTTGATGACTCCTGACATCTGAATACCTATGGAGCTAATAATATGACAAAATGATTTGAATTGTGTAAATTTGAATTATTTGCAAGTGTAATCTAACAAAATTGAATTTTAGATAGTAGTTTAAATAGTTCTGAATTAGATTTTTTTTAACGAATATTGAACATTTGAAATTTAACAAATTGAAATGTTTTTATGGCTGAATTGTATAGACATGTATTTTCAAACAGCTAGTTTTTTGTTCTGAATTCTTATACTGCAAATATTCAGTTAAAAAAAAAATACAGATTCAAGTTTATGTAACTAAGTCCACTGAAGCAAGCGTATGTAGAACCCAAATGCAGTTTAATGAAAATCAGAATCAGACATAGAAACAAAAAACATGGCAAGGCATGGCGAAAACAATCTCAGGAACATGAACTTACTAAGTGGTTACATCAGCAATACAAGACACCGACACATGGCAAACATGAGGGCTTAAATACACACAAGACTAATGACTAGACAAGGGACACCTGTGAACAATGATCAAACAATCAGACAATAAACTCATGACAAGACACATGGCAGGATCACATGACTACAAGGGATCACATGACAGACAAGGAAGCAAACATGACAAGAACAAAACCAGACCAAAACCATGACAGAATCCCCCCCTCTAAGGGCGTCTCCCGACGCCCAACAAAACCAAAACACAACATAATTCCAGGAGGGTGGTGGAGTGGAGGAGGTCATGGGGGAGGGATGGTGGGCCAGGCCCGTGCAGGGGGACAGGACATGGGCCGTGGCAAGGCGTGGGCGGACCTGGGCCGTGGCAAGGCGTGGGCGGATCCGGCAGTGCAGAAAGCCAGGGAGGACCAGACAGTTCAGGTCATAGATATCATATAAAGGCTAGATGTCTTAAGGCGGAGTCACTTCCGGCATCACCGGCGGCCATCTTAGGACAGGGCTCTGTGAATTAAGGTGAGTGAGCAGCACGCACACAAATCCTCTTATCTCGCTGAAATCTGGACGGATTTACAAACGGTTTGGTTTCTTACAAACATTATTATCGTGGCTATAATTCTGAATGCTTAAACATTTTGAACATAATTATTCATATGTATGCAGTATAATAGCTACATCTCTGACGTTTATAACAAACCAAACCGTTTGAAAATCGGTAGAAAATTGAGCAAGTTATGGTTATTTAAAAGTACATGCACCATGTTATGAGTGAGCGAGCACCCTGTCTTAAGATGGCCGCCGTGTGCGGATGTCGAGCTCCATTGGCCAGCAGCGCGGACGAGACATCTAGCCTTTATATGATATCTATGGTTCAGGTGGCCAAGGTGGACCAGACAGTTCAGGAGACCATGGCGGCGCGGCCTCCATGGTCCATTCAAGGTGTTCAGATGTTCATCAGTGTCTCAGTTCACTCACTTCTTTTCATTCACTCTGTCAAGGGGATTATATTAGTGAACTAATGTAGGGAATAGTGAATGACGGTATAGGGTGTGACTGTCTCTGATCGACTTTGAGCGCTGTTAATTCACAGTATATTCCGATAAATCAGTTTTAATGGAAAATGGTATGATATTGTCAGAATTTGGCCCTTTTTTACAGCAAGGGTTAACAGTGTAGTCATCAAGACCCTCATCCCCAGTCAATGATATTTTCAGCAGCAGTTTTAGTGCTGGCCTCTCCACAGACTCAGTCACTTCTGCACACATACAGACATACAAACTAATTATGTCAATACCTTTTGTCTAATGATAGTTATTTGATCATGCAGTCAATAACATTGATTCATACTAATCACTGACTCACTAAACAATCAATGCGCTAAGTGCCCAAAATTTTAATGGTCAGTTGTTGTCTGAATTTCTACAAATTAAATGTTCACTTGCAATTTGCTATACTATACCCAGTAATATTCTTCTTCATAAACTGTGATGAAATAACATAACACATGACATGATTAGCCAACATTTAGGTAAAATAACTTGACACCTTTAATTTAATATCTTATTTACTTTGAAAACTAATAGTGTAACCTCAAAACTCACTCTGACCCACTAATCTATATAAATTCCTGGATTGCTCATTGCTTTCTAAACTGCAATCTGGCTGTAAAGTCACCGGAAGTGTTTGAGCGGCCACATTACTATTCCCCACCCCAGCCCACGATCACTGACTGAGCCAAAGCCTTGGTTTACAGCGTTATACAGCATCTATATTTCCCACTAACTCAATAGAATCAAGGCTTGAAATTGCAACCAATTTTGTCGCATATGCTCCTGAAATTTAATCTGTGCGACCTATAAATATATTTGGGAGCATTTGTGCGAGTGCAAATAATGGTTGTGGTGCGACCTGTTTTCATTTCTCAACAAAACGTTCGCAAATTACACCACAGTGTCAGTGTGTACCTGATGTGGCGCGGCGGCCGGACCATCATTCTATCCAACGTTACATAACCACTCAAACTTAACTTTAAAGCAGATTTTAGATTGATTAATATTAGCTGTCAATCACTCCCACTCCCTTTCACTGCGCTCCGTTGGCACGTGACAGGGAGCTGACAAGATGAAGATGAAACGAACGCTGACAGATTTCTTTTGTAAGCGTCACCTTAAGTCACGAATACTCCTGGAGTTGGTGATGTGGTTAATGTGGATCCACCATGCAGCTGAAAAGAAATCGTACAGCTTTCGGAGCGAGTGGCTAAAAGATTTCGAGTGGCTCCGCTGTGCTGACGGCTCAATGCACTGCGTTCACTGTCAAGCCTGTGGGACAGAGTTGGCAGGTTACACAGCGTTCGCAACTGAATCAATACATTTGAACCGCGAGGACGTGGTTAAACTCAGAGAGAGTGCCAAGCACAAAAAATGCAGGGACAAGTGTGTGGCAAACAAATCAGGTTCATCAGGTTTGATTATTAAGGCTTTTAATCGCCAGGATGCTCCGGTCGTTCCACTATTGGCAGAGCTAAACGTCAAATTTAACACCGCATACACCATCGCTAAAGAAGAGCTTGCCTTCACTAAATTTAAACCTATGGTGCAGCTCTTGAAAAAGTTGCGATTAACATGACGTATGCAAATGACAAATCATGTGCCAATATCATCGGGGTGAGATGATGATATAGAGCCAGAAGACCAGTGGTTAAATTGGGCCGGGGCTCTCCGGGGCTCAGCCCCGGCACATAAGCCTGCTCGTTTGCAGGCAGTTGCCTACTGGAAATTATGTCACATAAAATTTGATGAAAGTGACGCTTTTGAAAACATATTTCTGATTATAAATGAACGATTTTGAAATGGCATGTCTATTTTGTCTCGGCGGAGCTGAGATGAGAACAATCGGGACACGGCCGTACTCTTGTTCAGTGCTTATAATCTCGTTGTCAGTCGACCATGATCGCGCACCGCTCGCGCATGCCATGCGCATCTACAGATAAACTACTACTCAGAACTCCGACATGGATAAATGTACGCAGCAATAATGAATGTTCCTGGGAGATCCGTGGTTGCGCGGGATGTGGAAGCGCGCAAAAGTTCCAGAACCTTCTACTGTCTTAAAAAAAGAAAAAAAAAAAAAAAACCCGAGCTGCTGACCGCCGCTGCAACAACAGATCAGTTTTGTCAAGTTCAGCACAACGTTGGTTGTACAAAAAGTGCCCTGGCCTTGAATGACAAGGTAAGGAAAAATGTTTGGCACATTGTGGGTCACTATCATAACAAGGTAATACAATGTGTAATCAAGCATTTTATATTTAATATGAGGGAAATAGGCTACACATGCCGTGGACGTGACACAAAAAATCTTTAACTTTTAGGTGGCAAAATATGTTTTTGTAATTCTGTGAATTACACTGCAAACCAAAGTAATACTACCCACCGGATGAAGAAGGGTTGGCTCTCCACAGAACATAACATATTCATTTTATTTTATTTTTCATGTTCGCATTTATGAGGAAAAAACAATGTTACGGACGGGACCGCTCTGAAAGCGGCACTAAAAGACTGTTTAAAACTTTCACTGAGACCTCAAACAGAAAGCACAAAGCCTTTCTTTAAAATGAATTTCGTTTTGTATTAATTGTATCTTAATTTTAATCAATGTTTCATCAAACAATTGCCTGTAATAAACAAGAAGTAAAATAGACAATAGATAATCACGACACGGACGCGCCGGCGAGTGAACTGGACTCTCGTCTCATAAATGAACCGAAACTCAGCGTATAAGGGAGCTATACTTGCCTGACAGACCTGATAAATATATCTATAGAAAGCTTGGAAGGTCTTCTTTTAAACAGAACAATGCAAAACGAAAGAAAACAGACCGCTGCTTGAGTAGCCTAATCCGTATGAAATGTGCATTTCTCTCTGGCGAGTTCACTACTGCGAAGATTGCGAGGATAGCATCGTCAACTTCATCTATGCAGGGCACTGACACAGAAAACTCTTGTTTATTAATAAACAATTAAAATGTCTCCTTGCTATAATTTACATATTAATCATTACTTTTACCGGTTCTTTGTGACAGCTTTTAGGTGCTTTATTGGCAGCGCCGCCCTCACGTTACATGAACGCGTCACCACCGCATCAGCACCGAAAACAGGACATTTTTTTCAATCCCTGTTTTGGCAGGGGAAAAACTGATCAGAAAATGTAACGAAACGTTGTAGAAATGTAGTGGAGTAGAAAGTATAATAATTGCTGCAAAATGTAACGAAGTAAAAGTCAAAAGTATGCACTATTCTACTTAAGTAAAGTAGGCCTACAGAAACTTAGTATTTGTACTTCGTTACTTCCACCACTGCTGATTAACAGTAATGTAAATGCTAAAAATGTCCTAATACCTGTTGATACTACAACAATGCAAATATGCTCTTAACCTTGCAGTTTTTCACATATCATGTAAGACTCAATTTCTCCATTTCTTTGCACAAAACTCTCCAGAAAATGCCATTTAATAGTTTATTTTTCAAAAAAAAATCCCGGGGGGGCATACCCCCGGACCCCCCCCCCCCAGGGAGAGCCCCCCCACATAATAAATCCCAATTTAACCCCTGCAGAAGACCAAAGTTAAAATCCTGGCCACAGGATGTGTAAAGCCCCAGTGATTGTTGGTATTGATTGGTGTTGTTTTTTAATAAAATAAATCTGTTAATATATCATTTGTAGTTGTGGTGCTCTTACATTTTTGCTGGTGCTCCTAACTAAGTTGCGATTCGTGTCTGTAAGTTACACGCAAAAAGACTGTTTAAATATAAATCGCTTTTCTGTGTGTGAATGAATGCATGCACAGATGCGCGATGTTGTGGAGCTTCTACAGCTGGAACAAATACTGTTTCAAAGTGAATCATTGCTTTTCACCAAAAATATAATTTAGCCGAATTACCGGTATTTGTTGTTAATGTTCTGTATGCATACCATAATGTTATATGGTAACTAAGTTTTCAATAAATGAACCTAGTATTTTATAGGTTCAAATAGACACAAAATCTCTTTTTTATTCATTCTACTGGTAGTCCGTTTTGCTCAAATAGAAATAAAGGCCTGTCTCTAATTCTGGCCTCCTTCCAATAAAGGCCTGGGCCGCGATGCGCTTGAGTAAAATAAAGGCCCGGGCCTATATTAGAGGATTTACGGTAAAGATAATAAATTCTTCGTTTACGAGGATTAGTCTGATCATTGGCATAGGTATTTGTACACCATTGAGGGCATATTTATTAATAAAAATATTGATTTTAGATAATAAAATACTAGCCTGGATGCCAGCCGAACTTAGCCCCGCCCACAAAAATTTTAGGTCGGGAAGTTCGGTCTGGACTCGCTCCGTTGAGGAGCTATTATGCCCGAACAAAAATTGTTCGGACCAATCAAATTGTCAGGGCGGGCTTTATACGATGATGGACAGATGAGCAACGTAACGTAATCATCCACGTCACCAACGAGCGCTTGGGTTGAATTCGTTTACAACAAAGATGACTGCCGCTGGAGAATTGTTATTTCACGAGTTCACACTTACAAATAAGTCAGATAGAATAAATGCATATTTGGCGTGCTGTCCGAGGAGAGGTTCCGGGCTCGGTATTCGGCCCGAACCCAAAGTACTCCCCCCGTATTCCAGGCTGTGGAAGAACAAGCCGAGAGTGAGTGGAGGGATGCTGAAAACTGTCAAGGAATGTTAGGTGAGTTGACTGAGTGAATAAATATTATGCTTCCTCTCATGCTGATAGTGTAGAACATAGACGGTCATTGTTTGATGACAAGTTGATTGGATTGATTATTTGAACGTGCTACTCTCGAACTTTGTTTATAAAACATTATGTGTAGATTCCGCCATCGCGACTGTTATAGATGATATCGACAGCGGATTCGTTTTAAAAGAGGAACAGAGAACCGCGATCAAGGCATTTGTAGATCGGAAACATGAATGAAAAACATACGTCACTTACTCCGTTGCTCTGATTGGTTGTAGGCAGAGTCGTTGACTATCCAATTGAGTGCAGAGGCATTTTCCTTCCTGGTTCGGTTGAAACACGCCCCATAATCAAAATTCAATGGAACAGTATCAGACTCACATTCTGACTAGAATCTGAGTATGACGACGTCAGGCTAATAAAATACCTAAAAAGCTACACATAGTCCCTTTAAAGGAGAAGCGATAATTTCCTTTGGTGTCCCACTAATTAAGGCCCCACATACAACCAAATGATAGGAACTCTCGATCGGAACCATTGAAAATAATACATTGAAAACAAGTTTTGCTGAAGATAACAGTTTATACTACATTTCTTATTACACATAAAAATTAAAAAAAATAAAACTCAAATGCCTAAATTGACCGGCTACACTTGCATACTTCAGAGAGGTTAGCATCAGTGGACAGTTTGTTGAGCAACATTGCTTTTGCCACAGCAATTTCATTTTGCTCTGTGCCTGCAAGCACTTGTGGCTTCAGGAGAGAAGGGTCAAGAAAAGACGCTGATTTTGGTAGGAGAAATGATGTTGCCCTCATTAAATCAACATTTATTTGAGAGAATCTTGTCTCCATCTCCACAATAGCCATCAAGGATGTTGAACATTACCCTTTTAAAAGTCTGATTAGGAGCAGTTTGGTCATCAGAGTCACCACCATGCCCTATTGTGAACAAGATAGCACTACTGACAAGTCGTGAATCCGTCTCCTTTTAGGTGGGTTGGTAGGCCTACTTCCACACTGAGAGAAATACTCCTCCCAGAATGAGTCGCATCGCATCTCCTTCAGATGCGCTGAGCTCGAAAGAGGCAGCTTGCATGGAGGGTGAAGGACAAGGTGCCTGTTTTTTAATGAGCCACTTATGCATTTTTTATGTTTAATAAAAACTGGTATTATAACGATTGTACTTGTCTAATTATTACTTATCCAAAAGCCTACTTATCGTCTGTGTGCAAAGTGAACTGTGACTGCTGCACTCTCTGGTTGTTAATGTGCTGCGGCAGCAGACTGACACACCCCCAATAACGGCCAATAGAAAAGTTGTTTCTGAGTTTTTTGTTTCAATTTGATTTGATTGAAACAACTTTTGATGCAATTAGATGCAAACACAATGCGTTTGGTTTTTATCAAGTTTAGAACCAACATATTATTCTGTAACTATTGTATGACCAATTGTATTTCCTCATCCAAAGCAATAGACAACTGCTTAATTGATGTTGCAGGTAAATATAATGTTTTATCATCTGCATACATGACTGTCCACACTTTAAAACAAGAGGAAGATCATTGGTCTAAGGCCTCATTATACTTCTGCGTCGGACCTACGCCGGAGCCTATACGCCGTAGGCAACGTGCTTGTTTTAATTTATACTTCTGCATCGTTGTCCGCGTTGACGCGCACCTACACTGCATGAAAAGACTCAAATCCGTCAATATCCGGGCATGGTAAACTCCTGTGTAATTTGATGTTTGCCGGATGTATGTGGGAGAAAGCGGTTCAGAGTAACACGGAACAGTATATTTCCAGACAAACCCGGAAACCTCACATATGCGGACATATACAGGAATCCGTGAAATTTCACGGACATATACAGCTGAAACACTGCTGGGTGTGAGAGGACTGACAACTGTTAGGTGTGAAGACCTTTCATATGTTAATGACTGACACTAAAGGTGCTGGGTGTTCTCAGAGGGTGGGTGGCAGGGGAGGACTTCAGGATTGAGAATTCAGAAATAAATAAATGAAGGTCCTGAAACAAAAAACCAACGTCAAAGAACTAGCATTGACTAAAGCCTACTCTAGGGTTGGTTCAAGTCGCCTGTGTCAGGGCCTTAAAACAACTGCATGAAGAAAGTATATCTTAAATATTTTTTATATATTAAAACAGACTAAAGACTAAAATAAACACCCTGTCTGAACATACAGTCACAAAAACATCTGAATATTTAATTAAATAAATTTAATTAAATAAACAAAGGAAATGAATAGAACAAATAAAGGAAAATGAGCCAAACATTTCAGAATATCAAATTTTATTGTGAAGTCAAGTTTTACAAATCGCATTGCAAAATGCATTGACACCATTATATGAGATCTGAACTGAGATGGACAATGACATCACGGTTTTCTCCAAAGTGGCGTTAATATATATATATATATATATATATATATATATATTATATATATATATATATTTTTTAAAACATTAATCACCACTGAGCCTACTTAAGCTGGACTTGTGACGCTATTTTCTTCTGGAAACAACTTTGTTGCATTATCTTCCTGTTATCTCTGTAAAGCTGCTTTGAAACGCTGTATAAATAAAGGGGACTTGATATTTATTAAAAAGGTAGAAGGAACCTGAGCTTTTCTACTCCACTGAATTGAGGTGCGCAAGCAGGCTCACTTGTCTCGTCACACTGTGCCCGAACAGCACTAGGCTACTAGCTTATAAAGACTGAGGTCACTACAGTAAAAATCTCTTGCTGAGTTAATACACCTTTAAACTATTAATGTCTATGAACAAATATGTATTTTTATGTTTGTGTGCCTCAGCATTTCTGAGTAAACACCGCTGGTTCACTCACTATTTTTAAGTGTACTGTCGATCACGTGATATGACGTCATGACGTGCGGCCCTAACTGACGTTACCTGAAAAATCTATACAAGATGGCTACCCTCTCGAGCGACGTGGTATCAAGAATGAAACAACTTGTAAGTAAACTAAAACACTTCAAAACTACTTTGCTTGTTGTAATATTGTAAGAATATCATTAGTGATGGCAAAATGAGGCTTCCTGAACCACTGATACCTCGCAGGCCATTGCTTCTCTGGCTTCAGCTAAAGGTTCATTACTCGAAGCTTCATTCAGCATTGCTCACTAGTGACACCTAGTTTGCACAGTAGCAAAGAAATAGCAGATAAATGAATTCATTCTGAACCAGTGTCGCGCCCTCCCTCCCTAGCTCCCTCCTTCCCTCCCTAATTTTATAAAAAATATTTTTTTAATAAAAAAAATTATATTTTATAAAAATACTTTTATAAATAAAAATATTTATTTGTAATGTAAATATACAAATAAATATTTATATTTATTTGTATATTTATATTTAAATGTATATTTTATAAAAATATTTTTATAAATACATTTTTTTTATTAATTTTTTTATTTTGTACTCACTGTTGATGTCTGTAACCTTTCATTTGGAATAATAAAAAGACATGATCAGACATTTGTCCATTACTGTGTATAATATAAAATATGTATCTTTCTCTGTCTGAATTTACTTGTCCAGAGTCACACACACAGTTAATTAATTATTCATAAATTGTTTGGATAGGGACAGTATGAACAACAACAACAGTGACACTGTTGAGTGCAGTGCTTATGTTAGAGGGAGTGTAATAAAGTACATTTATTAATTTAACAGATTATAGATAACAGATTAAAGTAAACTGCAACAGAATAGTCCGGAAGGAAGGAAAATAAAAATAGATTTTTTATTGAGAAACAGAATTATTTCAAGTGTGTTGGGGTTTAGACGATTCCTCTTCTTGGACAAAATCTCTCTAGCCTGGGAAAAGATCCTTTCACAAGGAACAGAGGATGCAGGGGAACGTAAAAATGGCAGTGGTAGGCTACAAATGAGGACACTGGTGCTTCTGTTGAGCCCAGACAGGGGAGGATTCCCTCTTTCTTGCTGGCTCCATTACCAGGAAAAAGTATAATATAGGCCTATTATAATAATAATATACTATAACTATTCTAACCTGATAATGTAATAATATACAGCCCTCACACATGACACAATTAGGGTGACCAGACGTCCCGAAAAATTCGGGACAGTCCCGAAATCTAAGCTGTTGTCCCGAATCCCGAATCCGGCCCTAATTGTCCCGAAAATTATACTAAAGCAAATTCTTGAGTAGTTATTGTCTGATAAAACATTAAAAACTGTCCGTGGAGGTTGAGTCGTCCTGCAGCCAGCCCCCGCCGGCTGCTCATTGGCTGCAGCATCTTTTTTTGAAGTTCTACAAAGATACCGTAGGCGCGAATTAAAATGCATTGATAAGCGAGCGCGAGTTGCCGCAGCCGCGAGTAGGCTACAGTGAATGTGCAGGCAGCCAGTAAAGGAGTGATTGATTGGTCGCGGCACTGTGTGCAAAAAAAAAACTTCGGTCTAATGTCTGATGTTGGGTTACACAAAGCAAATCATCTACACAATTATTTAGTTTTCTTATTTAATGACCGACAATTTCGTCATAATAATAATTTTGGCATAAGACTTATTAGCGTAGACTATAGCCTGAAATGTCTGATTTACGCACTGTTACAACAGTCTTTTTTTTCTGGTCACAATGACATTTGAGTTCATGATTTTAATGTTGACTAAATATTAATGACAGACTGTTGATCTTTAAATAAAAATATGTTTGATTCAGGTTTGAAAATTCATTTTATTATAGGCTATGTAGTCTAATATCATAGTAGGACTACCCCAAAACCTCCCCAAACAACACTACCCCCCGCCCCTATACAACCAGTCTACTGGTGGGGGGGAAAGCGAAATAAATCAAAAATTCTCGGGACAGCAGCATGTGTCCAAAATTTAATTTTAACCGTTCTATTTCATCAGAAATGATCTGTAAACAGGGCTTTAAGTGTAAAATACCGAACTTGTCCTTTAAACTGTGATATAAGATTTTGACCATTTGACCACTCTCTAAGTCATTCATTCCCTGCGTGGCACAAAGGCTTGTTTGGTCTGGTCACACCACAAGGTGTCACTGTGGGCCACTCTGAGCTCGATTGCTGATGTCTGAGGTAAAACCAAGCGTGCCGCACAAGCCCCAGACGGGAAGGAAGTCGACCGGATGTTGAAGCCGGCCGCGTGCCACCATTTTGTAGCAGAACTTCACCTGCAGTTAGCATCCCATTGACTCCCATTCATTTTGGCGTCACTTTGACAGCGAATAACTTTACATCTGAGGCGTTTGAAGACTCCATTTGTCCATTATTTATTTCTAAAGAAACACGACTTCCTCATCGACCTGAAACATGTTGCCCTCACGCTGACCTCTCCTGAGAACTGATCTTTACTGGAAACTGAAAAATGACTCATAGTCAGTAACAATCATATTGCACACTTTGTATGTAGGTTACATCGCAATAAACAAGCAATTTTCAAATGTACGTAAAACTATAAGTTTAACTAATATTGATCAAATAATCCAAATAATAGATAAAATAATACAAAGACCGTTATGAACTTGTCAGAAACGGATAAAACGATTTTACAAGGCGATTCGCTAACGTTAGTCGAATTTCGCATGATATGAGAGAACAACGTTACTCACCCTCAAAGTTGTCAATGTAGCTTGAAATATATAATTTAAAGCCCTTCTCTCTCTTGCTCTTAGGTGTGACAGCAAACTGCCTCACAATGGTGTTGACGTCGTTTACGTTAATCTTGGGCAGTTCTTGTAAACAGCGAGTGTAATTTGCCATTATCTTCACAGCACAGAATGTAAACACGGCTTACAGCGCAGCACCGGATGTGAGTGAGCGGGCTGAGACTAAACCCGGAAGCGATCGTGCATAGAGCCTATTGAGTTCCAATCATAGACAGTAAAAGAAATGGACACAGCGACCCCATTGGAACTCAATTGAGACAAGTGAAGCCCATTTTCAGCGATTTCTTAGCACTTCCTTTCCTGACGCGCAGACTCAAACCGAGCAAAGCGTTACACGGACCACGTGAGCAACCCGTCTGTCTTCTAGTAGCTGTGCCAAGAGAAATCTGAATCATTCCCTTCCGAAACTTGCAGAGACGGAGAGTGTGAGTAGGAGCTGTCCATGAGCTGGAGCAGGAGCAACTTTTGCTAGGTATTCTGATTAATTATATTGTCATTTTGCCTCGACGTCCTCCCGATTGCCCGCGAGCTTCTCCTCCTGTCCATACGGTAATCTCTCTACTGTGCGACAGAGAGTCGCGTGGGTATGACGCAATCGTTAGCCTACTTTTACTAAAACTGCTTCTACAGGGCCATAACATAAGCTACAAGGTAATGGAGCATTTTATACATTGTCGTGTTTCTTTAGAAATAAATAATGGACCAATGGAGTCTTTAAACGCCTCAGATGTAAAGTTATTCGCTGTCAAAGTGACGCCAAAATGAATGGGAGTCAATGGGATGCTAACTGCAGGTGAAGTTCTGCTACAAGATGTCGGCACCCGGCCGACTTCAACTTCCGGTCGACTTCCTTCCCGCTTGGTTCCAATGGGGTCGCTGTGTCCATTTCTTTTACTGTCTATGACAAGCCCTGAAAAGTGAAGCCAAAACGTCTCGATCGCCCCCCGGTGACTGGTCCTAGTATAGGTCATAAGCCCCGCCTCCCCGTGTTATTCAACGGGACGTGAGACCAACTAAACAATTAAATTACACTTCAAATATCTTTTTTCCAAAGGTGGTTTCTTTCATTTGCTGTCGCTTTTATCACGCTGGTGTAAGTTCAAGTGTCTGTTTCAAAAATAAGTTGGTTTTTAGTTA
Source organism: Rutilus rutilus (assembly GCF_951802725.1). Lineage (NCBI taxonomy): Eukaryota > Metazoa > Chordata > Actinopteri > Cypriniformes > Leuciscidae > Rutilus > Rutilus rutilus. Next base: position 42,451,065 of record NC_140222.1, read on the forward strand.
GTTACGTGATGCGGTGGTGTAATGTCATGATTGACAGCTGTGATTGACAGGTTCTCTGAGCGAAGTAGTCACTGAAGCACTAACGGACATTTTTTCGGGATCTTAGGAGGACTAAGGAGATTGTATTTACTTTATTTTAACAAGCCTCTTGTCGTACTGCAATCAATTTTTAAAAAAGTGTGCAGAATGCACTCTCCCTGAGTGCGTTCTCCGAGAGTGAGGGCGGAGCGTTGATTTCGCGGCTTTACTTCCTGCTCACTACTGCGCAGGTCTGGTCCCGAAATCGCTACTGCGCAGACTCAAGTTCCAATATGTCAGCGCCATATCGGGACTCTGGCGGCTTCAGTTCTCATCAATGGAAGAGAGCGAAGGGGCGTCGTCCATCTTTTTTTACAGTCTATGGGTAAAACATGCACTCACTAACATACAGAGGAAGAAATGTAGAAATATAAATAAATATGGAAAAAAAAAATTCCACTTTTTTTTTTTTTTTATTTATTTGTATAGTCTACATTTATTTATAATTGATGTGTTAGTTTATTTGTGCATTTTTTTACTACTAATGTCTGCCCCATTTAGGCTATTAGTTCATGGTTCATGGATTTTACCACAGAAGAATCACTTATCAAGGGTTATTGAACTTTTTTACCTCTTTATATCTTTTGCACTAATGATGAAATAATGAATTGATTGAAACAAAATCAGTTCACCATCTTATGCAATATCATGGAAAGACAAAAACATTTGCTAGAATATTTACACAAAAGAACGCTTCAAAAGTTGTTATTTTTCAGTTTTGCATAAATGGAAACATTGATGTCTCTAGAAAGTTCTGTGAACATTATAACAGTTCTACACATGGAAATGACAGTACAGAGAAAAGCAATATCATACCTTCATAACCACATACAAACATTTATTCTGAAATGAAAACAAAAGCAAAAACAGTTGTAGGATTATTAAAAAAAATTTTTTATGTTTCCATATTGTTAAAGTTTAATACTGTGGATTTATAGCTCATCAACACTAATTCTGCTTTTTTTTTTTTTTTTTTTTTTTTCAGGTTTCTGTTTTTGTGGTTCTGTATTAAATTGTGCATGCAAATGTTCAAAATATTAAAAGTTAATTTATATCTACATGACTGCACAAGACACTTCTGAACCCGCAACAGATACACTGGTTTTTCGACCAATTGAGATTCCGGTTCCCAGGAATTTGACCTCCACCCCATTCTCACCAACAGATGCTCCCGTATCGACTCCAAGTCCCAGTTTCGCAACAACTGGACCGGCTTTAGCCGATGCGCTGGCTAATTCTGCCCGAGCCATTACTCTGACTCCATCCTCACTGATTTCAGCTCCAGCCAAGGCGTTGGGACCTCTGGCTTCGACCTCCAATCCACTGCATCGAGCTCGAGCTTGTCCATATCCTGCTTCTGCACAGAAGGCGTTGGAATCAGCTCTAACCGAGGCGTTGGGACCTCTGGCTTCGACCTCCAATCCACTGCATCGAGCTCGAGCTTGTCCATATCCTGCTTCTGCACAGAAGGCGTTGGAATCAGCTCTAACCAAGGCGCTGGGACCTCTGACTTCGGCCTCGAATCCACTACATCCAACTCGAGCTCGTCCAACTCTTGCTGCTGCACAGAAGGCGTTGGAATCAGCTCTAACCAAGGCGCTGAGATCTCTGACTTCGGCCTCGAATCCACTGCGTCCAACTCGAGCTCGTCCAACTCTTGCTGCTGCACAGAAGGCGTTGGAATCAGCTTCAACCGAGGCGCTGAGATCTCTGACTTCGGCCTCGAATCCACTGCGTCGAACTCGAGCTCGTCCAACTCTTGCTGCTGCACAGAAGGCGTTGGAATCAGCTCTAACCAAGGCGCTGAGATCTCTGACTTCGGCCTCGAATCCACTGCGTCCAACTCGAGCTCGTCCAACTCTTGCTGCTGCACAGAAGGCGTTGGAATCAGCTCTAACCAAGGCGCTGAGATCTCTGACTTCGGCCTCGAATCCACTGCGTCCAACTCGAGCTCGTCCAACTCTTGCTGCTGCACAGAAGGCGTTGGAATCAGCTCTAACCAAGGCGCTGAGATCTCTGACTTCGGCCTCGAATCCACTGCGTCCAACTCGAGCTCGTCCAACTCTTGCTGCTGCACAGAATTAGATTAGATTAGATTAGATTCAACTTTATTGTCATTACACAAGTACAGGTACAAGGCAACGAAATGCAGTTTAGGTCTAACCAGAAGTGCAATAGCAGCAAGTGCAGGATATACAGTGGTTCATAAGTGCAGAACATGGATATGTACTGAATAAATATAGAGTTGAATACTATTATAAACAAAAATTTACAGATAGATTGTCCTATGAATATAATATACAGATAACTATTACTGTGAACAGAGTTTACAGCTAGATATGTACTGAATATAATAATATACAGATGGCTATTACTATAAACAGAATGTTTACAGATAGATATGTACTGAATATAATATACAGATGGCTGTTACTATAAACAGAATTTTACAGATAGATATGTACTATGAATATATATACAGATGGCTGTTACTATAAACAGAATGTGAGCATAATATACAGATGGCTATTACTATAAACAGAATTTAACAAATAGATATATGTATAAGTTAGGCTAATGAGCAGTATAACAATGGATTTAAAGTAGTGCAAATAAAGTTTGGACAGAAGCTATCCGAGTGAAAGTGCAGTGGAAAGTAATTGCATATTACAGTTAAGGTACGATATTGCAATGTATATATAAACAGTCGGTACTGTAAATAAACAGTCGGCAGTGCAAATTGAGCATATTCCAGTCAAGGTAGTAGTGCAAGATGCATATGTAAACAGTTGTTACTGTAATAACAGTCAGCAGTGCAAATGAACATTATAGTATTGCAAATAACAAAATGGAGGCAGGTGTGAGGAGGGAGAGGAGAGTCAATCAGTATATGAGGGGAGTGGGATCAATGAGGGTTAGAGTTTAATAAAGAGACTCTAGAATCTAAGCTTCCTCTCTCCTTCATATGCAAGTTTTACTTTTGTTTTTTTTGTAGTAACCTTTTTGACTTCCCAGGTTTCCTTTTTTAATAATTTCTTGTTTATGTCACTTGAAATAGTCAAATTATTTTTTCTATAAAGAATACCACATTCTTCATCTGCAAATAAAACAGATGAGCGTTAGTGCAGTGCAAATAGATACAGAAATGTTGAAAAACAACAACATGTTTATATGAATTTATGCTATTTCATACTGAATATTAGAACATTTTAAATGTGACAAGTTGGTTTTACACCTGCAAGCTGTAAGTTCTGTATTTGGTGTGATTTAGTCTGAGATTCGGTTTGCCTACAATCCTTCTGTGGCAAGCAGGACGAGGCCGAGGGCCGTGAGAGAGCGGCATGAGGCCAGTGGCGTGATTACTCTGATGAGCGACACCTGCGAGACGCACCGGTCTCGTATCTCTCACAGAGGAGCGGAAGCATAAAGGAGGAGCGACGACAGTGAAGAGCGAGAGAGGAACTGGGGCCCGTTCTTCGTACGTCGCTAACTCATTTAGCTGGATTTGATTGTTGGCAATTTGGCATGATCTTGGATTGTTTGGTTCTTCGACGCTCATCCTGGACTTGCTGTCATAGCAACAGGTCCGTAAGCTTAAACCTGCTCGTGAGCAGGCTTATTTCATGTAAACAGGATTAGATCGCAGCTTTATAAGCGGAGCTGATACGGGAAGTCCAGCGCAGCGCGATAGTGCACTTTCTGAGATATATATTTTTTCTCGTGACTCGTGAGATTGTCGTTTACATTATTAATTTGTTGGAAACGGACATTTATTTTCGACTTGTCGGAGTCGGGCTTTAACTACAGCACAAACTGTTTGCATTGCCCTAAGATTATTTGCGAGTGGCTTTTTCCTTTACACTATTGGAGATGCGGAGAACTTGATGGAAAGTGCTGTCTGTCGTGTCATTCGGAGTTTACCTGGCGCTTTTAGGTTTAAAAAACAGTTTTAGGTTTTTTTGTGGCATTTCCAAGCCACTTAAGACCCAATGTTGTAAAGCAGTTTTTTTTTTTTTTTTGGCTATCACAATTTTTTTATGAAGATCATGCAATCATGACCATGCCGATTACAGTATGGCTTCACTAACGTGAAGCCATACTAGACTGCTAGATAGACTGCCATCAAGGCCTCAATGAAGGGGATTATGTGAACAGAAAGGGGGTTCACAATGTAAATGTGCAGCCCAGTTACTATTGTGATTCTTAATATTCCAGATTAGTAATATTATATCAAATTAAAAAAAGGCAGTTGACTAAAATCTTCCATATCACAAATGTGAAAGCAAAATGGCCAGGATCTGTGCATGACTTAAGAATTTTCAGAGATTCACATTTATGCACATTATTTGAAAGTGGTAAGAAAAGTTCCACAATTAAATATCAAGCTCACTGTATTACACACACTTATGCTGATCCTAACAGAACTGCATTTGTTCATAGCTGATTATGACATGTTCCTGCAGACAGGTGTTTTATGACCCCATTCCCTGACCCAAACCAGTTACAATGCAGCTCCAGGACAAGGGCACACAATGAAATTAACTTTGGCTAACTAAAGGGAAGATTTCAGTGTCTGAAAAGTCTGAGGGTTGCACACCTGACAGGGCCTGTGACATTATTGCATGTGCCATATTACACAACATTGCAAAAAAAAAAAAAAAAAAACATTTTCATTAAATGTTTAATAAAAGACAAATATGCTTAGTTCCTTGAGTTTTATTTCAATTGTTCTTTGTAAAGAAAAGCCAGTGGTCAAGTGCCTGCAACAACAGATATTAGACACATGCCTCATGCAACAAATAACAAGGAAAAGTTGTCTCTACACTGCCCACCTGTAGGCCTATGACACATACTTTTCAACTCTGTCTGTGCCTCTTCTGTAGGCCTTTCTGTAGATGTGGAATCCTGCAACTTATATTGCAGCCATAAAGCATACAAGTATATATTAAGTAAAGTTATTTATGCACTTGCAGGTAGGCTAGTTCCTATTATGACAGTTATCTGAGAGGGTTTATTCACTGTCCAGTGCAATGGAAACAAATGGACATTACAAAGTCTTATCCTTTCTTTCCTTTGGAAAGTTAGAAAATGTCCACTTACTGCACATATTTCAGCACCACTTTCTTGGGAACAGATACAAGTGTTGGTGTATTGTGTAAAAGTGCACAAAAGAGGAAAACACAATGTCATTACAATGAACTACACTCGGGAAAAATGTGATCAATAACTCATGGCAAAATATTTTTACAAGTTTATCAGTTTTCCCTTTCACAAGTCAAAGCAATTCATCATTACTCAAGATTTAACATGCAGGTGAAATGACTATACGGCCTAAATTTAATGCAGCAAAAATTATTTTAGTGAAGCCTAAGTGACATATGTAATCGGCATGGTCATGATTGCATGATCTTCATAAAAAAATATGATAGCCTAAAAAAAAACTGCTTTACAACATTGGGTCTTAAGTGGCTTGGAAATGCCACAAAAAAACCTAAAACTGTTTTTTAAACCTAAAAGCGCCAGGTAAACTCCGAATGACACGACAGACAGCACTTTCCATCAAGTTCTCCGCATCTCCAATAGTGTAAAGGAAAGAGCCACTCGCAAATAATCTTAGGGCAATGCAAACAGTTTGTGCTGTAGCCTAGTTAAAGCCCGACTCCGACAAGTCGAAAATAAATGTCTGTTTCCAACAAATTAATAATGTAAACGACAATCTCACGAGTCACGAGAAAAAATATATATCTCAGAAAGTGCACTATCGCGCTGCGCTGGACTTCCCGCATCAGCTCCGCTTATAAAGCTGCGATCTAATCCTGTTTACATGAAATAAGCTGCTCACGAGCAGGTTTAAGCTTACGGACCTGTTGCTATGACAGCAAGTCCAGGATGAGCTTCGAAGAACCAAACAATCCAAGATCATGCCAAATCGCCAACAATCAAATCCAGCTAAATGAGTTAGCGACGTACGAAGAACGGGCCCCAGGCCTGCGTTTTATTTGATGTTTTGTTTCTGTTTTGTGTTGCCAGCAGTCGTCCACGAGGGGCTGCTGGCTTATACTTTCATTTGTGTATTTGTATATTTATTTATTTATTGAATATGTTAAAATGTTCGCCGGTTCCCGCCTCCTTCTTCCCGTAACATCTAAACTGCGTTACTTACACCTTCACACAACAGCACTAATTGTTCAAAAGAAAGGAAGTAATCTTCTGCATCTTCATAATATGTTAGTAATAGCCTATTATATTTTACATAATCTATTTTATATTTATTTATTTATTTTAAATGTGACAACAAAGAACTTCTATAATTGTCATAGTATTTGGGAATATTCAGACACATAATATGTACACATAGACCATCGTTAGAAAATGAAACATTTTAGAAGTAGTTGGGAGAGCGGGGCACAACCTAACACTTTTTGACTTTCTCAGTTTGGGTAAATTCACTTGGGGTTAACATTAATTTCCACATTAATTTCACACATGTCTAGTACAATTATGTTTGTTTTGTTTCATTATACAGTGTATAATTCTTTCTTGATTTCCCCGAAAGAATGAAAGTAATATGTGACAACATGCCCCATATGGTGCACACTGTAACAGGACCATATGACAGATTATAATGTTATCTTATGATAAAAAAAATACAAGATAAACTCAAATATTTGGTCAATTAAATACAATTATTAAACTTTTCATATAAAATAATGGCATTTTTTAATAATTAAAAATAAAGTCATTTTTTAGTTTGACAAAAAACACACCGCAAAACAGCTATACAGCATAGTTCAAAACATGAACATTGACTCTCAGTCTTTATTCACCTTTTTCTCATGGTTTCTCAATAGAATTCATAAAGGTATAGAATAGAATAGAATAGCATAGTTCTAATAGGGGCTCATTGTAACGCATGTGACAACATGCCCCACCTGCACAACAATATCAGCATTAAAGAACTATCTCAGCTGTTAAATTACAGATATAAGATTATAATAATAGCAGATTTGTGCAATTTTATGAAAAATGATCTTAAGTAAGAAATTTACTTTTGCTATATGGTTAAAAAATAAATGTTCAGTGATATCTTCCAAAGATTTTTTTCATTTTGGCACAATTGTTTCTATATATAGTGTTGATATGACAACTAGTAAATACACTGAAGTTAGTTTCGTCATGCTGGCATGTGTGGAAAGTTTGTGTTACAACTTGCCCCGTGTTAGTGCCCGCTCACCCAAATATAAAATACATACATTAACAAATAACACTTAAGACCAACTATTAAAAAGCACTTACCATATTCTTCTTCTTCTTCTTCATCATCATCTCCACGGTAGGTTAAACTTCGGTTTTCGGCCATGTCTCGATCAGGTCCGCTGCTCCGTCCTAATATAGGCTCCAACTGAAAGTGCGATGGGTTTTGCCCTGGATATCTTTGAAATCACTATATGGACTGGAGTTAAAACTTAAAAAAAAAAATGAATAGACGGAAGCAGTACAATAAACAAACTACATCCAATAATTGTTAGGCTATGTCCTGTCCTTATTAAAACTGAATTCCTAGAGCATGATATTCCGTTTGTTGCAGTGTCCAAAAATACATGTCTTGTCTAGTTTGACCATCTTATTACAGGGGTAATAATGGTGAAGAATTTTAAATGAAATTTCTTTTACTTTCTTTGTAATTAAAAATGTATGTGGGTTACTCCATGCTCTATTCCAGTTAATATATGGGGGACCATTTGTACCTGGAGGCAGGGATAGATTTTGCACATAAAAGGTTTGTTGACTTTCCTGTCTAGAAAAGATAGACCATTTATTGAAACACTACTGGAGAAAGATATATTAATTTGATCCAAATCTTTTGTAACAAGATTATTTCGACCATAGACTAAAAAAACAGAAACGTTAGACCATTTATTCTATAGCTGTTCACGTAGCTCTTCTCTGTGGAATGATATACATGTCAGAGTTCTGTCACTTCTGTTTGGGTTACATCTTGGGTTGGTGACAGAACACTAGCATTCTCGGTTTGTCATGTGTTTGTGTATAGTCTGGTTTGTTGTGAGCACATGGCTTGTCATGTATTTCCTTGTGCCATATGTGCTCTCCTGACAATTGTCTAGCCCCTCCCATCTTGTTACCTGATTATTGATTAATTTGCCTCGTTACCCTCTTTTGTTGCTTCCCTATTTAGTCTCCCTGTGGTTGCAGTCCTGTGCTGGTTCGTTGTCTGTGTTCCCTTGTGTTTCCAGTTTGTTGCCAAAGAGTTTTTGTTTGTAGTGTTTTATTTCTTTTGTTAATAAATACCCATTTGTTTTCAGCACTCGAGTCCTTACTCCTTTCACCAACCCAGTCCGTGACAATACAATGTTTCATTAATGGATACTTTGGCTCAAACATACATCTAATTTTGACGTCGTCTTTTACTTTTCTGACTCAAACTCTTCTGTACAATATATAGTCAACTTATTAATTTTGCTTGGAAAATTCTTTATTCATAAATCGAAATTTATGAAGAACAAACCTCTTTTCAATGTTTTTAAACTTGACTTGACTAAATTATATAGACTGTATCTCTGGATTAGATGGTAAATCAGTTAACTTTATAATTAATTTAACTGATATTTACTGTCTGATACTCTGGCTGTGTACTTTTGTTGTTTATAATTTTCATACAGATTATTTGTTACTTGTATGATATTTGTTTCAACTCTCTATTGTCTGATGTGTGTGTATATATATATATATATATATACACACACATAAAAAAAAAAAAAAATATATATATATATATATATATATATGTATATATATATATATGTATATATATATATATATATATTTTTTTTTATTCCTTATGAAAACGTGAACTGTATCTAAATGATTTTTGTATTACAAGATCAATTTCTTTTTTCAGCAAATTGTAACAAATGTGTTATAAAATGCAATAATAATAAAAAAATCCTTAAATGGGTAGTTCACCCAAAAAAGGAAATGAAACCCTTTCTGATTCTGACCCCCAATATAGACTGCAACATTATTCCCACTTTCAAGGCCCAGAAAGTAAAGACATCGTTAAAATAGTCCATGTGACAGTGGCTCAACCTTGATTTTATTTTAAGTTAATAAATCTACAATGCATTAAATGTTCATAAACAAATAAATAAATATATTATACATGTTTTTTTAAGCTCACAGTATTACACAAATACACACATATTCAGGGTTTGAAATGAACTTTTACTCTTAACAACCATATACACTGAATGACAATAAGAGAAGAGCAATACACGTACCTGCATAAGTTTATATATAAGTTTATATATAAATATATTTATTTTGAAATTAAAACAAAAAGCCGTTGTTGCATTATAAAATAAAACATGTTACTATGTGGTTAAGTTTTCATTTCAGATTTCTGTTTTTGTCTGGTTTCACATAGGCTATAATACATATAAATATAATAAAAAAAGTAATTAATATCCTATTAGAAAATAACAGCTCTTTTGATAACTGAGATCCTGATTTACTTAATATTGACATTGTAAATATATGCAGTCTATGGGGGGTCAGAAAGCTCTTGGATTTCATCAAAAAATATCTTAATTTGTATTCCGAAGATGAACGAAGGAACGACATGAGGTTGAGAAATTAATGACAGAAGTTGCATTTTAATTTTTAGGTGAACTATCCTTTTGTAAGGACCACCCATTAGCCCAATGACGGAGTCCAACGGCCTGGGCGAAGGTGTAATGTGTGTATGTCTTTTCAGCACTCCAGTGAAGCTCACTAAATTTATTAGAATTTTAGTTACAATATTACTTTATTGTACTTTACCCCTAAGCGGCCGCTCACTGCTGACTCATAACAAAGGTGTCATTTTTTTTTATAGTTGCGAGCTTGCAACGTGCTAAATCAGTGATAGTCAGAAATCGGAAGGTCTCCTTAACGATGTGCCCCATGCTCCATTCATAGTGCCTTCAGTTTGATCTATCCTGGACAGAGATTTGCAGAAACACCAGACTGCACTTTAATCTACTGGAAATAATGATTTCAGAAAAATGCAGAATAAATCAAGATGTAACATTTATTTGTCAGGTAAATGTATCATGCCAAATACACAAGTGATTCATAAACAATAAATACATGAAATCAATTACTCAAAGATGTCTCTGAAAGTAAGCAATGCATTCCTGATGGAAAACACTGAAACAGTACTGTATGGGGGATGATCCTGGTTAAAGCGTCCCAAAGACTTATCTGTCACCTATCCTTAAATACCCAGACCAGAACAAAATTTTATTTTTATTTAAACATATTTTTGGGTCAATTCATGTACCCCAGGGGGTAGCACCTAGTTTCGGGAGATATCTTGAAGAGACATCACCCAGAGAGGAGAACAGGATTCTCCTAAGTTCTCAATCTTTCTCATTAAACCAATGACTGCAATGAAATTAAGACCATTTTACCAATCACACTGAGACACTTGATGATACCAAACATGAAAAGGAAAAACAATAGATTCACAAGATTCCTCAAATGTGATATATAGACATTCTTAGTGAACTTTTGGTGACTTGACTCAGGGGGGGAGGAAGGGAGAAGGGGGAGGAAGGAAGGGAGGAAGGGAGGAGGGGGAGGGAGGAAGGAAGGGAGGAAGGGAGAAGGGGAAGGGAGGAAGGAAGGGAGGAAGGGAGAAGGGGAAGGGAGGAAGGAAGGGAGAAGGGGAAGGAAGGGAGGAAGGGAGAAGGGGAAGGGAGGGAGGAAGGAAGGGAGGAAGGGAGGAAGGGAGGAAGGGAGGAAGGGAGAAGGGGGAGGGAGGAAGGAAGGGAGGAAGGAAGGGAGGAAGGAAGGGAGGAAGGGAGAAGGGGAAGGGAGGAAGGGAGGAAGGGAGGAAGGGAGGAAGGGAGAAGGGGGAGGGAGGAAGGAAGGAAGGGAGGAAGGGAGGAAGGGAGAAGGGGGAGGGAGGAAGGAAGGGAGGAAGGAAGGGAGGAAGGGAGAAGGGGAAGGGAGGAGGGGGAGGAAGGGAGGAGGGGGAGGGAGGAAGGAAGGGAGGAAGGGAGAAGGGGAAGGGGAAGGGAGGAAGGAAGGTAGGAAGGGAGAAGGGGAAGGGAGGAAGGGAGGAGGGGGAGGAAGGGAGGAGGGGGAGGAAGGAAGGGAGGAAGGGAGAAGGGGAAGGGAGGAAGGAAGGGAGGAAGGAAGGGAGGAAGGGAGAAGGGGAAGGGAGGAAGGGAGAAGGGAGGAGGGGGAGGAAGGAAGGGAGAAGGGAGAAGGGAGGAGGGGGAGGAAGGAAGGGAGGAAGGGAGGAGGGGGAGGGAGGAAGGAAGGGAGGAAGGGAGAAGGGGAAGGGAGGAAGGAAGGGAGAAGGGGAAGGGAGGAAGGGAGGAAGGGAGGAAGGGAGGAAGGGAGGAAGGAAGGGAGGAAGGAAGGGAGGAAGGGAGAAAGGGAGAAAGGGAGAAGGGGGAGGGAGGAAGGAAGGGAGAAGGGGAAGGGAGGGAGGAAGGAAGGGAGAAAGGGAGAAGGGGGAGGGAGGAAGGAAGGGAGAAGGGGAAGGGAGGGAGGAAGGAAGGGAGGAAGGGAGGAGGGGGAGGGAGGAAGGAAGGGAGGAAGGAAGGGAGGAAGGAAGGGAGGAAGGGAGAAAGGGAGAAGGGGGAGGGAGGGAGGAAGGAAGGGAGAAGGGGAAGGGAGGAAGGAAGGGAGAAAGGGAGAAGGGGGAGGGAGGAAGGAAGGAAGGGAGAAGGGGAAGGGAGGAGGGAAGGGAGGAAGGAAGGGAGAAGGGGAAGGGAGGAAGGAAGGGAGAAGGTGAAGGGAGGAAGGAAGGGAGGAAGGGAGGAAGGGAGGAAGGGAGAAGGGGAAGGGAGGAAGGGAGGAAGGGAGAAGGGGAAGGGAGGAAGGGAGGAAGGGAGAAGGGGGAGGGAGGAAGGGAGGAAGGGAGAAGGGGGAGGGAGGAAGGGAGGAAGGGAGAAGGGGAAGGGAGGAAGGGAGAAGGGGGAGGGAGGAAGGAAGGGAGGAAGGAAGGGAGAAGGGGAAGGGAGGAAGGAAGGAATGGAGAAGGGGGAGGGAGGAAGGAAGGGAGGAGGGAAATGGGGATGCAGAGATAAGGAAAGAGAAAAGTTTGGACAGGACATCCGTCTTTGCTATCTTCTGTCCAGGGTGCATTTTATGGCGTTATTGCAGGGTGAGTTTTGTCTTAGCAGGAAAATCAGTTCTTACAGACCTGGGACAGATTTAGATTGGCCTAATGGGACATTTTTGGACATTTTCCTGTTTCCACATTTTCAGTGTTCATAGGGCTGACCCCTGTAGTTTGCAGTGTTAGTCGATTGGTTCATGAATCCAGTCGTCACCTGAAATAACAGCATTAAGACAGGTTGGACATTAAAATGAAAGCATGGCAGAATGCGTGGATGCTGCTGCAGCTGGATAGGGTGTCACATGACCCTCTTGGCCGGGTTTGCTTCCACCTGCACCTAGTTGCGGTGGTATTCAGTCTGTAGAATGACTCGTTATATCAAGTCTGTTTGCGTTGGTCAGCATGATCAGAAAGTGTCAGTGGAAAGTGTCATTATAACACTTTGCGGAAACATCTGCGTCCTCCCTAGGACGTTTTAACTGACCCTTTGAGAAGTCCTCGGTCACCTTCAAGCAGAAGGTTTGGTTTGCCGGGTAGATCAGAACTCCATTGTTGAAGAAATCATTTCACTGATGACGCTCCATTGCGTGTGAGACACCTGAACAACTTCTGAATGAACATGCAATAATTGAACACTGATGGTTATTGTACGATGAGAAAAAAGTTATTGGATAAACACAAGAACACAAAATAACACAACATGATGTACTCAAAAGTGTGAAAGTCAAAAGTTAAAAGTGCGAGTGGAAAATAAGGTCTCTTTTTCAGAATCGTATATTTAGTGAGTAGGTCTCATTTGATCACCAAATTCTTCACTACTGCAGTGATATGGTAGTGGACTTTAGATTTGGTCTGGATGAATCAAGGAAGGGTAGCAGAAAGTCACCATAACTAGTATATTTACTAGCGGTATGCATAATTAGATTATATCACATAATTAAACATGGAAATACACAATTCCATAATTATAAAATTGTCTACATTAGTTATTTAAAGTGCAAATCATTAATGAAACCTAAGGTTTTAATACGGTCAGTTAGAGAATGAAATGTATAGAAACAGAGATTTAAATTCTCTGGTTTAACTTTTGTAATCATCCTCTGTGCATTTGATGTACAGGCTAGGTCACACTCAATAATGTAGGTCTGACTGGGAATTGTATAGTTGACCAATATAAATGCCTGCATTTTAGATTTAACTGTTTCGATCATTTGTTATTGTCATTAGTCATTTGTTGGAAACTGGGGGGCCCTCCTGGTTTGCAACAATTGCTAAGGACTGGGCATAATAAATATTTTGTCCAAAGACCAGTTGTATTAATGAGTAGATCTCAATTAGATTTAAACCAATTTATGTGTGACCATAGCCATGCACATGTTCTATGCGCATCACAGTATTTACATACAGGAAGTTGACAAGACTGTAATGCTGAAAAGAAATTATTAAAATAATTCCCCTTGTCCTATATGTATGAAGGTGAATGATGTATTATAGATTTGCATGATGTGAATCATTTTGGCCTGGATAGTCTTATGATCTATGCCAGGTAGAGCTGTTCTAAGATTGTCGTAGTGATGGTGTGTATTGTGTATGTTTGTGTATAGGAGATGGGTGGTGTCTATCCTACCATAATCTGTGTTGCATAATTTAGGTCCGGTGCTACACCGGGAGGCCACATACAGGAGCTGCTTCTGTAGTGTTATGAGGTGTGAGCGGCCCCTTGAAGTTTCTTCACCCCCATCTCCTACATGTTGTGTGTGTCCTGCTTGAGGCAGGCGAGGCCAGAAACTTTGCGGAATCTGGTTCTGAAAAAAGTAATTTGTCAGCCTGTAAGGGAAATAGAGAGGAAAACACAGTTTAATCTTGAGCCTTTACACAAATTGCATTAAAATAGATGGTACTATCTCAATATTTATTTGATGGCCTTAGTCAGACAGTTGTTACTGGTGACTTTGATCTGTTAAGATTTTATGCCATTAGAAGAACATTTGTTTTAGTTTACAAAGACATGTATCATTATCCTGATCATGTTTTTGCAAAGAAAAGGTCAATTAAACTGAGTGATAATGGTCAGATCTGACTGCTGTTGCAGTTCTGTTTATTTACACTAACCAGATCTGTGTTCAGAGCGATTCGATCACCGGGTGTGGTGCTGTGCTTGTTTGTTTAGCCTTTGGAATTTATAGTGCCATTCAACTCTTGACCATTGACCGCCTGATGTTTACATTTCACACAACTTTTCTTACATGTCCAGTAAAATACCTTCCCTGATCAGATTCCATGTGAGCTGATGCTCCTAGAGAGGAGTTTGTTAACACTTGCGCCACTTTGTTTGTGGTTTTGTTGCAAGAGAAAATTAAAACTTGTACCTCCCCTTGTTACTGGGTTGAAGATCTGTTATATCAAAATTAAATCATCCTGTGGCTTTGGATGGATATTCAAGACATGGCAATCAGATTGATCATTTTAGTTGGTACATACTGGGCATTTTCATTTTTCTCATTAAAGATTCTTGCACAAATAGAAGGTATAAAGTTCTTTCTGATTCATTCTTCCTTTCAGTTTCCTTTCTTAACAATACTTTCTCTGACCATCTATTGTCTTCTTCCTCCCAACACTAGTAGTGTTCCTGCCTTCTTGCTCCCATGCACATTCCCTCTTTCTACATTCTGATTCTTTTCATTCTTCTTAAACATCCTTTCCTCTTCTAAACCAATGCTGAATCATCAAGAGATTAAAGCCATTCCTGACCATTATAATATTATATATTACAATCTGGTAATATAAATTATATTCTATAAAAATAGTATAAATTAAAATTTATTTTATTTACTGGTCTCGGGGATTTCTACTGAGTAATTTGTCAGACTTGACTGACTTGTTATCTTCTCACTGATCTTTTAGAAGGTGTTTGGCCTGCGGCTCCAGCTGTGCTGGCATGAGCATTGTGTGCACAGCAATAAACCAAACTGGAAACCAGTTATAAAATGCTTTGTTGCTATGAACATTAAATGGACTGCTAGCACTGAGAAACATGGGTCAAATCATTGCTCAATGTAAAGATTTTTGTGACTACAATATAGAACTGGACACAATTATCTTGTTTTAGGCTGAGATGTTATCAGTTGCATTCTTTTAAGAATCTATTTGAATATGAAAGAAAGGTTGGACAAACAGGTCTGATGGAGGGCGCCAATATTGTTTTTTGGTTTGTCTCTTTTGAGACCTCGAAAAACTTACAAGAGAGCAGTGATTGCAAAATCTGATATAAGACCAAATTAAAAGCTATGTTTTATAAGACTGAGCCTTAAATGGTGTTGTTTAAACCATATTTTGGGACATCAGTCATGAATTGAAAGATTTTCAAAGAACAGCAATTAATTTGATGTAATTCATATTGTTCTTTGTCTAAATTCTCTTATGAGACAAGGACAATCATGTCCTCTGAAACTATCAGGCCTGGCTACAAGCCTTTTAGTGACATAATAATTTTCATTATATGCATCAGTTTTAAGATTTAGCATATTTTCCTGAATTTCAGTCTCTAGGACTTCTGCATAGCAGCTGTTCTCTAGGACTGAAAGATCATTTTCTTTTGAATATTCTAATTGCATTGCACTGTTTTGTCCAACTATACATTTCGCACACAAAGGATTCAAGTGAGACATTTTACTTGTTAGCCTATTTTTTAGCTCATCAAATCACAAGATTTTTTCACAAGTAAGCGTGACCATTTTCTTATTTCCAGTATTGCAATGTTGTTGCAGCAAACCAAATAATCAAATGTAACAACATTATTTACCTCAGATTTTAAGTTTTTATGTACAGCCCTCTGTTGAGTACCAGAATAAAATTTGAATGATGTTGTTCCAATTTAGGTTTCATCACTTGTTGCGTGGGCAAACAAGGAGGTATTTAAAGATTTATATCAACTTACTTAGAAATTAAATGAGCTGTTCCTAAAAATAATGTTTTGTATAATAATAAATGTTTAGTTTTACAATCCATTCATTGTGTTTGCGATCTTTAAAATAATACAGTGATAAGACCGTAAGTATGTTGTAAGAGCCACCAGAAAGTCTCCTATGTGTTCTGTATGGTTTCATTCATAAATATTCACTGCACTAAGTGGTGGGCGTGTCCACCGGGGTTTGAGCGGAAGTGATAGTGGTTTATTTGTTTTGCTTCACGGGCTCACCTGAATTCAATGGGGCGAACACTCTCTGTTGACCGCACTTTTATCACCTGGTAAATGCAGTAGGCTACCATGTAGCAATAATTGAAGTGCAATAAATGATTGAACTTGGATCAACGAGTGGAAATGAGTTTCTGCGCGTCGCAGTGTATTCAGACTCTCAGTGTTTAGTCCCTCGCGGCTGCGGGACTATGTTTTGCCTCGTCCACAACCGCTAACACATGTGATAAACACGTTTTATTTTGTTACACTGATGTTCAACACAATAGGCTACTTAACAAACATTTCGTCCCTCTGATAAATGTGGACGCATGCTCAGCTCAGCTCAGCTCATCTGTTCTCATTATGCCGAACGTGTCCGTAACATAGACTGTAAAAAAAGAAACAGTTCTCGGTTCTGTACTGGTGATTCGAGAACTGCTGTAGCCTACCTGTATGTTTAGTAGTAAGTACACGCATGCGCAGTATCAGCTGCTCGTGCTCATCACTTCTCTCAACATGTCTCAGTCAGTTCAGGGAACTGTTGGAGTAACTAGAGTCATAGGCTACTCTGGGATATTAGTTTATTTCGACTCGGAGGGACTGTCAGCCACCAGTGCTACCAAGTAAAAAAGTTAATTTCGAGCCCTGAGAATGAGTGTGAGTACCAATATGGCATCACAGTGGCTTCACTTCTCGTGAGGACATGACCCATCCAGTTCTCTATTCTCTATTGTAGATCCGGGGTTTGACCACTGTACTGTATTCCAGCCAACAACAACAACAAAAAACACAAATTATGTTAACATAGTGATAATGGTATAACACAATTATACTATGACAGTCATATCTTTGGCTACATACAAAACAAAACTTAAATCTTCCCATCACGTACACGGATGAATGACGCCTGGGCATCTCCGGCTGCTGAAGAGCGTTGCCCAGGGTCTTTGTCGTCTGAGCTCTTCTCTTACTCCAGCAAGTGCTCTGACGGACCAGCAGATCCATGGCCCTTTTACTACTGTGCACACACTGCGAATAACCCTCCTGGCGAGGCATCGCAGTATCCAGACAGACATACTGCAAATACAGACCATCAAAACATGAATGGACACTTTAGAAACATGACTATTTAAATGAATACCAATGTATCACTGAAAAGAACACAATGTAGACTGTACAGAAAGAACATGCCTATTAACTGCACACCTTCCTAACTAACAATTATGACACAACAATTAACTTTTTTTTAACAATTAACTTTTTATTACACCATTTTGAGAGGCAAACCAACTGAACTATTACAACTAAATTAAAACTAACTGAGCTACTAACTGGACTACTACTACTTAATGAAAACTGATTGAACTATTAAATAAATAAAAAATTAATAAAAAAATTAATACACTAAACAAACTAATACTACACAGTAAATTCCCCAGTGTTAAAGTTAATGAGACAATTAAGTGATCAATTGAGTGATGATTGAGCATTATTGAAGACACCTGATGATAACAAGCAGAATCACTGAAGGAGAAAATCACAAATTGTAAGCCACCGTTATGGTGATGGGTGTTTGCTTTAGTTGGGCTCTTGACCCTTACTGTATATTATTAACTTTAGACTTTGTTTGTCTGCTGTTATTGATTTATAACAGTCAAATGAACAAAGAAAAGTGTGATCTGATAGTGTTGGTTATGTTTTGACATAATCATGCTGTGATCTGAAAATGAAACTTATTGAGATAGTTTGGTGTAACTTGTTAGCAGCAGCTTTGTGATTCTACAGCATGTGATTATCAGCATTTTTCTTATAATCCAATATATTTAATAAACATTGTTCTGATCAAAACACTTTCAAATGTATTTATTTAGAAACACAGATATCAATAATCAGCCTGTGAATCTCAACAATGGTGACAATAATAAAGCATGTTGCAGTGGCTACCACCAATCACAAATCATTAATGGCTCCCATCATGCATTGCGGTATGAATAAATTATGATCTGAATTGTCTATGTAATTTACTTTTCCCAATTGTCACCATTGTTGAGATGCATAGACTGAATCTTTATGTCTGTGTGTGCCTAAAAGAAGCAGGGATTTAAAAGAAGGATTTAAAAAATAAAAAAAACTTTTAAGAAATCATTTATATTATATCTAAAATTCTGGATATTTACGCAGAATCACAGTTATGCTGTAACCAACAACATAAATCAAAAACATAAAGTTCAAATGATGATTGTCATAACATAACCAACACCATCAGATCACTTTTTTTCTTTGTTCATCTGGCAGTTATAACTCAGATACAGCAGCCACAGAAAAATTAAAGTTAATAAAATAAGGGTCAAGAGCCCAACTAAACCAAACACCCATCACCATAACGGTGGCTTACAATTTAAGATTTTCTCCTTCAGTGATTCTGCTTGTTATCATCAGGTGTCTTCAATAATGCTCAATCATCACTCAATTGATCACTTAATTGTCTCATTAACTTTAACACTGCTTCAGTGTTACTTTAACACCATGTAGAGTGGGACCATATGTGCTCTGAGCAGTGTTAATTTAACACTGGGGGGAATTTACTGTGTACAAATAGAAAACCATGATTTTATTCTTCGTGAATGAAATGAATTGCTATAATTCCTTTATTTACATGTTGTATTTTCATGTGGGCTGGCAGTTGATAGCTGAGGTCACGGCCCTGGCAGAGGTCACGGCCCAGGCAGAGGTCACGGCCTAGGTCCTAGTGCTTTATTTAGGGCCGCTGTTCTTGTTAGACTACTAGTAACATTAAGTTACGTGCGTTTATGACATCAATTACTGATTAATTTATTCTTAAAGTCAAACGTCTGATTTGACTTAATGGTCTGACGCAAACATAACACTTTGTAAATTAATATTTCCACTCCAAAAAAAGAGAGATATGAATCCCAGCATTGACTATTGGCCAAAATTTGTTTAAAGGTGCATTGCGCGAGAGTCTGAGTTTTCGCAGAACTACGCCCCCTCTGGCGGCAAGCGAAACTGCAACCAGAGGTGTGCACGCTCACGGACCACACGCACACGCACGCTTGCACAAGCTCGAGCTGGTCATAACCCAAGGAGCATCAGCCGCACAAATCTTTTGTTTACAATCATAATGTCTTCAGAGGTAATAAAGTTTTAAATCTGCAAGAAATTTAAAATATGTGAAAGTAAAGGCAATTGAGTAAATAACACACTTATGTGTGAGGGAAAAAATGGGGGTAGTAGAAAACTTCGTTTTTTATTCCCATCTATCTCCATGTTGAACTGTGTTATGTGTTTACTGTATCCACTTATGACTATTATTATGGAAACACGTTCATGAACAATATAAGTTATAACTTTGTAAAAGCTCAAAATTGTAATCATGATACCATACCATACACAGTCGGTCAACAAAGTACACCCAAATGTCTCAAGGTAATAAACAATCAAGTGGCACTATGACGTTACCATAAAAGCCAAACAGGCTAATCCGCCGAAGATTTGCGGGGGTTTAGCCTGTTTTATTGATCAGCTAAGTAGCATATTCCAATAGCAATACATCGTAATTAAGCAGTAATTTGCTCAAAATTTGTGTCTAAGTATCTAACTTATATATCAGCATTTTATATCACAATCATTCTGAACCTGATCACTGACAATGGTAAGTTAGTAAAACCTATTCCGATTGTACATTTATCTAGCTTACGCTAAAGCATTACACATTTTATGGATCGTCATTTATTGTCATTATTGGCCGTATCAGACATTAGAGAATGGGATATATCTTACCTTTTTATCAAGAAAAAAGCCAACTGAGGATCCCGTTTGAGCCCTAGAGCAGACCGGAGATCTCTCCATTTGTTGAAAACCTTCCCTATGTTTACTCTCGTCTTACCCCGACGCCTGTCTGACTCCAATTTGGACCTTTTGGTTGCACTAGACAAAAGTTCTCTTTTTTTTTTATCTTACGTGGAGTTTGCGTTGGTGTTTGAAATGAACTACAAGCCGGTCTCTTAGAATCCATTTTCTACGGAGAATGGCGGCGTCGGCGCATACACAAACCTGCCAGACATATGAGCGTGCCGTGAACGCGCATGACGTCACGCCCAGTCTCAGATTCCGACCCGAATCCCTCTTATTTATTTTACTGTACAGGATTATAGAGGCAATCGCAGTGATCAGAGAAGGGCTCAGTCAGCCCATCAGGCAATTGTTTAAGCATGTATGGGTTAGAAAACGGGTATTTTTAACATGAAAAGTTGCGCAATGCACCTTTAAAAATGTTGGATATTGGCAAAAATCCAATACTGTGCATTCCCCAGTTCTAGAGAAGCAGCTAATGTGTTTTGCATTATATTTGTGTACCTTCACAGTGGGTGTAGTTTGAAGAATTGAGTTTCCCGTTACCACTGTCCCAGACGAACACCCTGAGGTGTGTGAGCTCCACCTCATCTCCGAGAGCTCACACAAGGCTTCATCCCTCCATAAGGAAACGTCCAGGAGCTTCTGGCCACACCTTATGGACAGATCCAGGACAAAATGTACTGCTTTGGGACTGTGGTGGAGTCGTCTAGATAGTTGTGTGAATAATTTTGTTATGGTTCAGCTGTATTTATTTTATTTTTTTTCTAATTTAATATTGTTTCTAGCCAACGGAAAAATTAAACCTTTTTGTCAATATTCTCAGTTATCTTGATTAATGTTGTCACGTTACTGGAATTTCCAACTTTGATGTGATACCTTTAAAAATATATTAATATGTCATATGCTTTTAGGCTTGCAACTTCATGAGGGTGAGCAAATAAACCTGATTCTTCATTTTCATCTTCATGTAAGCACTAGAGGAATGCAGAAGAACTTATTTCTAGATTCAGGCATTAAAATAACTCACTTTTTCCACCTGCCCTTGAAGACTTCGATAGTCTCCCGGGAAAAGATGTCCTCTTCTTCTCCTGTGA
Organism: Rutilus rutilus; assembly: GCF_951802725.1. Classification (NCBI taxonomy): domain Eukaryota; kingdom Metazoa; phylum Chordata; class Actinopteri; order Cypriniformes; family Leuciscidae; genus Rutilus; species Rutilus rutilus. Next base: position 42,472,426 of record NC_140222.1, read on the forward strand.
CTGGGAGTTATGGAGGACACAGGGCCTCTCTGGCAGCCTTCTCCTCCTCTTCACTGATCTCCAGTGGTGCTGCCCTGAATTTTGTGGATGCCCGACCAAAATATACATTTTGACGTCCGTATTTTTTCCCAATTGTGACGTTTTTAAGAAAATAAGAGACACCCTCCTCAAAATCTGCTGTCTCGTTATTATTCGAAGATAAAAATATATTTGCTTAAGGCACTTGCTGATCAGGCCTTAAGCGATGATATTTTAATTGTTTTACCATCTGCTGAAAGGTGACCGCTCTGCACGTGGTTCTGTCCGCCACACACTGGACGGGTGTATGGGCTCGCTGTTGCCATCTAGAGGGTAAGAGAAAAGTACACAAAATACTTGAGAAAATACTTATAATAAAGATTATCTATTTTAAAAAATATATCCATGACTTTGCAGGATAGTCCTGTCAGAGAATTGCAAGTAATAACTGTAATGTAGAGGTGTCAGTGTTTTTTTTTTTAAATAGCATATATGTATATTATTAAAAATATATATTTTAATATTATATTGGTAAATTGTAGTTTGATGGTTTCCAATCTCTGACCAGTCAGGATTTTTTTCTTTTTTTTTTGAGGAACTTAATACTTCAAGAATTTTTTATATATCTTTTTTCAAAGTCATTGCTAAAATGTCTTGTGAAGTAAAAATGTACCAAAACATAAACACTGGACTGGAGTACAAAAAGGGCCTCCGACAGAATCTATCTCTCTCTCTCTCTCCCTCTCTCTCTCTTTTTTTTGTAACTTAAAACTCTGACAGGATTTTTTTTTAATCTGTACTTATTAATACTTATCAAACAATTATAAATTCATTGAAATTCATTAGTTCCCTTTCGTTCGGGAACTCCTACGTCTCGTCGGAGGAGTTTCCAATGAATAGAGCATCACAGTCCCGCCCACAGCCGGTGCTGGAAGTAAGAATTCAATACAATTTCTCCATTGACAGTTGGGGTATAAGCCATAAAAACGTAACCATACATGGTAAAACCGCCGACTTAAAACCAGCTACGGCTGTACTAAGCGATTGTATATGCTCATATAAACGCCAAAAGTTCATGGGGCACTAACCTTGTTTTGAGATAAATGCCTTTTATTCGCGATGTCTTGGAGAAGTACTTCATTACCCACAATCCTGAACAATCCCACAATCCCACAGTGATGCATCTGATTGGTGGAGCTCGTGTAACTGTCTGGTTAAACCCCGCGAAACAATATTTAGCTTAGGCATACCTCTTCATGCATTTACTGAACATTTGTGTAATAATGCATGGCAAGTTAATAAACTGAATATGATGCACTTTGAACAGAAACATCTTCAACCTGTCCTGTCAGCAGAGTGTCCTGTGTCATAAAGGGCTTTGAAATAAACACACAAACTACACACTGAACACACACGCTAAACCATCTCATTAAACACAGATCAATGTCTTTTCACAAAATAATTGTAATTTTCTTTCTTTCTTTTTTTATTTTGTTTGAAGTTTATTTTGGATGAATTTTACTAATAGTCATGTTGCTAACGTTATCGTTAACCGCTTTTCACACACGCACACAATATAAAATACACGATGATAAATATAAAATTCAATACCTATATAAAACACTATTATTTACACGATTACTACTGAAAGAACTGCTATTGAGAATGAGGAGATGTCGTCACGCCACAGCGCCCCCGCCCTCAGAGACCGTGTCATCCTCCCCTTTCCGCCATTTTGGGAGGATACCCGCCAGCACCGTTCATTGTTTGTATTGGTAGTAGAGGAGGTTGTCGCACTATTTTAGAATGCCTGGAAAACACTGCTGTGTAAAAAAACTGCTCCAGTGTCTCACACGATTGTCATGGAAACCGTAGGAACCATGTGTTACAGTTTTTTCGTATTTTAAAATTTAGAAGTAAAAAAATAAAAATAAATTTTGTTTGGCATTGGTAAAGTTTCTCCCTGTAAGGACCCTTCTCTTTTGCCGCATTCTTCTCCATTTCTTCTTAATATTCTCGTAATTTTTATTATAATTCCTCGAGCCGTCTTTCCTGCTCCGTCTCTGTATTGCTCTTGCACTGTTGCCCCTGGCAACCGATAGCGTATCCTCCCAAAATGGTGGACGGGCTCAATTCGTCACGTGACAGCAAGCTACCTATGAGTATGTCCTCATTCTCAATAAACTGCACAAGAAAAAGTTCTCGTGGCCGTCGTCAGATTTGAAAGTCGCTCAAAAGGCTCTTTCGCGGTTGTGGCTTCAGTCGACTTCAGTGAGGCGCGGTGGTTTATGGGATGAGTAGTTCCTTCGCTCGGAAATGAAAATATGTACACAGTCTTGTACCTTTGACTTTTTGGGGATTTTCTCGTCGTTTTTTCACTCGAAATGATGTATGCCTATGAGTTCAGCCGTAGCTGGTTATTCTCAGACATGCTCTAAAACTCTTTAGATACGGATTTTTCCAAAACGTCAATGGGAGAAATGAATGGGAAATTTACTTCCGGCACCTAAGCGCTCTCGAGCTGTGGGCGGGACTGTGATGCTCTATTGGGATCCCGCTAGGGAAACCAATTGCCTTTGAGTGAATTAAAACGAGCCAATGAACATTGGCATGCAACATTTGCATTCCGCGGCCCGCCTACCAACGCGGGTATAAAGGCGGAAGCAAGCGCATACACAAACGCTTTTAGCTTCGGAGCCGACCGGTTGTGTCCTCTCTGAGTGAATGAGCTTTAAGATTGTATCTATCTTACGCTCTACGAGTCTGCTGTTTCGGGAAGGGATCTCTCTGTGTTGGTGAGACGGCGTTTCAGCGACCGCGCGATTTCCTGTCTGCCGGCTGCGTCTACACACTGTTAATTCAAAAGCTGTTTTCACAGCTGGTAAACGGTTGAGTGCGCACAGCGGGCTTGCAGTTTCCCCGCTGTGTTGCCGCGTTGGGTCCCTGTGTGCTTCAGCACAATAAAGAGAGTACTTTCTTCCTGAAAGAGCAACACGAGTGAAGATCGCGTCTTTTTCAGGATGGCGTTTCACTCGTGTGTTTCTGGATGCGATCGTTTCCTGTCCTCATTTGACGGCCACGTTCATTGTTTCACATGCCTAATCAGTGTGTGAGCCTACGTTCGTGGGTGGTTCATGTTCTCTCAGGAGTGCATGACAACGTCGGCACGTTGTTCGTCTCCCCTTTTTAAAGGCTCGAGCCGCTCAGCGTGCCGTGTGCCGTCTAGCGCCGGTTGTCACGGCAACCCAGCGCGCGTCATTCGGCGCTCAAGATGTGCGGTCAAGATCAAGACTCGCATGCCTCTATGAGGTGAGTCCCTTTGCTTATTTCCCGATCTAGTTTCTCTTCTGGTGTACCAGAAGAGGGCTACTTTGGCGAATAACATTGGTGATCTGAGGGTTACAGTGAGCACGAACCACTCACTCCTCTAGCGCATTGCAAACATGCTGAGACTGTGTTCGTGGGTGGTTTGTGCTCTCTACATGAGAGCATAACCACGTCGGCACGTTGTTCGTCCTGCCTAAGGGCTTGAACGCCCAGCTTGAACGCCCAACGAGGCGATGGCCACGTTCACTGTCTTGCATGCCTGGTTGACGCCCATGATTGCTGTTTCACATGCCTAATCAGTGTGTTGAGACTGCGTTCATGGGTGGTTCATGTTCTCTCATGAGTGTATGACCACGTCGGCGCGTTGTTCGTCTCCCCTTTCTGAGGGCTGAGCCGCTCAGCGTGCCGTGTGCCGTCGAGGCTTTGAATGGGATTTTGGTCCTTCTCATGAGGGACCAAGCATTTCATTCGGGGCCCCAGGGGAGGACAGATGTCGATCGCTATATCGGAGAGAGGGCTGTTATACTTTGAAAATGATGCTGAGTTCCCACTGTAATGGTGTGTTCTCATGCTGAAGATTCAGACTTGACAGCCACACTTCCTGGGTCTAAAGTGCCTGGATGCTTGTGAAAAATTTTGGCAGTATGGAAGCATTTTGGTGCCAATATGGCAAGCCAAACATGCCTAAATCTGCAGAAGTTTTTCCTCTCTCACTATCCCTGCACATTCAGTGCACGTGGGTAGTTCTGATTTGGGGTGGAGCTGCGCTTAGTGACTGACCGTGATTAGTCACAGCGCTGGCCCTCGGTCAGACGATGTCCACACTGGTGGTCCAGAAGCGCCTCAAAACCAGCCCGCTCTGAGTCGTTTCCCCCCCAGCAAAGGGAAGGGAAACGACCCTGAGAGGAGCGACCCGGAGTATGTGATGTCTGCTCTTCGGGAGTGCGTGTCATCACCACTCCTTCCCCTGGAGGAGGGCCGGGTGGAGAATTTCGTTTCTGTTCCGCCGCTGGTCATTCAGTCAGCAGTACCCAAAGTTTGAGCAGTCCACTTCCTCTGAGTCACTCACGGGCCCCAGTGCTTAGATGACAGTGAGGGCTACGGCCTTGTCACTCTCGTCTCTCGCTGGGCAAGGAGGCGGAAACCAGGACTCATTGCCCCCGGGCCTCGCTCCTCGTTTCCCCTCACAGTCGAACGGTCGAGACTGGTAGTGCAGCACGACGCTCAGTTGCCTCGTCGCTCCCAGTCTTCCCCGTCCAAGAGGGCCAGAATGTCAGTGTGCACCACCACATTGCCTCGCCTCTCTCGTCTCCCGCTGGGAAAGGAGGGTCAGAAACCTGGATTCGATCCCCCCCGGGCGTCGTTCCTTGTTTCCCCTCCTTCCTTCGCCTCCGGGCGACGAGCAGTTGAACGCCTCTGTGCCTTCTCTGCCGTCTACCCCCGGGTGGAAACAGGTTGGTGTTGCACTACACACCCAGACTCCACTTCCGGCCGCTTCAGTGCCTCTGGAGTCAAGTCCCTGTCTTCCACCTCGCTGCCCCACCCCGGGTACGCCGGTGGTCCGGGTCAGTTCACTGGTACGGTTCTTCGAAGCCTGGATAGCGCTTCCAGGCCGTCCCGGTGGGTCGCCCATACCATCCGGCTCGGCTATGCAATTCAGTTCGCTTGCCAGCCTCCCAGGTTCAGGCGCGTCCACTTTACCCGTGTGCGGTCAGAGGATGCCCGTCTTGCGGAAAGACGCGATCGAGCCGGTCCCTCCAGCCGAGATGAGGTCTGGGTTCTACAGCCCTTACTTCATTGTACCCAAGAAAGGCGGTGGGTTACGGCCAATCCTGGACCTGCGAGTTTTGAATCGGGCCCTTCACAAGCTCCCGTTCAAAATGCTTACGCAGAAACGCATCTTCGAATGCATCCGTCCCCGGGATTGGTTTACAGCGATCGACCTGAAGGACGCGTACTTTCATGTCTCGATTCTTCCTCGTCACAGACCGTTTCTTCGTTTCTAAGTCCTACCCTTCGGACTGGCCCTGTCGCCCCGTGTCTTCACGAAAGTCGCGGAGGCGGCCATTGTTCCCATGAGAGAACGTGGCATTCGCATTCTCAACTATCTCGACGACTGGCTTATAATAGCGCACTCGCGAGACCTGTTGTGCGAACACAGGGATATGGTGCTTCAGCATCTCAGTCGGTTGGGACTTCAGGTCAACTGGGACAAGAGCAAACTCTGCCCTACGCAGAGGATCTCTTATCTCGGTATGGAGCTGGACTCGGTCGGCCAGACTGCGCGCCTCACGGAGGAACGCGTCCAGTCAGTGCTCAACTGCCTCAAGTTCTTTCAAGGCAGGTCAGCGGTCTCACTGAAACAATTTCAGAGGCTCCTGGGGCATATGGCAGCCGCAGCTGTGGTAACGCCGCTCGGCTTGCTGCATTTGAGACCGCTTCAGCGCTGGCTTCACGATCGAGTCCCGAGATGGGCGTGGCAGAGCGGTACATTCCGGGTGAGTATCACTCCGCACTGTCGCCAAACCTTCAGTCCTTGGTCGGACCCTGCGTTCCTACGGGCCGGAGTGCCTCTAGTCCAGGTGTCCAGGCATGCTGTGGTTTCCACAGATGCCTCTGCCAACGGCTGGGGGGCCACGTACAAAGGGCATGCAGTTTCGGGTCTGTGGACGGGGCCCCAACTGCATTGGCACATCAACTGCCTAGAGTTGCAAGCAGTACGCCTAGCTTTGTGTCGCCTCAAGGGGTTTTTCAAGCACAAGCACGTACAGGTCCGTACGGACAGCACTGCGACCGTTGTGTACATCAACCATCAGGGTGGTCTACGCTCCCGTCGTATGTCACGACTCGCCCGCCATCTCCTCCTTTGGAGTCAGAAGCATCTGAGATCGCTTCGAGCCATTCATATCCCTGGTGCGCTCAATCATGCGGCCGACGAGCTCTCACGACAACCGCCACTTCCGGGAGAATGGCGACTCCATCCCCAGGTGGTCCAGCTGATATGGGGGATCTTCGGAGCCGCTCAGATAGATCTGTTTGCCTCTCCGGACACGACCCATTGCCAGTTGTTTTATTCCCTGACCGAAGGAACACTCGGCACGGATGCACTGGCGCTCAGCTGGCCCCAGGGTCTGCGCAAATATGCGTTTCCCCCAGTGAGCCTTCTCGCACAGACACTGTGCAAAGTCAGGGAGGACGTGGAACAGGTCCTGCTAGTTGTGCCGTATTGGCCCAACCGGACTTGGTTTGCAGAACTCATGCTCCTCGCGACAGCCCCTCCTTGGCCCATTCCTCTGAGGAAAGACCTTCTCTCTCAGAGACAGGGCACTCTATGGCACCCGCGTCCAGACCTCTGGAAACTTCATGTCTGGTCCCTGGACGGGACGCGGAGGTTCTAGGTGGCCTACCACAGGCTGTGGTAGACACCATCACTTCCGCTAGAGCCCCCTCTACGAGGCGCCTCTATGCGTTGAAGTGGAACCTATTCGTCGATTGGTGCTCTTCCCGCCGGGAAGACCCCCGAACTTGCCCGATCAGTGTCGTGCTTTCCTTCCTGCAAGATGGGTTGGAGCGACGGCTGTCTCCCTCCACCCTCAAAGTGTATGTTGCCGCAATAGCCACACATCACGATGCAGTAGAAGGTAAGTCCTTGGAAAAGCATGACCTGGTCCTCAGGTTCCTCAGGGGTGCTAGGAGATTGAATCCTCCTCGTAATCAGCACCCCGTACCCTCTTGGGATCTGACTTTAGTGCTCAGAGCACTCCAGAATCCACCTTTGAGCCCTTGCATGCAGTTGATTTAAATATCCTGTCAATGAAGACAGCTCTTCTGCTCGCTTTGGCGTCCATCAAGAGGGTAGGGGACCTGCAGGCATTTTCGGTTGACGAATCGTGCCTAGAGTTCGCGCCGGATTTCTCTCACGTTGTTCTGAGACCCCGGCCCGGATATGTGCCCAAGGTTCCTACCACTCCGTTTAGAGATCAGGTAGTGAACCTGCAAGCGCTGCCCCCGGAGGAGGCAGACCCAGCCCTGGCTTTGCTCTGCCCTGTTCGCGCTCTGCGCTGTTACATTGACAGGACGCAAAGCTTTAGGACCTCAGACCAGCTTTTTGTCTGTTACGGAGGCCAGCAGAAGGGGAAGGCTGTCTCCAAGCAGAGGTTAGCCCACTGGCTAGTGGATGCTATCGTCCGGGCTTATGAGTCCCAGGACGTGCCTTGTCCACCTAGGTTGAGGGCACACTCTACTAGGAGTGTTGCCTCCTCCTGGGCTTTGGCTCAAGGCGCCTCGCTGACAGATATTTGTAGAGCTGCGGGCTGGGCGACACCTAACACGTTCGCTAGGTTTTATAGCCTGCGTGTAGAACCTGTTTCCTCCCGTGTACTCGCTTCGGCCAGTAACGCGAGGAATTAGGTTAGTGTCGGCTTGCTATGCCATTCTCGCCCCATGGGCCAGATACGTGCGTTATTCTGCTCCGTTGGTTACCCAACAAACGGCTAACCTCATGAGTTCCTCCATCACCCCCTCCGGCGACAGGCGAGGCGGATCGCCGGTCGCCAGGCCTTTCCTCTCTGTTTAGCTGAGTTTAGGCTGGGTCCTATGTAGTGGTCCCTATGGCGACCCCATAGGTGTATTTTCACGTTAGGTTACCCTCCGGGTTAGCCAGTGTCTTCCCCTTGACAGATTCTATCTGTCGTCTCTGCTGAGTACGCCCCCACCCTCCGGGCTGGGACTACCTCAGAGACTGCCATGTGTTCACTACCCTACGGGCTAGTGCACATGTGTTTTCCTAGTGCCTCCCTTCGGGCAGGCTTGTGCTCCGCAGCGTTCCCTTCTACATCTTGGGCACGCTTTCCCAGTGTTATCCAATGTCCACTGAGCGGGTCTTCCGGAACAGCAGCGTGACTCTTCCCAGCTAAGCTTCCGCACATAAGAGTAGGTTTCAAGAAACTGCTGCTGAAGCTTAGGCAGGGCGCTGGAAGGGGCCAGCATCATGGCGTTTTATTAGGGATCCCAATTAGTTGGAAACTCCTCCGACGAGACGTAGGAGTTCCCGAATGAAAGGGAACGTCTCGGTTACGTATGGTAACCCTCGTTCCCTGAGTAGGGAACGGAGACGTCTCGTCCCGTCGCCATGCTGCTGTACCTTCGCGGAGGACTGGACACCGTTCCGCTCCTCAGCGAAAAGCGTTTGTGAATGCGCTTGCTTCCGCCTTTATACCCGCATTGGTAGGCGGGCCGAGGAATGCAAATGTTGCATGCCAATGTTCATTGGCTCGTTTTAATTCACTCGAAGGCAATTGGTCTCCCTAGCGTGATCCCAATTCGTTGGAAACTCCTCCGACGAGACGTCTCCGTTCCCTACTCAGGGAACGAGGGTTACCATACGTAACTGAGACGTTTCTTGTAGAGGAAAGATTTACCTAAAAAAATTAACTATCCCTGTCAGGGGAGTGAAAAAAGGGCTTCTGACAGGACTTTTTTTGTTGCTTCACTAAAATGTATTTATTTATTCATGTAATTTATTTATTTATTGAAAGTCGTTGATCAATGAACTGTCATGTCAGGTAGTGAAAAAAAGTCCTCTGTCAGGATTTCTCACTTTTATTTTTAAATCAAACTGAGAAATTATTTTTTTTTTTCACAAGAATTTTGTGTGACCCTCAACATTGTATGGAAGCAATTTTAATTTGTATGAATTTGTATCTTGTTTTCTCGTGATCACGAGATAATCTCGAGATAGAAAGTTGTTTTCTCGTGATCACGACTTCATTTCCAATGTATGATCTCGACATAAAAGCGTTTTCTCATGACGTCACGTGTATCGCGATTCGTGAGAAAATCTCGCTCCTTCTGAATGTTGTGTATATCATGGTGTAGCCTATGTGCAAGCTGGCGTCTTTGATTTTGAAATCTCCTTCATAAAAGCCCGCAGAAGAGATGGATTTTATAACTGCTTTGAGACAGAGAGGCGTCGGATCAGCCGCAAACCATTTAATCTGCATCTTCCAAACATCAATCTGTAGCCACACAGACGTCCCGGTCCCTGAAGCTGGCTGGCAATGAAACTGACTACATGTTCAGGGTCGCTATATTGTCTTCTACGATAAAGTTGCAGACCTGACAGACTCCTTCTCAAGTGTCGGACACTAATGTGGAAGTCGTCAATCACTGACAGACATAGAGCTATTTCATTTTGAGTGAGCCCGTTATCAAAGTAAAAGCGAATGCGATCATCCATGATGCTGCTTTATACTGCTTTTGGTGCTTATACTGTTCTTGCCGACTACGCAGAAAAAAAAAACAAGTCGTGATCACGAGAAAACAACTTTTGTTATCTCGAGATCACGAGAAAATGAAGTCGTTATCACGAGAAAACAACATAGAAAAAAATTATAATCCATGGCCTTTTAGGGCTTCAGTAAATTTGGGTCACACAAATGTTAATTGTATACTGTATAATAGTTGTTTGCACTTGTGTAGTATTTTCAGGTCTTTCACTACATGAAAGCGTTATAATTAGGGGTGTGAACCGACACTGCTCTCACGGCTCGGTTCGATTACGATTATCATGTCATCGATTCAGTTCAATTCGATATTACGATGCATCGCGTCCTCGATTTTCCATTTTACTTCACATGTGATGTGTGTGTGTTCGCCTGTACGGAAAGTCGGATTTGGGTGGCGTTGGAGCTCATCCGCTTACTCTGCCAGGCGTTAACAGCTCGGGGTGAAAACAGCTAACGTGGTTTATCAAGTTAGTGGTATTACCTCCTGCATATTCTATTTGTGCATGACATGAGCGCACACAGCGCGTGTCTTCTGCAGGTCGTGCTTACCAGGTTGTTCATAAAAGCCGAAATGTGCCCAGATGTAGGCTTTTAAAGTAGTTGGAGCATTTGTAATCACTCGCGTCTCGCCTCCCTCTCACCGCGACAAAGCACGCAAGCGACAATGACGTCAGAAAAGCGTCAGTACATTATAATCTGTTATGGTCTTACCACTGATCTATATAGAATGACTGGATAGCTCATGACGTCATAAACAGTGAAGCCACCGCGCCGCCATATTGGTATTCCCTAGTGAGCTCACGCGTTCTATTGAATCAATAGGAAATTTTATGATTTGACTGAGAAAACATTGCCTAACGAGACACCGTTTTAAAATCTAAAGTCTCCCTGTACATTATTACAACGCAAACATATTTAAATGGGTATTCATATTTAGGTCATTCGTATTCATATAAGTCGGGAATTTTTCCTGCTTATTAAAAAATAAAAAAACGGCAATTTCTTTGCAAAAGGAATAAAAAGCTGTACGAGAACACTACCCAGGTAGCAAACAGACGTTGGCCCAACGTAATTTTGTCCGTTGTGCCAACGATGTTATTGGATGGTCAGCAGACCTTCTGCCAACCTAAAAATAACTTACCAACCTTCTGCCAACTTAAAAACCACTAAAACAACATTGGGCCAACCATGTCATTGGACAGCCAGCAGACCTTCTAACAAATTTAATAATATAGCCTATTTTAACCATCTGCCAACTTCATAAATAGTAAATCTGCAAACTTATAAATAAATAGGCTTTACCTACCTTACACTCAAATTTTAAGATTGTAACATGGCCTATTCATTGTTGAATTGCATTAAGAGACGGCACAACAGACAAACTGAATTGGTTATGGAACCTATTTATTGGTAACAAAATTAACTTACTTATTGCAGTTTAATGCAGTTAACAACGTGTTGTGGTGCTGTTGTTGGAAAAACTACAGCAGATAATAGATAAATAACACTCAGAAAACATACTCGGTTACCTAACGTAACCTCGGTTCTCTCTAGAAGAGGGAACGAGTATTGCGTAAGTTGCTTACACTACGGGTAAAGTCATCTTTTCTCGAGATCTGAAGCCAAAAAATTATCCTTCATTTTGTATTTATTGTCAACGCAGTGCGGCAGCCAGCAGACCATAGCAGGCTGTATAAGCGTGCTCATTGGCTGTCCTGCCGCAACTGCAGCAGCCTACCGGTGAGCCCTGAGTGACGTCGCGCCCTCCACGCATCATAGCCCGCCAGAATGGGTGTGGCTTAGCGTATATAAGGAAGGGCTCAACAGGCTGAACTCTGGTTTTTATTGACTGAAGCGAATAAGCTCGCGGCGCAAGCACGGCAGGTTACGCAATACTCGTTCCCTCTTCTAGAGAGAACCGAGGTTACGTTAGGTAACTGAGTACGTTCTCTTGTGTGAGGTTCTCTCGTATTGCGTAAGTTGCTTACGCTACAGGAACCCCTTGTCAACGCCGTGCGCGCCGAGCATCCACTGCATGAGTCCCAGGGAAAGCCCAGGGAACACAAAAACATGTGGGAAACAGGCGGCCAGCAACGCGGGCCAGCACATGTAATAAGCACTTCATAGGAATACAGAGCGGCTTCGCCGGTCTATGTATAAACGTGTGAAGAACAGGCGGCCAGCAACGCGGGCCAGCACATCCTAGGGAAATACAGAGCTCCGCCGGTCTATGTATAGAGAATATCACCCCTTTGTGCAGCTCAACCAGAAGAGCTAGTAGTCACGTGAGAGTAAACTGCACGTGAACAACTGGGCAGAACATACACATCACCTCCTAGACTGATAAAAGTTTAGCCTGCAAGGCGGGAACTTCCAGGTTATAAAACCTAACGAATGTAGAGGGGGAGGCCCAGCCTGCCACCATACAAATGTCGTGAATAGAAATCCCGCTGGACCAAGCCCACGACGAAGCCATGCCTCTAGTGGAATGGGCCCTGATACCCATATCATTATCACCACACCTCTTTAATATTAATTTTGGTGATCTCCGACTGGCGGAGTCGAACATCATTAGTGCCGACGTGAATAATGATCTTAGAGAATTTACGATTAGCATTAGCCAAACATGTGACTATGGTGGCTGGTGTCTCTATTTTCACATTCCGTGTGATTGAATCGCCAATAACTAGGGCACAATCAACAGAACTCTCAGTGGGTGTTTCACTGAGCGGGTTCGGGAGCGGGTTTCACTGGCAAATTGATTTGTTATGGTAATCGGAATGGAAGAGTGGTTTTTTGATCCGCGACTAGAGCAATCCCTCACTGTCACCCATTTGCCTGGCTGCGCAGGCACTAATTCAGCTGGAACCGAATCATGTAAAGAGTTCACTATGCTAGGTAGACGGTGGGCCGAGGGGAGATTTCGTGTTTTCAGACGATCTGTGGTGATGGATAACCCAGTTTTTTATATGTAACCGCTACGCTTTTCAACAAAACAAATAAAAATGGTTGCCACTCACATACTTTGTCCATTACTATAATATCGGTAACTTTCTCCAGGTTATTTTCCCGGCGAATAGAGCAGGCAGCTACGTGTGGGGTCTGACATGCGTGACGTACTGTATTTGTTGCCTTCATCCAATAGCGTGCGTGGGAAAGTGTCGCTGTTGGTTACGCGTTTGTCAACACATTGGCGCGCTCCGCGCCCAGGAAAGATTTAACTTAACTCATTTTACCCACTGCTACATATTCAGTCTGACACAAAATATGAATGTAGAGGTAATGTTATCCATTCTTACTGTTTTTATTTTATGTAACCATCTTTTGTCATACGACGTCCGTCTGTCATTTAGTTGTAATCTTTAATAAATACACCGTTCTGATTTCACACATTTGATCTGTATTGCTTGGAAGCACAACGTCATAAAAACGAGTCAGGCAATACTCTTTTTCTCGCACGTTTACTGGGAAGAAATGGCAAAACATGAAGTGCTGCATGCATATATTTGAGGGAAGTGGACCCACCATTCCCTTCACAGACAGTTGGGACAAATTCATTAAATCAGTGTTTCTGTGTAAAGACCTTGAGTGCAGAGAAAGTATTATAGCAGAAGAGGCAGTACAGGCATACAAGTTACAAAGCCAGGAACCTACAAACCAGTTAGTCAAACCAGCTAACACTGGCTACCACAGGGAGTGCTACAGCCATTTCACAAATATCACAAAGATAAAAACGAGCACAAAGGAGAGGAGAGAAGGCAGTATTAGTTGAAGAAACTGCAAAGGAAGGTTGGTATTAAATTGTATAGACAGGCGGTGCAGTGTAGACAGTAGTATACAGTTAAGATAGTATGATTTGCAGTAATATAAATTAAATATAAATGTGCAATGTATTATCAGTAGCCTAAGAGCAGAATAGATATGGATATGCAGTGTGAACAACATATACAGATATGTGCAGTGTAGTAGCAGTAACAGTATAAGAGTAGTACAAATAATATAGATAATATACAGTGTAGTAACAGTTATATAATAAACGTAAATAATAGACACCTGAACGCTGTGAAACTGGTCTATTACCCATGTTAAGGGAACAGGTGGAACCAATGGAGCATGACTTTTCCCCTGCTGAAAGTTACAAACCATTTTTCCTGTGTGTACAGTGTGTGGTTATTGAAAATGTGTTCTGATATACATTCTTCACAGAAAATGAGCCAAGGCCAATGAGTCGGAGTTTGAAAAAATAATTAATCGTATAATTTCTCTCTTGACAAAAAATGAAAACGGGTCCTACAAACCCGAACACCATACAAGGGTTAAAACGACACTAACGAGACGCTTACATACGTTTGAACAACACAGTGTACAAAACAAACCTTTTAACGTTATATAGATATCAGGTGTGTTCGACATCGGCTGCGGCTGGATGCATGCAACCGATCGGCGAGAGTAGCCGCGTGCAGGCGGGGAGGAGCTGCAAACGGAGACGTGAAGTCGGACACTTTCTGGTTCCCGTAATGACCGCTCACGTGGTGTTTGCATACTTTACCACAGCTGAAGTGAAATAAATGCAATATTTGCCAAATAATTCAGAGACATTTTCATTCACTACTTTATGTAGCCTACTGCTAAAATACAGCGTCTGTTTGAACAAGAATAAAGTTCAACATTTATAAGCTACTATCAATGAAGTGGAGTCTACGTTTTTTAATCTGTTTTAATTTGATAAACACTGCACAATATAACATTACAACGACATGAAAAAAGTGTTTACTGTTATAATAAACTGATTTGAGAGCTTTAGAGGAACTAAAGGTGTTCGAATAAACACGAAACACACGTAATCGTTGTCATGCGGTGAATCCGGCCAATCGTGGAACAGCTGTGTCGTCATCAGCCCTCGTGCAGCCCAGTCAGAGCCCGTCTACGGAGAGCCTGTCCACTCCCTATTAAGCCCTATTGTACCGAATTTTGGTTGTAGTACCACCAGAGTTCCACTGGGGGCGCTCGCCATGAGTGCAAAATGAATGGGAGTCAATGGGGCTAGACGGCTAAATTTGTCTCTTTCACCCGATTGCCATTGAGAAATCTCAGATGTGATTGTAGATTTTGCAAGTTCAACATGGGTTTTAGGTCGAAAGTTGAATGAACGAGTACTTATGTCATTTTGATTTCTTACAGGTTGAGTTGTTGTTGCCCATAACACGCTAGCATTCTGCTAATGACGTCAGCATTCTGACATCATTGACATTTTGAAAGACTTTTTTAAAGCAAATAAGTGACTCTAAAAAATCTAACACCCAGCAATATGTAATTTCTTTGCATCTCCTTTCGAATACAACATTCAAATTACTAGACAAAAAATTATATCCTGAGAAAAGTGGATTTTGAGGGGTATACCGCCATTGACCTCCATTCATTCTGCACTCGTCCTGTGAGCGCCCTCATATGGAATCGGAGTGGAACTGCAACCAGTTCAGAAGCCGGAAGTGTAGTGAGAGTGAAACTTCTCGCCATATTAGACATTCTCTGGTCCAGTGCAGCCGCTCTTGAGAAGCTGCGCTGGCTGAGTTCTCCGGCTACTCTCGAATTGCTCTCGCGGTACTTTGATGGCATACGTCACAGTCACGTGGCGTCGGCGCTGTATCAAGTCGGACAAAATTTCTAACCGGCATGCATTGCTTTAAGTCAGCCGCCCATCGGTCTGCGCAGAGCTGCATGAAGTCGAACAAGCCCTCTAATTAAATAAATACTTACAATCACAGAAAGAATGTCCTTGGCGATGGTCAATGTGCTGCCGCAGCAGCTCTGCTCGTGTCCGATAGCTGACATACGTGTAACAGCTGTTCTAAATAAGCTACATCAGATTGGTTAATAATAATCCAATGTCAGTATCTTGCCGCTCTATTGGCTCGACTGATATAGTAGGCAACCGTGTTTGCCTGCATATTTATGGGTCGTGAAATATGATTTCGGGGGAAAATGTGCAATAAATGGGAGTGGAAACACTTTTCATATCGTTTAGAATAAAACAACCGTCCCAACTTTACAAATCCAGGTTCTCCCTCCATGGGGATCATCCATTTCGAAAAGTAAAGCAGATACGGACCCTCGGCCCACCGCATCTAAAGCTCCAGCACTCTTACTATCCTCAATTAAAGTTTGGATGCGTGTCTCTAGTTCTGAAATCTTCTCCGTCAGCCTAACTGTCTCCTTGCATTTATCACATATAAATCCTATATTGCCAACAGAGAAGGCTATGCTAAACAAGTGACATGAAGTGCAGGTGACAATAACAGGACAAGACATTACTCACCGTGTTTGTTGAGTGATTCTTACTCACCTGAGCTTTTTATGAACTCAAAGGCGCGGGCGCGCGAGAGAAAAATAAATAAATAAAAATAGCTGAGCGCACGGGTGGCGCGTTAACAGGCTAGCGAATTACTAGCGTGTTGTGCTAGTAGTAACGGAAGCTAGCAATGTCAGGTTAATCTGAGATGTTGGGTAAGCTGTATTTAGTAGTAGTATAAACAACTAGAAATTGTAGTAAATGATGGTTCAAAACAAGGAAATACGAGGCTAAGACGGAGCTTACAGCACCGAAGCAAACACACTCACAGCAGGCAGCGAGGCAGATAGGAGCAATCGATCCCACTACTATCGTATATATCCACTACTATGTTTTTGTAAAAATCTCCTATGTAAAGGTAGTTATTTTATAACTTTATGAGTGCCTGGCGGGTATTCTGTGATTTTGTGTACTACAGTTGACCGAAAAGTTACTTATATTTCTTAAAGGAATTACAAAACCATGTTAGATACAATCAGGGACATGTGATCAATAAGAAAATGCTATTTGTATCAAAGAAATTCATTAGGAAACCATTCTAACATATACAAATTTGTCTGTGACAGGGCTTGACATATTAGGGGTGAAATGCGTATAAAATTTTTATTTTATTCAATCATAAAAACATGCTGAGATGGCATGATATGGGTTTCTCACAGTTTAACATGTCCTCCATATGACTCAACGTTCAGATTTAATAAAAATATATTTTTTCCCCCAAGATTTTGTATAAGTGTTTTTATAGACCTTATGCACCAGAGAAACAAGGGCGCCGCCATCTTTGGAATATTGTCTTTTAACTTTTGCGGTCGCTCTGTATATTTATATGGCATTTCTGTCCAGGAGTAATTAGCTTTTTATGTGGATTTACTTAATGTAAAGTTAACGAAAGTTATCATGAGGACTGTAATGTTTAAAGCAGATGACTTAACAAATGTAAATCGACCGGGAAGATTTTAAAACGAGCCGTTCATTAATAAACACGCAAAACGCTGTGAAAATACAGACCGGAAGTCAAAAGACAATGAGCGCAGCGCTGAAAAGGGGCGGAGCTACATAAGGTCCCATATGCGTGTTCGCGGCTAGCAGAGCAGCAGCTGTGACGTCACAGGCAGCGCGAGTTCCACATGACGTCACTGACTGAGTTGTTCAGGACAGCAGCGATTATCAGACTCGGAGTCACTAACAGACGAATCTGACAGTATACAGCATGTCTGCAAACTTCGCACTGGATCTGAAGAGATTGTCCGAGGACGCTCGGCCGCTGAGTGGCGCTGTTGTGTCCGATAGGAGAAAGCCGAAACGCAGGCCAACTGAGGCGACTGACCCGAGAGTCGCTTGGGAGGACCACACAACAGGTACCGAGTAAATACACATCAGAACTGACACACAGTCCGACATAATTGGTAGGACTTGTGCTTGTAATGGGCTCTCGGTGCACAAGATGGCGCCAGTGAGCTTCGGCGATGCGCGTGTGTGCATGTTTACTTCCGACTCATCCAGCGACTTTCCCATTTAACGTTACTGTAAGGAGAAACTTATATTTGAAACTTGGCTGGATATGAAGAATGTTTTTTACTATATGGAGAATATGGTGCTCTAGAAAACATCATGTCATTGTTATATTGTCCCAGCTGCATACGACCAGCAGGCCAGTGGTTTTAGTACAACAATTATGGTTTATCTATGATTGTTGTAGTAAAACCGTAACTACAAATTGAGCCATGGTTTCAACACTTATGGTTACTATAGTTAGTTATAATTACCATACTTTTACTTTAGGTTCACTGCAATAAATAACTAGTTGAACCATGGTTGGAACAAAAAATAACATGGGTACCGTTTTACCATAGTAAAACCATAGATCTAGTGCTTTTCACAATACATGAAAACTCATCTCTTCCGTGAGCACTTAACCTTAAAAAAAAAAAAAAAATCCTTTCCTTTTCCCTTAATCCTTCCTTATCTGGCCTATGCTACTCTGAGCAAAAGCCCTGCTCTGACAAAATTATGCTGTCCTTCAACAATTTTTAAAGGGCAAGTTCACAGTTGTTGTTTTTTTGCAAGTGAATCATTGAGCTGTAATCTGTGCTAATAAAACAGATGTTTCTAATCAATATTTGATGTTTATATATTATATATTGATGAATATTTGCAGAAAAACAGACAAAAGGGACGAACGTCTTAAAGAGAGGATTGAAGGCTGTGAAACGTCGCATCCAAACCCCCAAAACCAAAGTGTATCCTTTTGTGCCTGAGCAGGAGCCATCACAGGTTCATCCAGACACATCCAGCGTAAAGCCGACAGCCGGCACAGATGCGCTCGAGTCCGAGCCTACAGACGGTGAGTCTCCAGTTATTACCAACTTTTCTCAAGGCAGTCAGTTCCCTTCAGAGAAACATTCATAGAATTTCCCTCAGCACTCGGTTGTAGTGATTATAAAACCTCTCATTTGCGTAATAAAAAAAAAAAAAACTGGTCAGTATTTGCCATGAGTTTTTCAAATCCTTGCATTCAAATACAGTTTTAATGATGATTAAAATATTAAACTGTAATACTAAGCGTCGCAACATTGTTAAACTGTTAACACCCTCAAACAAGAGTGAGCTTGGAAAGCTTAACTTGGAAAGTGAGCTTAAGTAGCGGTTTCTCGGAGTTCACTGTGTAGCCTGCTCCCTGAATCGTGTAGTTCAATTTTCCATATTTATTGCATGTCATCATGTCGGTATCAGTATTTGCTTTCTACCATGCACAAATAAAAATATCACTGAACTTTTGCTGTGTAATTGTAACAATGAGCACTCAAACACACCGAACCAACAATTACTAAAAACACACAAAAACTGATTTTTCACGGGCACTTTGCACTAGTTTTTCATAAATACGAGACAAGCTTTGTTGTCATCCTTTCAAAACTGCTGAACATCATACCATTTTAAGATGAGTGATGATTATATCTCCCTTATTGCAGTACTCCACTGTTCTGTAAGATATTTTGAGATAAAAACACATCTTCTTTATGCCAGGTCCCTCCGAGATGGAGCAAACGCCGGACACAAATCCTGCGGATCATGAGACGATGATGTGGCTGCCAGGACAGGTCTGTGAAGATCTGTGTGTGCCCGGTCCATCCCAGATTAAGAAAACACAGCATGCAGATCCTGTCGATCCTGAGCGGCCGCCTGTGCCAGAGCCCTCCAGTTGTGATCTGGATGACAGTGAGTCATTATTACCTATGTTTCATGATATTTCTGTTATTTCCTACTTTTCTACTAGGCTATAATTCTGATCCTCTGACATCACGTAAAGTAACTTCTTGTTGCTGATTTGCAGCAGATCAGAAATCAAAAGATTGAAGTCTTTTAAGATTCTTTAGTCAAGTCAAGTCATCTTCATTTATATAGCGCTTTTAACAACGTAGATTGTTTCAAAGCAGCTTCACAGAGATAAGCGTATAATTTAAGGTAACAGAGATTGTTTTGGCTTTATAGCAGAGTTAAGTTATTTTCCATCTAAAGTTAGTTTTGATTGATTTGCTTCCGTCGCAACGATCATTTGTTATTAAATTAGGGGCCGCTAAGATGACACCATTCTCTCTACACAGACTTTAAACGCGAACCTGTGAGAAACGCTGATGGCGGTCACATGCGCATTTAGAACGGGTTCTATAGTTATGTGCGTTAGAATATACGCAGGTTTGGAATTCCCTACAAGCCAAGCCTAAACAAAGTACTTGTCTTTCCTTATAAATTTTGATAAAGAATTTTATTTTATTTTGTTGCTTTGGGGTAGGAACGCGAAACAAATTTTCCCGACAACGCCTTATCTGTATAGTGGTAGAGGGATCCTCCATAGGGAGAGACTAGTTGGCACTTCAGCACTGCGTTGTCATCGGTCCAGGCGAAGGTCCTTCGTCAGATCTGGATACGGCCTGGATCCGGCAGGCTGCAGGAAAACCTCGGGATAAACACAGACACTAAAATTAGCGTAGATGCCATTCTTCTCATGATGTAACGAGTACATCAGGAGTTATGGGAAGTGTTCCCGGTTCCGGCTGACCTGATCTATGCAGCCTAACATTAAATTATAGAAGTCTATAATGTATTATGTGAATGCTAGGTCAAAGAGATGTGTTTTTAGTCTAGCTTTGAACTGACAGAGTGTGTCTGCTTCCCGGACAATGGTAGGAAGACTGTTCCAGAGTTTCGGTGCTAAATAGGAAAAGGATCTACCGCCAGCAGTCGATTTTGATATTCTAGGTATTAGTAACTGGCCGGAATTTTGAGATCGCAATAGACGTGAAGGACTATAATGCGTTAAGAGCTCGCTCAAGTACTGCAGAGCTAAACCATTTAGTGCTTTGTAAGTAATCAGCAATATTTTAAAATTGATGCGATGTTTAATAGGGAGCCAATGCAGTGTTGACAGAACTGGGCTAATATGGTCATACTTCCTGGTTCTGGTAAGAACTCGAGCTGCTGCGTTTTGGACCAGCTGTAGTTTGTTTATTAAGCGTGCAGGGCAACCACCCAGTAGAGCATTACAATAATCTAGCCTTGAGGTCATGAACGCATGGACTAATTGTTCCGCATTTGTCAATGAGAGCATATGGCGTAATTTAGATATATTTTTAAGATGGAAAAATGCGGTTTTACAGATACTAGACACGTGACTTTCAAATGAAAGATTGGTATCAAAGAGCACATCCAGGTTCCTAACCGACGACGAAGACTTAACAGAGCAGCCATCAAGTGTTAGACAGTATTCTAGGTTATTACGTGAGGAAGTTTTTTGTCCAATAATTAGAAACTCTGTTTTTTCAGAGTTAAGAAGTAGGAAATTACGAGTCATCCAATTTTTTATATCCGCTATGCATTCTGTTAATTTTGTGAATTGATCAGTTTCTGTGAATTGATAAGTTTTTGATAAGCTTTAAATGGATATTTTATTTTTAACATATTTCTGTGCTGTATTTTATTTTTAAACGCAGTTATATTTACATATTTGTATATTTACAGTAGGCATAATTGGTCGGGGAAAAAGACATGCGTATGTTCATGCACCATGAGTAAGAGTCAATGTTCTCTTCATGGACAGAGTGAATTTAATGAAAGTGTATTTCTTTCACCTGATTTAAACATGCGTGCCGTGCATTTAAATGTCATTTACTCATGGACTAGTAATATAGATCTTAGTACTATTTTAAGTGATGTATCATAATCTATAAACAACTATTAAAGATCATTCTCTGGTTTCTCCGGCTCTCCCCACTGGCGTCTGCTAGCCTGGGTTTCCCCATGCTGCCTTGCGCACATCAGCACAATTTTATTCACGCTGCTAGGCAGCCTGGACACCATGGACCAAATTTTCCCCTCAAAAAGGGAACCAATCACAGAACGGGGAGGGAGCAGCAAGACGATGACGACGTCTATGCGACACACCGAAGCAGTTTGTTTATATCTATGGATCCAACATGGCATCAGACGCGAAGTTACCTTTCGATGCAGCCTTAGATAGTGTTCTAAGTAGTTTAGAACGCAAGTTTATTTCATCTTCTTCCTCGTCGAATTTCTGTCGCTCTACATACGTCATCTGGTATAATTGAAACGATTGGCTATGAGCTACGTGCAGGCGCATTTGATAGACATTCGTAGCACCCAATAAACGGCTCTGGGCATTCGTAAACCACGCCTCAAATACGAGAAAATTAACATGTGGTTCCCAGACCACGTCTCAATGAGAAAGAGGTCTGACGTTAGCCAGGCTAGGCGTCTGCACAAACTCGCTAGATCGGAAATCCAACATGGCGGCCATAGGCAACTAGCCCATTTCTCTAGTGTTCCTGGAACATGAACTAGTGAATCATTGAGCTGTAATCTGTGCTAATAAAACAGATGTTTCTAATCAATATTTGATGTTTGCAGAAAAACAGACAAACGGGACGAACTTCTTCAAGAGAGGATGGAAGGCTGTGAAACGTTGCATCCAAACCCACAAAACCAAAGTGTATCCTTTTGTGCCTGAGCAGGAGCCATCACAGGTTCATCCAGACACATCCAGCGTAGAGCCGACAGCCGGCACAGATGCGCTCGAGTCCGAGCCGACAGATGGTGAGTCTCCAGTTATTACCACTCTGATATTTGTGGTGTTAGTCTTAATTTTTCCTTCTCTATTCCTTTGGGTTCCTCAAATATGCTGTAATGTAAATGTCTTTTCTTTTAAACACCATTTAAAAAAAACATATTTATTAAAGGAACACTCCACCGTTTTTTGAAATAGGGCTTATTCACCTTCTTTCCTACATTTAGATAGGTGGGCAAATGCATTTTTGTCTCAGTGCATGCATTGTTTTAGTTTGACAGGGTCAGCACTAGCTTAGCTTAGCATAATGAATGGAATCCTTTGTTGCCAGCTAGCATGTCCTGAGTAAAAGTGATATAAAAAAAAAAAAAAACACCTAATTACTTCTTGTGGCCTGCGTATTCACAACAAGTACAAATAGTTAACACTAGGTGATTTCCTAGGCAGATATTGACTTATATATTAAGGACTATATTAGGGGGAAGCACAGGCGAAGCACTGCTACTTGGGCGTGATATCTCTGCACCCAAGTAGCAGTGCTTCGCCTGTGCTTCCCCCTAATATAGTCCCATGTCAATATCTGCATAGGAAATCGCCTAGTGTTAATCTGCATCGCTATTTGTACTCGTTGTGAATACGCAGGCCACAAGAAGTAATTAGGTGTTTTTTTTTTTTTTTTTAATATTACTTTTACTCAGGACATGCTAGCTGGCAACAAAGGATTACATTCATTATGCTAAGCTAAGCTAGCGCCGACCCTGTCAAACTAAAACAATGCATGCACTGAGACAAAAATGCATTTGCCCACCTATCTAACTGTAGGAAAGAAGGTGAATAAGCCCTATTTCAAAAAACGGTGGAGTGTTCCTTTAATAATAGTTATAACGTATTTGTCATCTGCTTTCATTCACTGTTAGTACAAGCCTGTTGTAGCGGACCCCGTCCGAATGAGGGCCAAAATACTGATGAGGTTTATGAAGTTTATTGTGCATCACACAAAAGATGAAGTGTTAGTTTTAATCCAGAAAATCACTGTAAGAGCTTTAAAGTCTTATCCATAAATACTCTCACTCTCTCCCCCTTTCATTATCATCAACATACACAGCGAATTACACAATTACTCGTTACAACTAACAGTAAAAAAATATATACACACCTTTTCAGGGGGTGCTTAATAATGTGGGTGCTTAATGTTGTGACGTCACACCAGCCCCATGGCTGGAAACAGGTCGTTGGGAGACACTGCTTATGATTTATAGGGATTAAAAAAAAAGGAGTGGGTGGATTTTTATTACCTATAGGGTGGTTGTGTACACACACTGCCAACACACATTTATGTCCAGCACCATGCAAAAGTCAATTTTGCGTAATAGGTGCCCTTTAAAGATCATTCTCAGGTTTCTCCGGCTCTCTGCACTGGCGTCTGCACGATCGCTAGATCGGAAATCCAACATGGCGGCCATATGCAACTAGCCCATTTCTCTAGTGTTCTTTGAAATGGTCTGAGCCTCTTCCAGAAACACAAAGTTCAATGCAAAACCTGCTAATTCACATGAATTATTAACATAAAGCAGCTCTACTTTAGGACAGTTTTACTAGTGAATCATACAGCTGTAATCTGTGCTAATAAAACAGGTGTTTCTATCAATAATTGTTGCAGGACACTCAAAATGGAGAAACTTCTTCCTGAGAAAGTGGAATGCTTTCCCAACCCTCAGTGTCAAAGAATTTAGTTTTGTGCCCGGCCAAGGACCTCAGCGAGGACACGGACCCAGTGAGTTTATTTATTTATTTCAGGTTTATTTCTGGTGTTAGTTTACAATTTTCCTTCTCTATTTAGGGATGTGATGATTTATATATTTTTTTGGTATGATTATAGTCTGAGGAATAATCACGGTTTCACAATTATCACGTTTATTATGCATTCATTAATTTCACAAAAATGTATATAAAATCACATGAACATTCTTTAGATTTGAAAGTGTTATTTATTGCTGCCTTTTGAAACAGAAATAACACAGTAACCAAATAATACAGCACAAAATAATAATAAAGACAGAAGTCCATCTCCCCCTTTAAAGGGATAGTTCACTTTGAAATAAAATTTTGATATGTTTTAGCTTACCTCAAGGGCATCCAAGATGTAGGTGTCTTTTTTTCCGCAGTAGTTTCAATTTTGATATTTTTAGGTCAAACCGTTCTTGTCTGTCAGTCATATAATGCAGGTCGATGGTCACTGTCTCAAAACACAAGCACAGAGTCCAAATTAAACAATTCCCCATCATAAGTACACATTGATGGCCTAAGACACGAAACGAGCGGTTTGTGTGAGAAAACGAACAGTATTTATATCGCTGTTATCTCTTGAACACAGCACACGTCCAAATGATCTGACGGTGCGGGCGGGTATAGATATATACATAGATGTCGCCTTGGCTACGGTTTCGATCCAATGAACTGCAGTAGCCAAGGCGACATCTATGTATATATCTATACCCGCCCGCACCGTCAGATCATTTGGACGTGTGCTGTGTTCAAGAGATAACAACGATATAAATATTGTTCGTTTTCTCATACAAACCGCTCGTTTCGTGTCTTAGGCCATCAATGTGTACTTACGATGGGGAATTGTTTTAATTTGGACTCTGTGCTTGTGTTTTGAGACAGTGACCATAGACCTGCATTATATGACTGACAGACAAGAACGGTTTGACCTAAAAATATCAAAATTGAAACTACTGCGGAAACAAAGACACCTACATCTTGGATGCCCTTGAGGTAAGCTAAAACATATCAAAAATTAATTTCAAAGTGAACTATCCCTTTAAATTGCGGATAATCGTGAAATCGGTTAATCGCTGCATCCCTATTCTCTACTCCTGTTGGTTCTTCTCCTGATCTGCGCAGGTGTGTTTAGTCACAGGCAGCTGCTGCTGGACTCACATTCACATTTATGCATTTGGCAGACGCTTTTATCCAAAGCGACTTACATTGCATTTCAAGGTACACATTTACGTCTCATGCTGTATATTAACATGCTGTTGTTTGTTTTTCAGGATTCTTTGACTCTCTTTATGCTACAAGTGATTTCTCGTTTAGTTGGAGTAGATATCACCGTGGTTATCTTGGACACAAAGACAGCCAAGGCAGACCAGTATGTTGCTATTTCTGTGTAAACTTTTTGCCTCTTGGTTTCCTTCTGTCTTTAGTCTTTCAGTGTTTACAGGTTTGATCAGAAATGTACAGATTGTAGAACACCATGTACACAAACAAAAATGGATCAGTTTACTTACGTTAACAAAACATTTTCTTAATGTTTAGGTGGTCGCTAAATTTGTTTCGAAGGTCCACCCTGGAGAGACGGTGAAATTGGTAAGTTGATAACTTTATTCTTCATGAAATTCTCTAAGGACTGTTTCATTAAATTCTAATTTGGTAATTGATAAATCTGTATGTAGACAATATAAGATATAATTGAAAGGCATCAGTTGTAAAGTACATTGTTTTCATCTTTCATTTCTGTCACTCTTTAAGCCCAAAGTATGTGCTTTAGTTAATTGACTAATGGCTTAAATGATTTGACTACTCTTTAGTCAGGGCAGCCCTAGGGTTTACTTTGAAAGGCTTGTGAGATGGAAAATGAAGTATACTCTGGACTTTAATTAGGATATGTGAGATCAGTTCAGAGACACCTAACCTTTTGTCTATCTCTTTTCTTTAGTCTGGGTTTCCCATACCTTTGAGTCGAGAAGCAGCTGCAATGTTGCTGCTACAAGAGCCTCCAACTTGCAAACATATCATACGTTTAGATGACTTGTTTGTCTTGAAACAAAAAGACATCTTGATATTTGAATTCGCACCCGAATACGTGACCTTTTATGATTACATCAAACAAAACAGAGGTCGCCTGACCGAAGACGTATTGAAACGCATCTTTGAGCAAGTCATTGTTGCGCTGCAGCACTGCAGGGATCGTGGTGTTTATCACAACACAAATATGATAAACATTCTCATCAATCCAAACACCCTGCAAGTCAAGCTGATGGACTTTAAAGATACACTGCTCGTCGATAGAAAACGTGAGCTGCCTTTTTGAACACTGGTCACTGTTGATGTTTTTGATGTTTGTTGATGTTTTACTAAACATTGAAAATGTATTGCTTGCGTTTTAATCACAGTGGCCAGAAAAAACGCTGAGTGGACATTGGCTGATCGCATATTCAAACTGCTGATTTATCTGCTCGGACTACCAAGTGATTTATTTGAGGAAGGAGCATGTCTGTCCAAAGGTGAGACCCATAACAAGGACCGAATGGAAATAACATTGCTTGAAAAACATATAAAGCTCTGACACAAGTGACAGTAAAATAATTAGTGTGTCAAGCCTTAATGAGTAAAGTGTAAAACACAGCAGATTGACAATTAATGTTTAGCAATGAATAAATGTTTATGGGCATCCAGAGAATGTCATAGTAACATCAACAAATGCAGTGTATTTCATGGTAACATGACCTTACATGAACTACATATTTCAAATTCTGTTAATGAGTGTCAGTAAGGACAAACATGACTAATCTGCTCTCTTCTGAAAACTTTTACAGAATTGAAGAATCTTTTTTGGAATCTTAATTACAGAAGGAAAAAGTTTCTGTTCACCTTAGAAGACATTTTAGATCATGACTGGTTTAAGAGCCCTTCACCGAGAATAAATTAAGAAATCAAGAAAACGTCTTCCAGAGGAGAGGGACGCTGCGGAAGCCACATCCTCCACAGGCTCCGCATCGTCCAAATGCCGAAGGAGTGTGAGAGTATGTTGGAAGTGAATTGTGCTCCCCGGTCAGATATGATGTATTTACCCGACTGATATATTGGTCTGCCGATATTATTGGACAATATGAGCCTGTCGCAGATATATCGGTATCGGCATATATGACGCAGATATGGCGCCAATATGAGCTATTTTTTTACAGAACATATAACGCGGATAAAATGCTTGTAAATAGTGTAACTATGTAGTTTGTCAAGCAGAGCACACTCCGTTGTTTGCTACTGGCGACCCAGGTCACTGTAGAGACACCAGTCAACCCTTTACTTCAGTAAAGAGGTCTTCAAACACGGTGTAAGATGCGCGCACACATTAGCTTCCACTCCACTGACAAGGTATGAAACATGGCTAGCTAGCTAATGTAGCAAACGACTATGATAAGCTAAGAGTAAAAGGCAGGGACATTGTTTATTCTTTTACGAGTCCATCAAACAACCTAGGTGAGTAGGATCAGTCAACAAACACGGTAAGTCATGTCATCTTCTCCTCTTATTGTTACTTGCACCTCATGCAACATGTTTAGCATATCCTTCTCCGTCAGCACAGGATTTACATGTGATAAATGCAGGGAGATAGTATAGCTGACGGGGAAGATTTCAGAACTAGAGACACGCATCCAAACTTTAATCGAGGATAGTAAGAATGCAAGGGCTTTAGATACTGCTTTGGATGCGACTAGCTTAGTGAACTCTGTACATTGTTCGGTTCCGGCTGAAGTAGAGCCCGTGCAGCAGGGCAACTGGGTGACGGTGAAATGCTATAGTCGCGGGACAAAACACTGCTCTTCCGTTCCGATTACAACATCAAACAGATTCTCCCCACTCAGTGAAACACCCACTGAGAATTCTGTTGATTGTGCCTTAGTAATTGGTGATTCGATCACATGGAACGTGAAAATAGAGACACCAGCGAACATAGTCACATGTTTACCGGGAGCCAGAGCGCTTTTACAAATTTAAAAGTGCTGGCTAATGCTAATTGTAAATTCTCTAAGATCATTATTCATGTTGGCACTAATGATGTTCGACTTCGCCAGTCGGAGATCACCAAAATTAATATTAAAGAGGTGTGTGAACTCGCAAGTACGATGTCAGGCACTGTAATTTGCTCTGGCCCCCTTCCTGTTCGCAGGAGTGATGAGATAGTCAGTAGATTGTGTTCACTCAATGGTTGGCTGTCGAGGTAGTGTCCGCAAAATAATAAAGAAAAGTTTTTGGGGCAAACCTGACCTGTTGAAAAGAGATGGTATTCATCCATCCTGGGATGGTGCTGCTTTTCTCTCTAGTAATTTGGCTCATAGTCTTAGAGATAAAAAATGACAAATTGGGTACCAGGTCAGGAAGCAGACAGACTGGCTTAACTGACCGTCTGCTAGCGGCCTCTCGTCACCAAGGTCAGATAAATCCCATCACATAGAGCCTCTTTCACCTAGATATCATCATATAGAGACTGTGTCTGTTCCCCGAATTTGGAAATCCAAAAAACGTCCAAACCCATCTAAAGGTAAAAATTGTATTGATGTTCAACAAATAAAAAACAGCTATAATACAGATGAGCAAATGATAAAGCTTGGGTTGCTGAATATTCGATCCCTTACTCCAAAAGCACTCATTGTTAATGATATGATTACTGACTATAATCTAGATATGCTGTGTTTGACAGAAACCTGGCTAAAACCAGACAATTATATTACTTTAAATGAGTCCACCCCGCAAGACTACTGTTATAAACATGAACCTCGTCTGAAAGGCAAAGGGGGTGGTGTTGCTGTAATTTATAGTAATATTTTCAAAATCACTAAGAAATCTAGTTTTAAATATACTTCTTTTGAAGTGTTGGTGCTTAATGTAAAAATATATAGTGTAAATTACAAATCATGTTTGAGATTTGTGCTGGCTACTGTATATACAGGCCACCAGGGCACCATACAGACTTTATCAAAGAATTTGCGGACTTTCTATCAGAGTTAGTATTGGCTGCAGATAAAGTACTAATTGTTGGTGATTTTAATATACACATAGATAATGAAAAAGATGCTTTGGTATTGGCATTTAAAGACATTCTGAACTCTATTTGAGTTAGACAACACGTGTCAGGACCTACTCATCGTCGTAATCATACTCTAGATCTAATATTATCACACGGAATAAATGTTGAAATTCTGCAGCAGAGCGATGACATCTCAGATCATTATCTAGTCTCGTGTAAATTACATTTAGCCAAGGCTGCAAAAGCCAACTCCGTTTTATAAATATGTGAGACCTATCACTTCTGCCACTAAAGATTGCTTTATCAATAATCTTCCTAATCAGTTTCATCATCTCAGCATCCCAGATAGCTTAGAAGAACTTGATATTGCAACAGAAACTTTTAACTCTCTGTTTTCCAGCACTTTAGACACAGTTGCTCCTTGGCGCTTAAAGAAGATTAAAGAACATAGTCCAATGCCGTGGTACAACGAGCACACTCGGGCCCTTAAGAGAGCAGCCAGAAAAACGGAGCGCAACTGGAAGAAAACAAAACTACGCAAAAAGAAAGCTTCAAGCCCAGACATTTCCAAGCAACACAGCTGTAATGACTTTATGAACTTCTTCACTTATAAGATTGATAATATCAGGGACAAAATTATACCTATGCAACCGTCTACTACAGTAGCGCATCAGAGAGTGCATTGTAGTCTCCCTCAGGAAATTTATTTGATTCATTTATTGCTATAGGAGAGGAAGAATTCGCTAAACTCATTAAATCATCTAAACCGACAACATGTATGTTTGACCTCTGGAAGCATCTCTTTCAGTAGCTTAGTCGGTATAGGGTCTCAGATCCTCTTCTTAATATCATCAATTCGTCTTTGTCTCTAGGATACGTACTAAAAACCTTTAAGCTGGCTATGATTAAACCGCTTGTTAAAAAACCGCAACTTGATCCTACAGAATTAGTCAATTACAGGCCGATCTCGAATCTACCTTTTCTGTCAAAGATACTAAAAAAAGGCAGTATCTTCACAAATATGTTCCTTTTTAGAAAGAAATGATATCTGCGAGGATTTGAGTCAGGATTTAGACCATACCATAGTACCGAGACAGCTCTCATTAGAGTCACAAATGATTTGCTCTTATCATCCGATCATGGTTGTATCTCTCTATTGGTGTTACTCGATCTTAGTGCTGCATTTGACACCATTGACCACAACATTCTTTTACATAGACTCGAAAATTATGTTGGCATTAGTGGAATTGCATTAGCATGGTTTAAATCATACTTATCTGACCGTTATCAGTTTGTAGCAGTAAATGAAGAGATGTCTTATCGATCACAAGTTCAGTATGGCGTACCACAAGGCTCAGTACTAGGACCGCTGCTGTTCACTCTGTACATGCTACCATTAGGAGAAATCATTAGGAAACATGGAATTAGCTTTCACTGTTATGCTGATGATACTCAGCTGTATATTTCTTCACAACCGAACGAAAACTACCAATTCACAAAATTAACGGAATGCATAGCTGATATAAAAAATTGAATGACTAGTAATTTCCTACTTCTAAATTCTGAAAAAACAGAGATTCTAATTATTGGACAAAAAACTCCCACGCGTAATAACCTAGAATACTGTCTAACACTTGATGGCTGCTCTGTCAAGTCTTCGTCGTCGGTTAGGAACCTGGATGTGCTCTTTGATACCAATCTTTCATTTGAAAGTCACGTGTCTAGTATCTGTAAAACCGCATTTTTCCATCTTAAAAATATATCTAAATTACGCCATATGCTCTCATTGACAAATGCGGAACAGTTAGTTCATGCATTCATGACCTCAAGGCTAGATTATTGTAATGCTCTACTGGGTGGTTGCCCTGCACGCTTAATAAACAAACTACAGCTGGTCCAAAACGCAGCAGCTCGAGTTCTTACTAGAACCAGGAAGTATGGTCATGTTAGCCCGGTTCTGTCAACACTGCATTGGCTGCCTATTAAACATTGTATACATTTTTAAATATTGCTGATTACTTACAAAGCATTAAATGGTTTAGCTCCGCAGTACTTGAGCGAGCTCTTAACGCATTATAGTCCTTCACGTCTATTGAGATCTCAAAATTCCGGCCAGTTAATAATACCTAGAATATCAAAATCGGCTGCTGGCGGTAGATCCTTCTCCTATTTAGCACCAAAACTTTGGAACAGTCTTCCTACCATTGTCCGGGAAGCAGACACACTCTGTCAGTTCGAAGCTAGATTAAAGACACATACATCTCTTTGACCTAGCATACACACAATACATTATAGACTTCTATAATTCAATGTTAGGCTGCATAGATCAGGTCAGCCGGAACCGGGAACACTTCCCATAAATCCTGATGTACTCGTTACATCATAAGAAGAATGGCATCTACGCTAATTTGAGTTTTTTTGTTTATCCCAAAATGTTAAGGCCAGACAAGTAGTTTTTAAGGCTTGGTTTGTAGGGAATTACAAACCTGCCCACGTATATTCAAACGCGCATACCAATAGACTGAACTCGTAATACGCATGTGCACGCCAAAAAAAAAAAAAAAGGCAGTATCTGCACAACTATGTTCCTTTTTAGAAAGAAATGATATCTGCGAGGATTTCAGTCAGGATTTAGACCATACCATAGTACCGAGACAGCTCTCATTAGAGTCACAAATGATTTGCTCTTATCATCCGATCATGGTTGTATCTCTCTATTGGTGTTACTCGATCTCAGTGCTGCATTTGACACCATTGACCACAACATTCTTTTACATAGACTCGAAAATTATGTTGGCATTAGTGGAATTGCATTAGCATGGTTTAAATCATACTTATCTGACCGTTATCAGTTTGTAGCAGTAAATGAAGAGATGTCTTATCGATCACAAGTTCAGTATGGCGTACCACAAGGCTCAGTACTAGGACTGTTGCTGTTCACTCTGTACATGCTACCCTTAGGATATATCATTAGGAAACATGGAATTAGCTTTCACTGTTATGCTGATGATACTCAGCTGTATATTTCTTCACAACCGAACGAAAACTACCAATTCACAAAATTAACAGAATGTATAGCTGATATAAAAAATTGAATGACTAGTAATTTCCTACTTCTAAATTCTGAAAAAACAGAGATTCTAATTATTGGACAAAAAACTCCCACGCGTAATAATCTAGAATACTGTCTAACACTTGATGGCTGCTCTGTCAAGTCTTCGTCGTCGGTTAGGAACCTGGATGTGCTCTTTGATACCAATCTTTCATTTGAAAGTCACGTGTCTAGTATCTGTAAAACCGCATTTTTCCATCTTAAAAATATGTCTAAATTACATCATATGCTCTCATTGACAAATGCGGAACAATTAGTTCATGCGTTCATGACCTCAAGGCTAGATTATTGTAATGCTCTACTGGGTGGTTGCCCTGCACGCTTAATAAACAAACTACAGCTGGTCCAAAACGCAGCAGCTCGAGTTCTTACTAGAACCAGGAAGTATGGTCATGTTAGCCCGGTTCTGTCAACACTGCATTGGCTGCCTATTAAACATTGTATACATTTTTAAATATTGCTGATTACTTACAAAGCATTAAATGGTTTAGCTCTGCAGTACTTGAGCGAGCTCTTAACGCATTATAGTCCTTCACGTCTATTGAGATCTCAAAATTCCGGCCAGTTAATAATACCTAGAATATCAAAATCGACTGCTGGCGGTAGATCCTTCTCCTATTTAGCACCAAAACTTTGGAACAGTCTTCCTACCATTGTCCGGGAAGCAGACACACTCTGTCAGTTCGAAGCTAGATTAAAGACACATCTCTTTGACCTAGCATACACACAATACATTATAGACTTCTATAATTCAATGTTAGGCTGCATAGATCAGGTCAGCCGGAACCGGGAACACTTCCCATAAATCCTGATGTACTCGTTACATCATAAGAAGAATGGCTTCTACGCTAATTTGAGTGTTTTTGTTTATCCCGAGGTTTTCCCGCAGCCTGCCGGATCCAGGCTGTATCCAGATCTGATGAAGGACCTGCGCCTGGACCCGATGTCATAGCGGGGTGCTAAAGAGCCAACTAGTTTCTCCTTATGGAGGATCCCTTTACCACTCTACAGATAAAGTGTAGTTGGGAAAATTTGGTTCGCGTATCTACCCCGAAGTGATAAAATTCTGTATCAAAATGTTAAGGCCAGACAAGTAGTTTTTAAGGCTTGGTTTGTAGGGAATTACAAACCTGCCAACGTATATTCAAACGCGCATACCAATAGACTGAACTCGTAATACGCATGTGCACGCCATCAGCGTTCACACAGGTTACGCGTTTAAAGTCTGTGTAGAGTTTCCTGTTAGAACGGTGTCGTGTTAGCTAACACGCAAAACGGTGTCTAAGTTAATAACTAATGATCGTTGCGACAGAAGTGAATCAATCAAATTAACTTTAGCTGGAAAATAACTTTATTCAAGAACTGCTATAAAGCCAAAACAATCTCTATTACTTAAAACTATCCTTGTATCTGTAAAGACGCTTTGGAACAATCTACATTGTTAAAAGCGCTATATAAATGAAGATGACCTGACTTGACTTGAGTACTTCCATCCTTCACTGGTAATAGAAGATAGCAAGGTTTTGCCAGTGACACTTCCTATTTATTGATATGTACTTTTTTATATATATCGTAATAAAAAGACATAGTCATTAGTGAAGTTTATGCAACAGTATGTAGAATATAATTTAGAATAGAACATGCAATGCAAACTAGTTTGGTTACAGCTCAAATGTATCATTCTCATTCTATCATTCACCCTGCCTTCATTACATATCTTTGTCACACAAGTGTTTGATCACCACATTTGAGTGATCATTGAAAAAAATGTGTCATACACATAAATAATATCGGCCGATATATCGTTATCAGGCTTTTTTTACTCCATAATATCGTATCGGCCTCCAAAAATCTATATCGGTCGGGCTCTAGTATTTAGCCACCCCCCATCGGGTAAGGATTTCTTCCCTGAGAATTTTGACGATCTTCTGTGTCGTACTATGTCTAAGGGGGAACATCTCTACCCATTTTGTGTAATAGTCGACTATCACAAGAAGGTAAGTGTTTTGTTTCTTACTGAGAGGAAAATGTCCTATAAAATCCATACCCAAAGTGTGACCCGGTTCTATCACTTGCATATGCTGTAGAAAGCCGCTGGGTTTTGTGTTGTTGTGTTTATATTTTTGACAGATATCGCTTACTTTGACGTCTTGCCAGATGTCTTTGCGGACAGTGGGCCACCACGCAACCTCCAAGAGCCTCAGCAGGGTTTTTAGTCGGCCCAGATGTACTCCCAGGGAGTTATCATGAAAGTAATGTAAAAATCCAGGTATTAATGCCTGAGGAACAACCAATTGGAATTTGTCTCCGTTATTATTTACAGGTACCGGCGATAGAACACCCCCAGGTGGGCCTCGAAGGTAATCTGTTGATCCTGTACTTATCTGATTTTTTGGGCCAACTGCAGGAGAGAAATGGTATTGTCACTACTTTGTGCTTGAGAGATTTCAGCTAGAGTGTGAGGTATGTCTGATGCACACTTAGATGTTGTTATGGCCATACAGTGCAAGCTTTCTCTTTCCTTAGACTCGCAAGCTCAAGACAAGGCATCAGGACCCAGGTTGAGACATCCTCTCCTGTGATTTACTTGGAAGTTGAATTGCTACAGCTTAAGAGTCCACCGGGTCAGCTGAAAGGAGGTTTTAGGGCTATTGAAGGCCCAAGTTAAAGCAGCATGATCACAGTAAATGTCAAACTGCCTCCCTTCAAGATAATGCCTACATTTTTCCACCACCCAGACCAAAGCCAGACACTCTTTTTCAGACGTTGAATAGTTTACCTCAGGTCCTCGTAATGTTTGTGACGCATAAGCTATTACTCTTTCGCCCTCAGGAGTTTGCTGGGTGATAATAGCTCCTAAGCCCACATCACTGGCATCTGTATGTACCTGGAAAGGTTGATTGAGGTCAGGCTGCATCAATACAGGTGGGTCTTGCAATATTTGTTTGATGTTCTCAAGGCTGGTTTGGCACTCAGCAGTCCAGTCCCATTTTACTCCTTTCTTTTTTTCAGGTGATTTAGAGGAGCAGTGATGTCTGCAAAATGGGGAATGAACGTGTGGTACCATCCTGCTAATCCCAAGAAGCGTTGGAGGGTTTTAAGGTCTTTGGGAGGAGTATAGACGGCAACAGCCTGGGTCTTTTCAGGATCGACCTCCACTCCTTTCTCTGAGACGATGTATCCAAGGAGCTTGAACTGTTTTTTAAAGAAGTGACACTTCTTCATGTTTAGGTTAAGCGATGCCTGGTTGAGTCTTTGCAGAATGGTGTTCAGGTGTTGTACGTGTTTGTTTAATGATCGTGAATAGATTATAATGTCATCAATGTATACAAAGCAAAGTTTCCCTCTCAATTCTGCTAGGACCTTCTCCATCAGCCTCTGGAAAGTGGCTGCGGCATTCCTGAGCCCATATGGCATGGAGCGGAATTGGAATAGCTCCTGGTTGGTGATGAATGCTGTTTTATCTGTACTTCTTTCTTCCATTTCCACAGTCTGGGGCTCAGGTCAGGGTCAGATAAATCCCATCACATAGAGAATCTTTCACCTAGATATTATCATATAGAGACTGTGTCTGTTCCCCGAAATAGGACATACAAAAAACTCCTAAACCCATTCAAGGGTAAAAATGTAATTGATGTTCAACAAATAAAAAAACAGATGTGCGCTGGCTACTGTATACAGGCCACCAGGGCACCATAAAGATTTTATCAAAGAATTTGCTGATTTTCTATCAGAGTTAGTACTGGCTACAGATACAGTCCTAATTGTTGGTGATTTTAATATACATGTAGATAACGAAAAAGATGCATTGGGATTGGCATTTAAAGACATTTTAAACTCAATTGGAGTTAGACAACACGTGTCAGGACCCACTCATTGTCGTAATCATACTCTAGATCTAATATTATCAAATGGATAGATGTTGCTGCAGAAATTCTGCAGCAGAGCGATGACATCTCAGATCATTATCTAGTCTTGTGTAAACTTCATTTAGCCAAGGCTGCAAAGCCGACTCCGTGTTATAAATATGTGAGACCTATCACTTCTGCCACTAAAGATTGCTTTATCAATAATCTTCCTAATCAGTTTTTTCATCTCAGCATCCCAGATAGCTTAGAAGAACTTGATATTGCAACAGAAACTTTTAACTCTCTGTATTCCAGCACTTTAGACACAGTTGCTCCTTGGCGTTTAAAGAAGATTAAAGAAAATAGTCCAATGCCGTGGTACGACGAGCACACTCGGGCCCTTAAGAGAGCAGCCAGAAAAACGGAGCGCAACTGGAAGAAAACAAAACTATACAAAAGAAAGCTTCAAGCCCAGAAATTTCCAAGCAACACAGCTGTAATGACTTTATGAACTTCTTCACTTATAAGATTGATAATATCAGGGACAAAATTATAACTATGCAACCGTCTACTACAGTAGCGCATCAGAGAGTGCATTGTAGTCTCCCTAAGGAAATTTATTTGATTCATTTATTGCTATAGGAGAGGAAGAATTCGCTAAACTCATTAAATCATCTAAACAGACAACATGTATGTTTAACCTCTGGAAGCATCTCTTTCAGTAGCTTAGTCGGTATAGGGTCTCAGATCCTCTTCTTAATATCATCAATTCGTCTTTGTCTCTAGGATACGTACCAAAAACCTTTAAGCTGGCTATGATTAAACCGCTTGTTAAAAAAACACAACTTGATCCTACAGAATTAGTCAATTACAGGCCGATCTCGAATCTACCTTTTCTGTCAAAGATACTAAAAAAAGGCAGTATCTTCACAAATATGTTCCTTTTTAGAAAGAAATGATATCTGCGAGGATTTGAGTCAGGATTTAGACCATACCATAGTACCGAGACAGCTCTCATTAGAGTCACAAATGATTTGCTCTTATCATCCGATCATGGTTGTATCTCTCTATTGGTGTTACTCGATCTTAGTGCTGCATTTGACACCATTGACCACAACATTCTTTTACATAGACTCGAAAATTATGTTGGCATTAGTGGAATTGCATTAGCATGGTTTAAATCAAACTTATCTGACCGTTATCAGTTTGTAGCAGTAAATGAAGAGATGTCTCATCGATCACAAGTTCAGTATGGCATACCACAAGGCTCAGTACTAGGACCGCTGCTGTTCACTCTGTACATGCTACCATTAGGAGATATCATTAGGAAACATGGAATTAGCTTCCACTGTTATGCTGATGATACTCAGCTCTATATTTCTTCACAACCGAACGAAAACTACCAATTCACAAAATGAACGGAATGCATGGCTGATATAAAAAATTGGATGACTAGTAATTTCCTACTACTAAATTCTGAAAAAACAGAGATTCTAATTATTGGACAAAAAACTCCCACGCGTAATAATCTAGAATACTGTCTAACACTTGATGGCTGCTCTGTCAAGTCTTCGTCGTCGGTTAGGAACCTGGATGTGCTCTTTGATACCAATCTTTCATTTGAAAGTCACGTGTCTAGTATCTGTAAAACCGCATTTTTCCATCTTAAAAATATATCTAAATTACGCCATATGCTCTCATTGACAAATGCGGAACAATTAGTTCATGCGTTCATGACCTCAAGGCTAGATTATTGTAATGCTCTACTGGATGGTTGCCCTGCACGCTTAATAAACAAACTACAGCTGGTCCAAAACGCAGCAGCTCGAGTTCTTACTAGAACCAGGAAGTATGACCATATTAGCCCAGTTCTGTCAACACTGCATTGGCTGCCTATTAAACATTGTATAAATTTTTAAAGGAGCCGTATGTAAGATTGTGGCCAAAACTGGTACTGCAATCACTTTCAAATTACTGTAGAGCGGTGTATCCCCTCCCCCTCCCCCTGACTCGAGGTTGCCAGATAGGCTGCGAACGTTTGTAGCTGCTGCTGTGGTAACTAGAGCTGAGCTGGCAACCCGGATGCCGAAACACTACTGACTTCGTGATTGGTAGATAGGTGGAGGGTGGAGCATCAGGCCAAAACACAACATGACAACATCAACATCAGTTGAGGGCTGCAACTTCACTTTTTAAATGACAATATCCTGGCCGGACTACTGTTGTCAGTGATATAAGTATTTGAAATGAACATGATTTCTTAATGTCTAGTGACATATCAGGGCCATTTTATGATTAATTGAAATACATTTCTTACATACAGCTCCTTTAAATATTGCTGATTACTTAAAAAGCACTAAATGGTTTAGCTCCGCAGTACTTGAGTGAGCTCTTAACGCATTATAGTCCTTCACGTCTATTGAGATCTCAAAATTCCGGCCAGTTAATAATACCTAGAATATCAAAATCGGCTGCTGGCGGTAGATCCTTCTCCTATTTAGCACCAAAACTTTGGAACAGTCTTCCTACCATTGTCCGGGAAGCAGACACACTCTGTCAGTTCGAAGCTAGATTAAAGACACATCTCTTTGACCTAGCATACACACAATACATTAGAGACTTCTATAATTCAATGTTAGGCTGCATAGATCAGGTCAGCCGGAACCGGGAACACTTCCCATAAATCCTGATGTACTCGTTACATCATAAGAAGAATGGCATCTACGCTAATTTGAGTGTTTTTGTTTATCCCGAGGTTTTCCCGCAGCCTGCCGGATCCAGGCTGTATCCAGATCTGATGAAGGACCTGCACCTGGACCCGATGTCATAGCGGGGTGCTAAAGAGCCAACTAGTTTCTCCTTATGGAGGATCCCTTTACCACTCTACAGATAAAGTGTAGTTGGGAAAATTCGGTTCGCGTATCTACCCCGAAGTGATCAAATTCTGTATCAAAATGTTAAGGCCAGACAAGTAGTTTTTAAGGCTTGGTTTGTAGGGAATTACAAACCTGCGCACGTATATTCAAACGCGCATACTAATAGACTGAACTCGTAATACGCATGTGCACGCCATCAGCGTTCACACAGGTTACGCGTTTAAAATCTGTGTAGAGTTTCCTGTTAGAACGGTGTCGTGTTAGCTAACACGCAAAACGGTGTCTAAGTTAATAACTAATGATCGTTGCGACAGAAGTGAATCAATCAAATTAACTTTAGCTGGAAAATAACTTTATTCAAGAACTGCTATAAAGCCAAAACAATCTCTATTACTTTAAACTATCCTTGTATCTGTAAAGACGCTTTGGAACAATCTACATTGTTAAAAGCGCTATATAAATGAAGATGACCTGACTTGACTTGAGTACTTCCATCCTTCACTGGTAATAGAAGATAGCAAGGTTTTGCCAGTGACACTTCCTATTTATTGATATGTACTTTTTTATATATATCGTAATAAAAAGACATAGTCATTAGTGAAGATTATGCAACAGTATGTAGAATATAATTTAGAATAGAACATGCAATGCAAACTAGTTTGGTTACAGCTCAAATGTATCATTCTCATTCTATCATTCACCCTGCCTCCATTACATATCTTTATCACACAAGTGTTTGATCACCACATTTGATTGATCATTGAAAAAAATGTGTCATACACATAAATAATATCGGCCGATATATCGTTATCAGGCTTTTTTTACTCCATAATATCGTATCGGCCTCCAAAAATCTATATCGGTCGGGCTCTAGTATTTAGCCACCCCCCATCGGGTAAGGATTTCTTCCCTGAGAATTTTGACGATCTTCTGTGTCGTACTATGTCTAAGGGGGAACATCTCTACCCATTTTGTGTAATAGTCGACTATCACAAGAAGGTAAGTGTTTTGTTTCTTACTGAGAGGAAAATGTCCTATAAAATCCATACCCAAAGTGTGACCCGGTTCTGTCACTTGCATATGCTGTAGAAAGCCGCTGGGTTTTGTGTTGTTGTGTTTATATTTTTGACAGATATCGCTTCCTTTGACGTCTTGCCAGATGTCTCACCTCACCAAGGTCAGATAAATCACACAGAGAATCTTTCACCTAGATATTATCATATAGAGACTGTGTCTGTTCCCCGAAATAGGACATACAAAAAACTCCTAAACCCATTCAAGGGTAAAAATGTAATTGATGTTCAACAAATAAAAAAACAGATATGTGCTGGCTACTGTATACAGGCCACCAGGGCACCATAAAGATTTTATCAAAGAATTTGCTGATTTTCTATCAGAGTTAGTACTGGCTACAGATACAGTCCTAATTGTTGGTGATTTTAATATACATGTAGATAACGAAAAAGATGCATTGGGATTGGCATTTAAAGACATTTTAAACTCAATTGGAGTTAGACAACACGTGTCAGGACGGCACTTGGTGTTTTAAGCCCCCAACGGCGCCTTCCAGGCAGCGAGGGGATGGGTAGGTTTAAGGTTGAGGGTAGGGTTAGCTGCCTCTAAGGAGCCATTGGGGGCTTAAAACACCATCGAGCTGTCAGGACCCACTCATTGTTGTAATCATACTCTAGATCTAATATTATCAAATGGATAGATGTTGCTGCAGAAATTCTGCAGCAGAGCGATGACATCTCAGATCATTATCTAGTCTTGTGTAAACTTCATTTAGCCAAGGCTGCAAAGCTGACTCCGTGTTACAAATATGTTAGACCTATCACTTCTGCCACTAAAGATTGCTTTATCAATAATCTTCCTAATCAGTTTTTTCATCTCAGCATCCCAGATAGCTTAGAAGAACTTGATATTGCAACAGAAACTTTTAAATCTCTGTTTTCTAGCACTTTAGACACAGTTGCTCCTAGGCGCTTAAAGAATATTAAAGAACATAGTCCAATGCCGTGGTACAACGAGCACACTCAGGCCCTTAAGAGAGCAGCCAGAAAAATGGAGCGCAACTGGAAGAAAACAAAACTACGCAAAAGAAAGCTTCAAGCCCAGAAATTTCCAAGTATCGCATCAGAGAGTGCATTGTAGTCTCCCTAAGGAAATTTATTTGATTCATTTATTGCTATAGGAGAGGAAGAATTCGCTAAACTCATTAAATCATCTAAACCGACAACATGTATGTTTGACCTCTGGAAGCATCTCTTTCAGTAGCTTAGTCGGTATAGGGTCTCAGATCCTCTTCTTAATATCATCAATTCGTCTTTGTCTCTAGGATACGTACTAAAAACCTTTAAGCTGGCTATGATTAAACCGCTTGTTAAAAAAACGCATAAAAAAACGCAACTTGATCCTACAGAATTAGTCAATTACAGGCCGATCTCGAATCTACCTTTTCTGTCAAAGATACTAGAAAAAGGCAGTATCATCACAACTATGTTCCTTTTTAGAAAGAAATGATATCTGCGAGGATTTCCAGTCAGGATTTAGACCATACCATAGTACCGAGACAGCTCTCATTAGAGTCACAAATGATTTGCTCTTATCATCCGATCATGGTTGTATCTCTCTATTGGTGTTACTCGATCTCAGTGCTGCATTTGACACCATTGACCACAACATTCTTTTACATAGACTCAAAAATTATGTTGGCATTAGTGGAATTGCATTAGCATGGTTTAAATCATACTTATCTGACCGTTATCAGTTTGTAGCAGTAAATGAAGAGATGTCTTATCGATCACAAGTTCAGTATGGCATACCACAAGGCTCAGTACTAGGACCGCTGCTGTTCACTCTGTACATGCTACCATTAGGAGATATCATTAGGAAACATGGAATTAGCTTTCACTGTTATGCTGATGATACTCAGCTCTATATTTCTTCACAACCGAACGAAAACTACCAATTCACAAAATGAACGGAATGCATGGCTGATATAAAAAATTGGATGACTAGTAATTTCCTACTACTAAATTCTGAAAAAACAGAGATTCTAATTATTGGACAAAAAACTCCCACGCGTAATAACCTAGAATACTGTCTAACACTTGATGGCTGCTCTGTCAAGTCTTCGTCGTCGGTTAGGAACCTGGATGTGCTCTTTGATACCAATCTTTCATTTGAAAGTCACGTGTCTAGTATCTGTAAAACCGCATTTTTCCATCTTAAAAATATGTCTAAATTACGCCATATGCTCTCATTGACAAATGCAGAACAATTAGTCCATGCGTTCATGACCTCAAGGCTAGATTATTGTAATGCTCTACTGCAGGGGTCGGCAAGTAACTTTGGCCGCGGGCCAATATTTTTTTT
This sequence comes from Rutilus rutilus, assembly GCF_951802725.1. Classification (NCBI taxonomy): domain Eukaryota; kingdom Metazoa; phylum Chordata; class Actinopteri; order Cypriniformes; family Leuciscidae; genus Rutilus; species Rutilus rutilus. Next base: position 42,514,517 of record NC_140222.1, read on the forward strand.
AGCCAGTAGATGGCGGGCCAGCTACACAGAGTAGGCCTAAGGATACTCATAGGTCTTAATGAACTCTGTCTCACCTACCATTTCAATGTTGTGAATAATAAATTCAATGTCAATATTATTTTAACATTGTACTATCAGCAGAGAAACAAATGTCACAGAAAAAAAATAATGAAATATAAATAACATAAATTAAATAGGACAAAGCCTATCACTCAAATTTCTAAGCAACATAAACGAAAACCATATTGCCCTACTGACAAATGAAGTAGGCTATTTTCTGCCAAACTATTTCAAACATCCTTGCAAAAAAAGAATGTTGTTGACTGACAATGGTTTCAGTACCAAACAGCTCCTCAGAGCTAGGTGTACAGGTGGTCAGAATCAAGTGCGGATACGCTGTCAAAAGATGTCGGGAGTGGGCTATTGTCAGTCAGACCGCCCGCTCCGTCCAAAGTATAGGTTCCGTCCGCTACTGTCTTTATACTTTAAAATTGAATCCCGTGCCGCATGATAGTACTTGATCTGTTTAAAATGATTTCATTGGTATATGTCTGCTAAGGTGTTAAATTAAAATTCAAAATTAAAATTTGTCTAAACCCGTTATTAATTTTTTCTATTTTTGATCTGAGCGCACAATCAGAAAATCGGAAACCGAGTCGTTATTCGTTTTTTCATTTTAGTTCAGGAAATAAATAATGGAAAAACAAGTCATTTTTCATTGTTTGTAATTTTTGGTTTTGATTTGAAAAAAACGATTGATACGAATGATACACGTATATAAACACGAATGTTTACTATTTGTAAACCGTTATTGTAAAATAAAAATAGGCTGATTAAAAAAAAAAAAAAAACAGACTTCCAAAATAATCCGGCGGGCCAGAAAATATTGCCTGTTGCCGACCCCTGCTCTACTGGGTGGTTGCCCTGCACACTTAAAGGGGCATTCCACCCATTTGAACATTGTTTTTTATTTAAAGTGGGTCATATATGTAGTCGAAATGTAAAATAAATTTTGAATTTGGTGCCTTCGTGACCGAGGAAAGACAAAAAATAACTTCAGGACGCATTTGTATGAAAGACAACAACTCCCACAATGCACCACATTGCACAGCTCCGCAAGCCACTCCCACTAATCCAGAAAGCGCATATCTGCCTATAAGAGAAATCACTCTTCCGTCTACAAGGCTAGCTACCACCAGAGCTTGAAATTCATTTCACATTCACACAAAATGTCTAGTTAGTTGGCGAACTCATTACTCCTCGTTTGTATTTCTTTCGAAAAGGTGAATTATTGCATGGTACCTGGATGTTCAGTCAGAACATATGCGGTGCGAAACTAGGATAGTTCTCAACACAAACGTCCGTGTCCTCGTCTGATTCAGAGATTTCGTCCAGGAGAAATTGTCATCGTTGAAATTCTTTGCCGCAGACGGACTTCTACCTCTGTGTTCGTAGTTGCATCTTACAGTCTATAAGTTGCATAGTGAGATCACCGGCGCCACCAGTCCGCCCTAACTCGAGCCAGTCCGGGCTCCTCGTCCGCGGCAGGCAGGTCTTCTGCCTCGGCTGCTCTTCGCTATAATGTGGCTTGTAAAGGTAGCCACAAACACCTGATTCAAGCATCAGACTTCCGAAATCCTCTTCTTCTATATCATATTGAGCACTCTCCTCCGCTATTGTCATAACTTTACATCTGTCTCCACAGCGCCTGTTAGCTTAGCTTCAAACAAGATGGAGGATATTGCTTTCAGTTTCAGAGAGTAAAGTCCCACCCACTGATCTGTAATAGGTCTGTAGCGTGAGCGGGTCCCGCCCCCTGGGAAAGATGAGGAACACTCGAGTGCTTGTAGTCTCAACAGAAATCCCCCCCTCTTACACTTCCTCCTACAACTCTAGATCTAATATTATCAAATGGATAGATGTTGCTGCAGAAATTCTGCAGCAGAGCGATGACATCTCAGATCATTATCTAGTCTTGTGTAAACTTCATTTAGCCAAGGCTGCAAAGCCGACTCCGTGTTATAAATATGTGAGACCTATCACTTCTGCCACTAAAGATTGCTTTATCAATAATCTTCCTAATCAGTTTTTTCATCTCAGCATCCCAGATAGCTTAGAAGAACTTGATATTGCAACAGAAACTTTTAAATCTCTGTTTTCTAGCACTTTAGACACAGTTGCTCCTTGGCGCTTAAAGAATATTAAAGAACATAGTCCAATGCCGTGGTACAGCGAGCACACTCGGGCCCTTAAGAGAGCAGCCAGAAAAATGGAGCGCAACTGGAAGAAAACAAAACTACGCAAAAGAAAGCTTCAAGCCCAGAAATTTCCAAGTATCGCATCAGAGAGTGCATTGTAGTCTCCCTAAGGAAATTTATTTGATTCATTTATTGCTATAGGAGAGGAAGAATTCGCTAAACTCATTAAATCATCTAAACCGACAACATGTATGTTTGACCTCTGGAAGCATCTCTTTCAGTAGCTTAGTCGGTATAGGGTCTCAGATCCTCTTCTTAATATCATCAATTCGTCTTTGTCTCTAGGATACGTACTAAAAACCTTTAAGCTGGCTATGATTAAACCGCTTGTTAAAAAAACGCAACTTGATCCTACAGAATTAGTCAATTACAGGCCGATCTCGAATCTACCTTTTCTGTCAAAGATACTAGAAAAAGGCAGTATCATCACAACTATGTTCCTTTTTAGAAAGAAATGATATCTGCGAGGATTTCCAGTCAGGATTTAGACCATACCATAGTACCGAGACAGCTCTCATTAGAGTCACAAATGATTTGCTCTTATCATCCGATCATGGTTGTATCTCTCTATTGGTGTTACTCGATCTCAGTGCTGCATTTGACACCATTGACCACAACATTCTTTTACATAGACTCGAAAATTATGTTGGCATTAGTGGAATTGCATTAGCATGGTTTAAATCATACTTATCCGACCGTTATCAGTTTGTAGCAGTAAATGAAGAGATGTCTCATCGATCACAAGTTCAGTATGGCGTACCACAAGGCTCAGTACTAGGACCGCTGCTGTTCACTCTGTACATGCTACCCTTAGGAGATATCATTAGGAAACATGGAATTAGCTTTCACTGTTATGCTGATGATACTCAGCTCTATATTTCTTCACAACCGAACGAAAACTACCAATTCACAAAATTAACGGAATGCATGGCTGATATAAAAAATTGGATGACTAGTAATTTCCTACTACTAAATTCTGAAAAAACAGAGATTCTAATTATTGGACAAAAAACTTCCACGCGTAATAATCTAGAATACTGTCTAACACTTGATGGCTGCTCTGTCAAGTCCTTGTCGTCGGTTAGGAACCTGGATGTGCTCTTTGATACCAATCTTTGGAAGTCACGTGTCTAGTATCTGTAAAACCGCATTTTTCCATCTTAAAAATATATCTAAATTATGCCATATGCTCTCATTGACAAATGCAGAACAATTAGTCCATGCGTTCATGACCTCAAGGCTAGATTATTGTAATGCTCTACTGCAGGGGTCGGCAAGTAACTTTGGCCGCGGGCCAATATTTTTTTTAGCCAGTAGATGGCGGGCCAGCTACACAGAGTAGGCCTATGGATACTCATAGGTCTTAATGAACTCTGTCTCACCTACCATTTCAATGTTGTGAATAATAAATTCAATATGTCAATGTCAATATTATTTTAACATTGTACTATCAGCAGAGAAACAAATGTCACAGAAAAAAAATAATGAAATATAAATAACATAAATTAAATAGGACAAAGCCTATCACTCAAATTTCTAAGCAACATAAACGAAAACCATATTGCCCTACTGACAAATGAAGTAGGCTATTTTCTGCCAAACTATTTCAAACATCTTTGCAAAAAAAGAATGTTGTTGACTGACAATGGTTTCAGTACCAAACAGCTCCTCAGAGCTAGGTGTACAGGTGGTCAGAATCAAGTGCGGATACGCTGTCAAAAGATGTCGGGAGTGGGCTATTGTCAGTCAGACCGCCCGCTCCGTCCAAAGTATAGGTTCCGTCCGCTACTGTCTTTATACTTTAAAATGTAATGCCGTGCCGCATGATAGTACTTGATCTGTTTAAAATGATTTCATTGGTATATGTCTGCTAAGGTGTTAAATTAAAATTCAAAATTAAAATTTGTCTAAACCCGTTATTAATTTTTTCTATTTTTGATCTGAGCGCACAATCAGAAAATCGGAAACCGAGTCGTTATTCGTTTTTTCATTTTAGTTCAGGAAATAAATAATGGAAAAACAAGTCATTTTTCATTGTTTGTAATTTTTGGTTTTGATTTGAAAAAAACGATTGATACGAATGATACACGTATATAAACACGAATGTTTACTATTTGTAAACCGTTATTGTAAAATAAAAATAGGCTGATTAAAAAAAAAAAAAAAACAGACTTCCAAAATAATCCGGCGGGACAGAAAATATTGCTGTTGCCGACCCCTGCTCTACTGGGTGGTTGCCCTGCACACTTAAAGGGGCATTCCACCCATTTGAACATTGTTTTTTATTTAAAGTGGGTCATATATGTAGTCGAAACGTAAAATAAATTTTGAATTTGGTGCCTTCGTGACTGAGGAAAGACAAAAAATAACTTCAGGACGCATTTGTATGAAAGACAACAACTCCCACAATGCACCACATTGCACAGCTCCGCAAGCCACTCCCACTAATCCAGAAAGCGCATATCTGCCTATAAGAGAAATCACTCTTCCGTCTACAAGGCTAGCTACCACCAGAGCTTGAAATTCATTTCACATTCACACAAAATGTCTAGTTAGTTGGCGAACTCATTAGTGCATTACTCCTCGTTTGTATTTCTTTCGAAAAGGTGAATTATTGCATGGTACCTGGATGTTCAGTCAGACCATATGCGGTGCGAAACTGGGATAGTTCACAACACAAACGTCCGTGTCCTCGTCTGATTCAGAGATTTCGTCCAGGAGAAATTGTCATCGTTGAAATTCTTTGCCGCAGACGGATTCTACCTCTGTGTTCGTAGTTGCATCTTACAGTCTATGAGTTGCATAGTGAGATCACCGGCGCCACCAGTCCGCCCTAACTCGAGCCAGTCCGGGCTCCTCGTCCGCGGCAGGCAGGTCTTCTGCCTCGGTGGCTCTTCGCTATAATGTGGCTTGTAAAGGTAGCCACAAACACCTGATTCAAGCATCAGACTTCCGAAATCCTCTTCTTCTATATCATATTGAGCACTCTCCTCCGCTATTGTCATAACTTTACATCTGTCTCCACAGCGCCTGTTAGCTTAGCTTCAAACAAGATGGAGGATATTGCTTTCAGTTTCAGAGAGTAAAGTCCCACCCACTGATCTGTAATAGGTCTGTAGCGTGAGCGGGTCCCGCCCCCTGGGAAAGATGAGGAACTAGTGCTTGTAGTCTCAACAGAAATCCCCCCCCTTACACTTCCTCCTACAATGACGCAATTTGACGATTTTTGCGTCATTGTAGGAGGAAGTGTAAGAGGTAAATAACGGATTTCTCCCGTCTCAGGGGAAAATGAGAGAGTGTTGCACGACCATTCAATAGTATGACTGGGTTTCTAACAATGCAAAGCTTAATGCAAATGGGTGAAGTGTCCCTTTAATAAACAAACTACAGCTGGTCCAAAACGCAGCAGCTCGAGTTCTTACCAGAACCAGGAAGTATGACCATATTAGCCCAGTTCTGTCAACACTGCATTGGCTTCCTATTAAACATCGTATACATTTTTAAATATTGCTGATTACTTACAAAGCACTAAATGGTTTAGCTCCGCAGTACTTGAGCGAGCTCTTAACGCATTATAGTCCTTCACGTCTATTGAGATCTCAAAATTCCGGCCAGTTGATAATACCTAGAATATCAAAATCGACTGCTGGCAGTAGATCCTTTTCCTATTTAGCACCAAAACTTTGGAACAGCCTTCCTACCATTGTCCGGGAAGCAGACACACTCTGTCAGTTCGAAGCTAGATTAAAGACACATCTCTTTGACCTAGCATACACACACAGCATTATAGACTTCTATAATTCAATGTTAGGCTGCATAGATCAGGTCAGCCGGAACTGGGAACACTTCCCATAAATCCTGATGTACTCGTTACATCATAAGAAGAATGGCATCTACGCTAATTTTAGTGTTTTTGTTTATCCCGAGGTTTTCCCGCAGCCTGCCGGATCCAGGCCGTATCCAGATCTGAAGAAGGACCTGCGCCTGGACGCGACGACAACACACTCCTTAAGTGTCAACTAGTCTCTCTGTTTCCTGAAGTGGTGGATCTGCACCTGGACCTAACCATGACGCATCCTGAAGTGCCAGCCTCATCAGCCCTGTGAAGGCCTCATCGACAAGGACCGATCTGACTTCTGACCTGTAATGCTGCCTGGATCATAATCATACACTGTTCGCTCGTTGGCCAGAGGAGATCTGGCCCCCGACTGAGCCTGGGTTCTCCCAAGGTTTATTTCTCCATTCTGTCACTGATGGAGTTTTGGTTCCTTGCCACTGTTGCCTTGGATTTTGGCTTGCTTAGTTGGGGACATTGAATAATAATGTTAATAAAACAATATTATTGATCTGCCTTATTATGGGTGGACGATGATGCAATTTTCTTCTAGAAACAAACTTTGTTGTATTATTTTCATGTTATCAATGTGAAGCTGCTTTGATACAATCTGTATTGTAAAAAGCGCTATATAAATAAAGGTGACTTGACTTGACTTATATGCAAGTTACACGTTTTTTTGGGTGCGAAGATCTGTAAAAATATCAATGCTCTCAAACAGAAAAACAAAAGATCTACGCTCGCTTGTCTTCCTTTGTATATGTATATAGGTGTTTCTCATTACAAGCGTTTCCATACTTAATCACCAGATAACAATCAAATGAGTCTAAACAACCATGTCCACATTAGAAAAATGCCATATGCAAAATAAACAACATGCATCAATATACTGTATCAACAAAACCACAAAATATTCAACACATTAATTGCACCACATACAAATCATTACTTTATAACATAACATACAAAAACCTTCAATCCAAAACATAATAATAAATTAATTAATCAAATGGGAGATGATCCAACACAGGCCAAAAGCCATTCATTAATTGTACTCGGTTACTAACGTAACCTCGGTTCTCTCTAGAGAGGGAACGAGTACTGCGTAATATCTTACGCTATGGGGAAATCTCTTTTCCGCGAGATATTGAAACCAAAAAATTATCCTTAATTTTGTATTAATGTAAAATGCGTTGCAGCAGCATGCAGACATAGGCAAGACGGCTCATGTGCCTATTGGCTGCTCTGCGGCAACTGCACCAGCCTATCGAGAGAGGCCCTCATGACGTCAGATCCAATAAGCGCCCTCAGCGTCACGTCCCGCTGAAACGGGCGTGGCCAGGGCCTATAAATACGGCTCGACGGGCTGGACAATACGCAGTACTCGTTCCCTCTCTAGAGAGAACCGAGGTTACGTTAGTAACCGAGTACGTTCTCTTACGAGAGGTTCTCTCGTACTGCGTAATATATTACGCTATGGGGAACACAGTGTAAAACGCCGTGCGTGCTGAGATCCAACACCAAAGTCTCAAGGGCAGGTGCCCGGGGCCCATGTAGTGCAAAATCATAAAGGGACTCACAGAGAGTCCAGGAAGAGAGGCTACAATAGCGTCATTCCCGTAATAAACAGCATCCTATAAGGAGCAATCATAATGCTAGTATACCATACAGCCAGGGCGAAAACTCTGCCTAGTCTGATAAATAATATGGGTCTTACACACAGCCCAAAGGGTCACATGATTTAACAGCGAGCGTTGCTCAAGCAGTTTCAGTAGCCTGGGCCGAAAACATCGGGGCAGACAATACTGATCTTTTAGACCGAAAGCAGCCTAGCCTGCAAGGCGGGAACCTCTAGGTTATAAAACCTAATAAATGTAGACGGGGAGGCCCAGCCTGCCGCCATACAGATATCTCGCAAGGCAATCCCGCTAAACCAAGCCCACGACGAGGCCATGCCTCTTGTGGAATGCGCTCTGACACCCAATGGGCACTGTAGGCCCTTAGAAGCGTAAGCCAGCGCTATAGCATCAACTATCCATCTGGATAGACTCTGTTTCGACATGGCAAGCCCCTTAGAACGTCCTTGGAACGAGACAAAGAGCTGCTCTGTCTGTCTGAAGACAGCCGAGCGAGACACATAAGCCCTTAGCGCCCTGACCGGCCAAAGGAAGCTTGCGTCCTTCTCCTCATTAGAGACCGGCAAGGCCGACAGGGAAATCACCTGAGCCCTGAACGGTGTGTTGAGGGATTTAGGAACATACCCTTGTCTTGGTTTGAGTATGACTTTCGAGTCATTCGGCCCGAATTCCATACACGACACGCTCACTGAGAGCGCATGTAGGTCCCCTATACGCTTTACTGAAGCGAGAGCCAGAAGAAACACTGTCTTGAAAGACAAGTGTTTAATGTCTATAGACTGTATCTGCTCAAACGGGGCATCTTTCATGGCCTCTAAGACCGTAGAAAGGTCCCACATGGGGACTGATGGAGGTCTGGGAGGATTCAGTCTTTTAGGCGTCCGTGGACACTACCTTCACACTCGAGGAAGTCCCCAGGCTTACACCTGATCGGTACCAATCAATCGCTTTCCATGGTTTCAGAGCTGAAACGCATTCTTTGTCGACCTTGAGGCGAAACAGACTAACGTGATTGAGCTAGAATCAGCCAATCGTCCAGATAGTTCAAAACTCGCATGCCCTGAAGTTTCAGGGGTGCGAGCGCCACGTCCATGCACATCGTGAATGTACGGGGTGCTAGGGACAGGCCAAACGGAAGGACTGTGTATTGATATGCTGGCCCTCGAAGGCGAATCTCAAGAATCGCCTGTGACGTGATGCTATCTGTATTTGAAAATACGCGTCCTTTAGATCTATCGATATAAACCAGTCCCCTTGGCGAATTTGCTTGAGAATTTTCCTGGTTGTGAGCATTCTGAATCGACGCTTTAGAAGCGCTTTGTTCAGCTGCCTTAGATCTAAAATGGGTCTGAGACCCCCGTCTTTCTTCGGGACCAGAAAATATCTACTGTATAGACCCCCTTCGCTCTGAGCTTGAGAAAAAGGCTCTATAGCCCCTTTGCTCAACAGTGTCGCTATTTCGGCTCTAAGTAGATGTGCTACTTCCTTCTTCACCGTAGTTTCGACTCGTGTTGTGTAACGGCGAGGGTGTCGAGCGAACTGTAGCGAGTAGCCTCTCTTTATAATGTTAAGCACCCATTCTGACACTCCGGGAAGCTTTGCCCCCGCATTGGCATGAATAGCTAGGGGTTGAATGATATCTGGGCTCTGGCCGTGACACAGCGGTGACCGGAGAGCTTTGATATGCTGTAACATCGATGCTGAGTTTGCGGCATTCGAGGCGGGGGGCACGCTGATCACAGCGGGCAGCCTGCCCGCGCTCGACTCTACTACGGCGGCTTGCTGAGAGAGAGAGAAAGGCTTGTAATGTCTGTTAGTGCATGTGCGGGACAGCGGGCACAGTCTCTGCACTTAGGACATCGCCGGCATGTGCTGGTTTCGTTTTTACAGAAACCGTGAGACATGCAGTGTGTAGTGTTTGTGGGCACTGGGACGTGGGCACATTCACTACATTTAATGCACAATCGACGTGAGCCGATTTTATGTGCGCGAGCCCTGTGTGGCGGGCTGTGTTTGTGTGTAGGGATGAGCACTGAGTCGTGGCCATTTTTTCTACACTCATAACACCATCGGCCGTGGCCGGAACACCAGAAAATACACTCTTTATGAGATTTATCTGGGTCGCCGTAAAAACGGTTTTGGTGAAAGTCCGGCCGTAGCGGGACTTGAACACCGGTGTTTTCCTAGGCGGGCTAGGAAGACTTTGAGGCCTCGGGCTTTATCTCGATCCTAGGCCGGGGCCCACGCGGAGGAGGGCGGCAGCCAGTAGAACGAGAGCGCGGTCTCGGGTCTCGGGCCTGTCGATGCTGTGAAGCGGCTGGTGGCTTAGAGCTATGAGCAGGCGGCTGCTTCGGGCGGCTTGCTGCAGAGCTGGAGCGTTTCGGCAGGAAATGCTTCATGGCCTGAGACGTTTTCTGTACCTCATCGAATCTATCCGCGAAATCTTTGACGGAAGATCCGAAAAGGCCATCAGAGGAGATGGGAGCGTCGAGGAACGCGGTGCGCTCTGTCTCCGACATCTCAGAGAGCGTCAGCCATAGATGTCTCTCTGCCACAGTGAGAGAAGCCATAATCCGCCCCACGGCCTGTGCAGCAGACTTAGTGGCACGAAGAGCGAGGTCCATGGCGCTCCTTAAGTCTGGCACGCTGATAGCTTCCGCTAACTTACGTAAGAGGTCGGCCTGGAAGATTTGGAGGATGGCCATAGAGTGCATCGCAGAGGCAGCCTGCCCAGCGGCGGTGTAAGCGCGACTGTGCAAGGCTGAAGTTGTGCGACAGGCTTTAGACGGCAGCGCTGTCTTAGCCCACCGTCCAGCAGAGGGCGGGCAAAGATGGGCCGCTACAGCCTCTTCCACAGGAGGAAGGGAAAGGTATCCTTTGTCTTTCGCACCGTCCAACATGGAGAATGCAGCAGAGACAGAGGTACGCACTCTAGCTGAGAAGGGGGTGTTCCAAGACTTCGCGACTTCTTCATGAAGCTCAGGAAGAAAGGGCACGGGTCTTGAAGATGGCGAGGCGTGTTCCCCTTTAAGAAAACATCCATCCAGCCGATTGTGTGCAGGCTCCTCGGGCGCCGACCACTCGAGGCCGAGGCTCGCGACGGCCTGCGCGAGCAGACGCATCAGCTCTGACTCAATGCTGGCTCTCTTCCCGGAAGGTTCGCGAGCAGAAGGGGCGGGGTCCACAGAGCCTGTCCAATCCTCACTGCCTGACGCCAGGATAGAGCAGCTGTCATCCTCCACAGATACAGCTTCCTCGTCATCATCTATGAGGGAAGCGGCGGCAGACGGCGGCCGCTGTCCGTCAGGGAGAGACCCGAGTGAAGCTGGCGGGCGAACCGGCGAGCTTTCGCGGGTTGGAGGAGGTTCCGGAACCCGCTGAGCACGGCGCTTTTTACGGCGCGGCACCGCAGCGGGCGGAGGTGCAGTCTCAGTGAAAGCCGCCAGGCGAGTCCTCAGAGTCACCATAGGCAGAAGCTTGCAGTGAGGGCAGCCGCCGTCAGCGAGCGCGAGAGCTGCGTGATCTTCACCCAGGCAGGAAACGCAGATGACATGGCGGTCCCCGTCGCTGAGTGGGGCTCGGCACGAGCCGCAGAAGGAATGAGGCATCTTGAAAAAGACGCTAGCTCTTTTAGATCAAAAAGTGTGAAAGGATCAAAAAGGATATGGTACGCCGGATAGCGTAGCAGGAACGGCGACTGAAGGCGGCGAGTTGTCGACCAGCGGCTTCAGATGCAACGGCTCGTCCTGCAGAAGGCTTTCAGAAGGCCCTGGCCACGCCTGTTATTGCGTCATTGGATCTGATGTCATGAGGGCCTCTCTCTTGATAGGCTGGTGCAGTTGCCGCAGAGCAGCCAATAGGCACGTGAGCCGTCTTGCCTATGTCTGCATGCTGCTGCAACGCGTTTTACATTAATACAAAATTAAGTCATTGAAGCCATTAATTTTTTGGCTTCAATATCTCGCGGAAAAGAGATTTCCCCATAGCGTAAGATATTACGCAGTACGAGAGAACCTCTCATAAGAGAACCATATCGCCATCCATTTTCACAAAACAAAAAAATAATAATTTCAGTGTTGATGTGGCGTAAGAAAAAGATTAAACACAACACAAAGCAAGACAGAAAACAAGACAGGTAAAATTCTTCATTAAGCCTCAGAGGAGACAAGCTATCATGCTATTTAATTTATATATCCAGTAAACTTCTCATTGTAAACGTTCCCTTTCGAAAGGGAACTCTACACTACGTCAGAATGACGCTATGGGGAACGCCTCAGGCGTGACAGGTGTCTGAAATCAAATATCATCTCACAGCAATCATGCTGACCGGCGACAGCCCGTGAATCATTAGCGTGAATGATTAACGTGCAACCTGCAAGTATAAAAGGGGCGCTTTGCAAACATGACACCATCCTTTTCGTCTTCAGGGACTGTTTTTGTCTGTAAATTAAAAACGTCTACTCCAGCAAGGAAATGAAACGCACGTCCAAGGCAAGTCCTAAGGAATTTGTTAAATGTGTTGACCCGTGCCCAAGATATTTGTCGCCGGGTGACACTCACGAGATGTGCGTGTACTGTCTGGGTGAAGAGCACGCACGGGATGTTCTCGAGGGAGCATCCTGTGCAAACTGTGAGTGTTTTCCTATGAGAACGCTCCGCTCTCGTCTGGCTCTCTTCTCGAGGGGAGAGAGTTCAGCATCTGGTCCTCGCGGATCGGGTCCCGCTCGTGCCGAGGCAGAGCGGCGACGCGCTTCATGGGGCTCCCAGATGGAGCTCGCTGACAGTCTCGAGAGGGTTGTTCACCTCTCGGACGAGTCATCGACTGACGAGAGTGAGCTGCAGGTGGATGACGGAGAAGATTCTCCTACTGATACTGCAGCGAGTGCTCTTCAGGCTGGGCAAGAGATGGCTGAGGAGGATGAATCAGATCTTCAACCTCGTCAGCCATCCTGCCCCATGTACGCTGAGTTGGTGGAAGTTATGGAGCGCGCCACTGACAAGCTTCAGTTGCCATGGAAACAGCGCGCTCAGGGAGAGATCGCTCGCGGCCGGTTAGACGATCGATTTCTCCCTGAACATAGACCACCAGCTCAACGGAGCCTCCCATTCCTTCCGGATCTTCATTCTGAGATCGAGAGGGCATGGGAGAAACCATACTCGGCCCGTATTCATCGACATCAGCGGGGTAATTTCGCTGATGTTGAGGGGATCGGGGAGTATGGTTATGTGTCGATGCCGCCCATTGACGAGACGTTTGCGAACTATCTCGTATCTGGGCGGGCGTCGACACTAAAAGCTCCGACTCTGCCATCCAAGCCTCTTAAAGTCACGGCTCGCTTGAATGGCAGAGCGTACATGGCAGCAGGTCAGGCTGGTGCTGCCCTTCACACCATGGCAGTGCTCCAAGCCTACCAAGCTGATCTGCTGCGGGATCTCGACCAGGGGACGGGGCTGTCCCCTGAGGCGGTCGCTGAGTTGCGCCGGACCACAGATTTGTCTCTCCGGGCCACTAAACAGACTGCTGCCGCGATCGGCCGGTCGATGGCGGCGATGGTGGCCACGGAGAGGCATCTGTGGCTCAACTTGGCTGATATCGGGGAGAAGGAAAAGGCCCTTCTCCTTGATTCACCAGTTTCGCCCACTAAACTTTTCGGCACCTCCGTTGAGGCGGTGGTTGGAAAGTTTAGGGAGGCGAAGGCGCGCTCAGCCGCATTTAAAACTTGTATACCGCTGAGATCCGGGCCCCGGCCCAGGCAGGCGGGAGGACCTGGTCCGTCTTGGTCCGAGGACCATAGACAGGGCCAGAGGTCTAGTGTTGCCTCTCGTGCGCCCCCTCCAGGGAGGAGTAGGACGCAGAGAAGGCGAGCCTCCCGCAAGAAGAGGGACTTAAGGGAGGTCATTCAGCGCAAGCGGAGCAGCGCTCAGCGGAAGTAAGGGTATGACCTCCCTGGAGGGCTTTTTCTACCGGCCCTCTCCCTCTTCTTTACTCCCCAGGCGTTTGCGTTACACCAGTCCTGGGGTTGGGCCTATGATGAGAACTATGTTCTGATGGCCCGCCGTAGCAACTGGTTGATGTGAGTGCCTCTTTTAGGCATGTAAAAGTGGTGGACCCCAGGTTCGTTGAGACCTTTCTGGTGAAGTCTTCACTCCGCACGCCGCAGGTGAACTTTTTTGGTTTTTGGAGAATTTGTGTTTAACTAACACTTATCTGTATCTCTCTACAGAAGCCTTGTTCCCTGTATAGACCTAGGGGTCATTCTTAGAATAAAAAGGTAAAGTATGGAACTTCAGGGCCCTGAAGCCTCCCCAGTTGGTGGCTGGAACGATCTAACGAGAAGCTCAAGGAAAATTGGTTTCCGTTTTGAGTATGTGATGGCCTTCCTGTCATAACATTTTTTATGCGTGGTGGGCCACCGCTCATTTCTTTTTAGCCGCAGGGCTGTTAGCCACCCTGGGGTAGAGTAGTTGGTCTTCCTAAAAAAAAAAAAAAAAAAAAAAAGAACTTTTTTGCTTTAGGTTTAGACTGACGCTGGCGCTTCAGATAGATCTTATGTCTTACCTATTGGTTTGTGACATTGGTATCCTGAGTACTTCGCTCCCCTGAGCTCTGTAAGGTGTCAGTAGGTGAGTGTTTTTCAGCCTCTCAATTAAGTAGGCTGTGGCTCCTCCGAGCTCTCAGGTAGATCTATGCTTGTAGGTCGGCCCTAACCCGGGCCGCCTCTGTAGCTGGCCTAGGCTAGGTTTGGGATGTTGGAGGCGTTCTGCTAAGTATAGCTGCCACATTCATTATGTGTTAGGCTTCCTCCCCTAGATTTCAGCCTCCTCCCTTAAATGGGAGTTGTTGGCCAAGGCCCGCCCCTTTCACTGCATTCAGGGGTGGTAGAGTAATGCAGGGTGGTAGTTGAGGTATGATCCTTCAGGCAGGGTTAGGCTGTCTTTCGCTCTGCGATGTGATAGTTTGCCAGACCCTGCCGAACAGAGCTACTTGGATTAGGCCTCTAGAGCTGGCTCCACTCAGCCCGTCGAGCTGAACCACTCGAACGAGGGGTGAAGGTTGGTTGGCTTGCAAGCAAGCCCCGCTTCCCCAGGCTGGGCACAGGACAAATCCCTGTTACCCTTTGGAGCCACTTGCAGGCCCGCTCCCTGTCTAACATTTCAGGGGCATATGGTGTTACTCCCCCACTAAACGCGGGGTAGTTTTGAGTAATCCATTCTCAGCTCTGTATTATCTACCTCACACCACGATGGCTCCGGTTGAGCAGGGAGTTCTAACTACATTTCATTCCGGTTTTTGAACTCCGCTCCCTTGAAGCCA
Organism: Rutilus rutilus; assembly: GCF_951802725.1. Taxonomy (NCBI): domain Eukaryota; kingdom Metazoa; phylum Chordata; class Actinopteri; order Cypriniformes; family Leuciscidae; genus Rutilus; species Rutilus rutilus. The sequence continues at coordinate 42,529,562 of NC_140222.1, forward strand.
GAGCATTGCCATGAGCTGACGCCCATGCATTTAGTAGGCAGGCCCTTAAAATGGGGCCTCCACTAGGCAGAGTGGCGTATGTTGTACTCCCCTGCTATGAGGGTATTGCTTTTTGCTGAGTACACTGCCTTTGGCAATGTGATTAGGTACCAGGATGCTGTAAGCGCTGTAGTAACAGTTTTTCTGCCTTGAAGGCTGCACAGTTAGGTAGTAGGCCCCAGCAGGCCTCCTTGACCGGGTAGCCCCTAAGATAGGGCTCCTAGGCCAGCTCACCTTCGTTGGTTGGCCCTGGTAGTTCGGGCAGAAGACTCACTACCGAGTAGTAGGTCTTAACAGGCCTCCTCGGAGGTGGGTCACAACATTGTGGAGCATACACTAGGTCAAAACTTTAGGAAAGTTTTTTATTAGTATGGTTCCAGCAGTGTTCATTAAAGTAGCAGAAAGACTCGCTATCAGCTAGTAGGCTCGACCGGGCCTCCCTGTTAGGCGAGTCCCCAGCAGCAGTACACATCCAGCTGATTAGACCGTTTCAGGAAGTAGGCCTCTTTAGGCCTCCCTGAAGATGGGCTCCCACATTTTTTTGTGGGGATCAGGTAGTAGGCTTTACTAGGCCTCCCTGAGGGCTGAATCCCTCATACTGTGGTACTAAGTGGCCCTGAGGTTGAACTATCAGGTAGTAGGCCTCATAAGGCCTCCCTGAAGGCAAAGCCCCATAGACAGTCAACTGGACTGCCAGTCTGGCCCACTGTCAGCTGTGGTTTTCAGGTAGTAGGCCTCTCCAGGCCTCCCTGAAAGTAAGCTCCTTCATGTCATGGCTCTCTGGTAGTAGGCCTCACCAGGCTTCCCTGGAGTTGAGTTCCATCATACTTTGAGTTTCCACTTAATGTGGTTTTTCTTGAGCTCCCACGTTCTGTGGTTATCAGATAGTAGGCTTCACCAGGCCTCTCTGAAGGAGAGCTCCCACATACTGTGGTTGTCAGGTAGTAGGCCTCTCCAGGCCTCTCTGAAAGTGAGCTTCCACGTTCTGTGGTTATCAGATAGTAGGCTTCACCAGGCCTCTCTGAAGGTGAGCTCCCACATACTGTGGTTGTCAGGTAGTAGGCCTCTCCAGGCCTCTCTGAAAGTGAGCTCCCACGTTTGTGGTTATCAGATAGTAGGCTTCACCAGGCCTCTCTGAAGGTGAGCTCCCACATACTGTGGTTGTCAGGTAGTAGGCCTCTCCAGGTCTCCCTGAGTAGTTTCACTGTGGTGCTGGGTTTTGTAAGCTAGTGGCCGCTTACTTTCAGTTTAGCAGACCTTATCAGGCAGCTACCGAAGGTGAGCTTGCGCCCTGGCTCAACTCAAGTTTGTATTCTCTGCTACGGGTTCCCTCCTGGAACCTCTTTATCCTGCTACAGCCTGGTTGCCTACCAGGTAGATCTAATGCTCCCCTCACTGAGGGTCAGTATGAGTATGTGGTCTCCTGAGTCTGATCAGTCGGTCGTAGGCCTCTTATGAGGCCTCCCAGTTAGATCAGTCCTTAGGCCCTCACAGGCCTCCTTAGTGTTTTGAAACACAAACACTGGGTTGATCCGTGGATCGAGTAGAGAAACTCCCCTCGCTGGCAAGGGTTGTAAAGCACTATGCTGAGTCATACTCTCCAGGATATCCCGTCTCTGAGATCCGGTCCGAGTGGTTTACTGCCTGCTTCACAGTCCCTCGGGTTGGATGCCTTCCTAAAGGCAAGTGTCCAGAGGCTCTGTCTTCGGACAGACAGGAAGTGGCCAGACTGTAGTGTCTTATATAGTGACACCAGGTCAGGCCTGCCTGGTGGCGTTTCAGGCGGCACGCCTGAATAGTGACTGGCTGGGGTTCCTCAGGTTCCCTAGCCACATTCCCTAGAAGGGACCCCTTCTAAGAAGTTGAAGTTGTGGTCCTTGGCCCTTGAGCAGGCCCAGGTAGACCTTTCACTAAACTATGTTTATGGAGGTTTTCTGTGGTGTCATTTAGCTTGGGCTATGACCGTAGGGAGTGCTGTCACTGACAGCTCAGTGTGACCTGGGGGTGAGTGGTACTAGCGTTCATTTGAATTGCCGGTTCTGACAGTTGTCACTGCCTTTTGGCATGCACTCCCCTTAGCATGGTGGCGTTGGTATATCGTTCCCCATAGCGTCATTCTGACGTAGTGTAGAGTTCCCTTTCGAAAGGGAACGTCTCAGGTTACGACTGTAACCTATGTTCCCTGAGAACAGGGAACGAGACACTACGTCTTCCTGCCATGCCTCGGGGCCTGCCTGCAACAGTCCCTTCAGACGATAGGATGTTTGTCATGTTTGCAAGGCGCCCTTTTATACTTGCAGGTCGCATGTTAATCATTCACGCAAATGATTCACGGGCTGTCGCCGGTCAGCATGATTGCTGTGAGATGATATTTGATTTCAGACACCTGTCACGCCTGAGGCGTTCCCCATAGCGTCATTCTGACGTAGTGTCTCGTTCCCTGTTCTCAGGGAACATAGGTTACAGTCGTAACCTGAGACGTTTTTTTTCTAGAGTTTTTCACTTATTCAGTACCTATACAAGTTAAGTCTTAAACTTCATGATTATGGTCGTGAAAATGTTTAGCAATTGGCGAATTGACATCACATCTCCTAATCGCAGATTTATGTTCACTAATATGTGTTTTTAAAGGACGACTAGATTTTCTATGTAAATTACTGGACAAGGACATTTTAGCATGTAAATCACATTTGATTTAGAACAAGTAATTAATGATTTGATGAAGAATACTTTTCCAGATTAGAATTAGAATTAGAATTTCTTTATTGTCATTGTACACAAGATACAACGAAATTGCAGAGCTTCTGCATAAGGTGCATGGTACATAAAATAAATAGATAAAAATATACATAATATAAAGTAATGTACAAAAAATATGTAAGCTTAAGACAAAGAATAAAGAAAAAAACATAGACAGAGTTGCTAGTATATATATATAAGAGTAATAATAATAATAATAATAAACCACAGTTTGTCAACATGATTAATGCCCTAATATGAGGTAGTCAGTGCATCGAGTGTTCAGTGCATATGTGTATTCAATGTAATTATAGCTCTGGGGAAAAAACTGTCTTTGAGTCTATTTGTCCTTGACTTAAGGCATCTGTAGCGCCTACCAGAGGGCAGCAGTTTAAACAGGTGGGAACCAGGGTGAGAGTGATCTCTTCCAATGTTCTGGGCTCTCTTGAGGCAGCGGGAGTTATAAAGGTCCTTCAGGGACGGAAGAGGGCAGCCAATGATCCTCTGCGCGGTGTTAATGATCCGCTGTATTCCCTTTCTCTCTGCCTCAGTACAGCTACAGTACCATACAGAGATACAGTATGTCAGCAGGCTCTCCACTGCAGAGCGATAGAAGGTCTCCAGCAGCTTCTCCTTTAAGTTGGTCTTTTTTAACACTCTCAAGAAGTGAAGGCGCTGCTGTGCCTTCTTGATGGTTGCTGTGGTGTTGGCTGACCATTTGAGGTCTGCTGAGATGGTTGTGCCAATAAGGAATTTGAATGTTTGAACCCTCTCTACACAGTCTCCATTGATGTAGAGGGGAGCGGGGTCTGCCCTATGCCTTCTAAAGTCGAGGATGATTTCCTTTGTTTTGGTGGTATTTAATGTCAGGTTGTTGACTGAACACCACTCTGACAATCTCAGGATCTCATTTCTATAGGCAGCCTCATCCCCCTTTGAGATTAGACCCACCACTGTAGTATCATCTGCAAATTTGATGATGTTGTTCTGGTGATGGACTGGGCGGCAGTCATATGTATAGAGAGAGTACAGAATTGGGCTCAGCACGCACCCTTGAGGGGAGCCAGTGCTGAGCGTGCGGGTGGAAGAGAAATGAGGGCCGAGTTTAACAGTCTGAGGGCGGTCCATCAGGAAATTCCTGATCCAATTACATGTGAGTAAAGGAAAGCCCAGATCTGTGAGTTTGCTGAAGAGGATGTCCGGTATGATAGTATTAAAGGCTGAGCTATAATCAATAAAAAGCATCCTCACATAGCTCTCTTGATGTTGGCACAGCGCATTGTGGAGAGCTATGGCTATTGCATCCTCAGTTGATCTGTTAGCTCTATAAGCAAATTGATGTTCATCGAAAGTGGAGGGGAGGCAGGTTTTCAGGTGGTGCAACACCAGCCTCTCAAGGCACTTTGTGATGATCGGTGTAAGGGCGATAGGGCGATAGTCATTTAGGCTATCCGTGACTGATTTCTTTGGTATGGGGATAATTGTGGAGGATTTCAAGCAGGATGGAATTGAAGCTTGTGTCAGAGAAAGGTTGAAGAGGTTTGTGAAAACTCCTGAGAGCTGGTTAGCACATCCCTTGAGCACCTTGCCTGGGATGCCATCAGGACCAGCAGCTTTCCGTGTGTTCACTGTTCTAAGCACCCGCCTCACTTCATGCTCCTGGACAATGAGTGGGGGAGTACCAGAGTCTGTTGTAGGCTGGGGTGGTGTGGTATTTTGCGGCTGTGGTTTGTCAAAACGAGCAAAGAAGCAATTCAGTTCCTCTGCAAGTGGAGCCGAGCTGTTTCCAGCTGCACAGCTGCTGCCTCTGAAGTTTGTTAGGTGCTGGAATCCCTGCCATACCTGTCGTGGTTTGCCGTCTGTGAAATGATCTTCTACCCTATTTTTATAGTCCCTCTTAGCATCCTTAATTCCTCTCTTCAGGTTGGCTCTAGCAGCACTGTAAAGAGCTCTATCACCTGACCTGAAAGCAGCTTTCCGATCTTTGAGGAGTTTGTAGACTTGGCTGGTCATCCAAGGCTTCTGGTTGGGAAAAATCCGGATGATTTTATTCACTGTGACGTTGTCCATGCAATACTTGATGTAAGCCAGTACTGCCTCAGTGTGAACAGACAGGTCATGATGTTTAAAGACTTCCCAGTCAGTGTGTGTAAAGCAGTCCATCAAATTGTACATCAGTACAACTGTCTACAGGGAAAACAACCTTTTATAAATGTTTTAGTCTTGTCAGTGTGTATATCAGATTTGAAACTATTGAAACTAATATACCAAACTATTTGATATATTACTGGAACTTATATGAATAAATAAAGGAAAATCCTTCAAGATATCACCTAAAGAGGGATCGGTTGAAAGAATGTTTCTGAGTTATGACCATGTAGACATAGGATGATATTTATGCTACACAAAACCTATAAGAAGACTTCTTAGTTGTATTTATTTGATAAATACACATTGGGTAAATGGTTTTGTTTGTGTTTTTATTTGATCAATGTCAATATTTTATTGAGTAAAAAAAATATATATAAAAATAACTTTGATAATGCCATAAAATGCAAAGTCTGTTCTCACTCCCTAACTTGAGCACTGGATACAAAATAAAATAAAATAAAATAAAAACTAAAAAGTTTTAGTTGTTCAGACGTTTTCTTTTCCTTACTTTGCAGTGATGAACACAGAAACTGATGCTCTGCTGCCCTCTTGTGTTTGGATCCAAAACATTCAGCCTGAGTATTTTAATGTTTTTAGTTTACAGTTTTTCCAACACATTTCTCCAAACTCAGGTCACTGTTCTCAAAACAGTTAACACAGTAACCTGAACACTATATAATTGTCCTAAACAGGTTGTAAATTTTCCTTCATTTCATGCAAACTACAAATCACATGCATCATTTTCTCAAAACATAAAATTCTCGAATGTTTTCAAAGTAGTTCATGCTGCCAACCAAAACTTTAATATACATGTATCAGGAAAAAACAATTGGAGCTTTTTTTATTGGTTTAACAAAAATCACAATCATTTGTGCACCGTTTTTCCAAACACACACACACACAAAAAAACACTTTCTACAGGGTTATCAGGAGCTAATTGAGCAAACTTCTGTTGTTTTTTGGGACAATTTCCAAAGAAAGTATGTGATCACAACCCTTACAGTAAAGCAAGTCTTCTTCAGGCGATGGGAGAGGCCAGTGGAGAAGCCGAGACACACGGATGGATCCAGCATTCACAGCTGGTTTCCCCACGATCCATGACTCGTGAAAATACATGCTGTGATGTTGATGAAATGACCAAATGTAAATAAGAGGCAAGATCTATAAAGGTCATTGATTCAATGATTGCAGTACATTTATTTATTTACTTTAACAAAACTCATTGTTATACAACTAAACTCGTAATTAAAGAACTTTGACGAACACAATTAAAGAACATGTATCTACAGCTGAATTTATTATCAGATCAACAGAGAACACACTTGTAGTATTGATGTTACTATTTATTTTTGATAAATGCATTACTAGAATAAAATGCAGTGCTTTAAGAGTGTGGTTAGTTTGCTGTGTTAATTGTTTTGAGAGCAACCATATTCATTTGGAGAAATACGTCAAATTGAGAAAAACTAAACAACTGATGTTAAATATTAGACAAATTGTCAGTGCTTGTTTTAGCTGGAATGATGCAAGAAAATAAAATCTCTTGTTTTATTGCATTGTGTCTAAGTAGTCTCAGATTGATCCGATGACATTTACATGCGGTAAAATAGCAGTAAAACCATTTTAAATCGTGATGCCAGTGCAGGATTGCAGGTTTGTGGTTCAATAGTAGACAGAGAAACATTCCACTGGACAAACTGAGCTGCACTTCATTTATTCTCACCTGACACGTCACATCATCTATCTAAGTTATTTGTCTGTGTACGCCGGTTCAAAAAGGCAGGGAAGGGCGAAAAACTCCATCTCATTTTCTCCCTCAATTTCAAAATCGTCCGACATCTTTGTTTTAATTTATTATTATAATATTTTTTTTTTGTGACCTTTCCAACATGATGAATAGATGGATCAAATTTCCATCTATTTGGATTACATAGTTTTTACATAAACCAATTAATAATCTGGATGTGATTCATATTTTTCAGTCATATATAAATGAAACAGATAAGATTTATGTAATAGTACACAGAAAAAAAGTTTTTTTTATATATATATATTAATTCTATTATTGGATAAACAACACTGCTAGATCTCATGCTGTAGAATCAAATGGCTTCTTATGAATAAAACAATATTAAAAAAACGTCCTATATATTCAAAGCATTAGACACTGAATAAGATCAGGGAATCAGGCAATTACATGATGATGACGTCATCGTCGTCATCAATAAACAGCCAATATCACCTGATCTAATTTTCTCTTGGCTTTTTTGCTACAACAAATGTGCTTTATAAACACACAATTACAGCAGCCAGAGAAAATTTAATATTAAAGAGTCAAGGGTCAAGAGCGCAACTAAAGCAAACACCGACCACCATCATGGTGACTTAAAATACAACTAATGATTTCATTAAAACGGAAATGAAATAAAGTCAGTCTGGTTAGTAGTAATGCTGTTTGTGGAGTTGTTTAATCCTCCTCTGCTGAGATCTTCACAGATTTAATGTCTTCTTTTCTCTTCAGTTGATTTCATCTTAGGCTGTGACTGAAGTCAGTTGTAGTTCTTGCGTTTCTCTTTCCTTCAGTGATTCTGCTTTTTAACAGCAGGTGTTCAGAGCTGTCATTTGAAGTCGAGGACTTTTCTCCCCCACCTTCACCTGAAGTGGAGGAGGGTGAATTGTTTGTGGACACAGCTAGGGCCAGAGCCATATCAATTCGAGCCGCTGGCTCAAAAAGTACATGAATCTGATGAGTTTTCTCGAGTTGATGTCAATAGCGCGCGCTCTCTGTTGGCATATTCATAGTTTGCCGCTATGTGAAAAAATCCAGCAAAATGCGCCGGCGCGTTTGTCGACCCCAGATGATTAACTTCAGCCTAACCATAAATTGTGATCAAAATATATATGCTCACTCACATCAAGACGCCGCTGCGGTGGTGGAGTCCATGCAGGAGGAGCAGCGTTTGGCACTGCGTCGCTTTTCAGCGCGAGCTGTGTGGAGAAGCCCATTTCCACCTCTAATGCGTTACCATCCTGACCACTGTACTAAATACAGATAAATCTATGCTAACTTGAAGCCATCCTAACTGATGCAATACTATGCTACTAACTAACTATGCTTCTAACAATACTACACTAACAACTATGCTAATTAACTACCTAGGCTACACGAAATATTCTAAATAACTATATAAATGCTATGCTAAATAAATGCTAAAATACTCTATCCTGATCGTTTTCAATACTCACAATTCCAACTCCTGACAGTGGTTTCGCTTACGTCACGTACCACCGCAAACATCCAATAGGACAATTCAACTGCAGTAGCCACCGTTCAACCTGAAGAGGGCAGCACTCAGACGTTTTTACACCATATATTGTAGAATTAAAACACTTCATACCCAAATGTCAAAAAAGTTACTCGAATCAATGAACAGCACTAATAAAGCCCCATTCTTACGGATCATTAACTAAAAAAAGTTGGTTTAGGGTTTAGTTAGTTTAGTAGTGTGCACACATATGAACACTGAGCAGTATTAATTTAACATGGGCGTTTTTCTGTGTACTATTACATAAATCGTACCCGTTTCATTTACGTATGACTGACAAATATGAATCACATTCAGATTATTAATTGGTTTATGTTAAAACTATGGCACTAAAACAGTGCCAAATAGATGGAAATTTTATATGCAATTCAAATACATAAATTCATAGAAAACCATTATAAAGAAAATGCTTAACCATTTAGCATATTGTGTTCATATTCTGGGCTCATCTGCTCATCTGTATATAGTATACATCATCATGTATACTGAATTTGATCTTTTAATTACATTAAGGCACTTTTAGCGGTTTCGAATGTCCCGCTGTTTCAGTGATTGAAAAACGGCAGCAGATTCGCAAGTGCCCCAAAACTTGCATTTCGCTCACATATTTTTGCTTTTATTCTTTTGAAATGTAAAATTGACAAGGCCTGTGCTGCATTTCATAGCACACCTTTAGTACGGTAGGGGAGGTTTGAAAGTCTCACATTTGTTTTTAGTCACATGGTCAAGGACGGGATAAAAGAGTACTGTAACTGAGCTTTTTCCTCTTTTTCTCTGAGACTCTGCTCTTCCTCTCTTTGCTTTCCTGGACAACTGTGTTTAAAGCCAAAGGCCAGACTCAAGTCTTCTATGGCATCTCTCTTTCCCTTTATAAACTTTTTAAGTTCTATCGCTATTTTAACTGCACTTATTTCCATCGCTGGTATAAGAAGTAGTGTATTAGACAAGAAATGTACAGTTTTACACCATCATGCTGATAAGGTTTCTTTAGTCATTCGGCAAAACCACTGTAGAGAAACCACCCTTACACACTACATTTATGACTGCTTATTTTAGTGTATTTTAAACAGTGCTGGGATCTTATTTAAGCCCTTTCACATACACATACACTACTAGATTATAAATAGTTTCAACATCCATTTAGTCTGATAATAATAATAATAATGACATTCAATGGCCCTTTAAAATGAGCGTTTCTTTCCTTTTTATTCTCTGATTTTCTTTCCGTTTGTAACTGTTGGCTGTAATAGCATCATTTCCTCATCTTTTCGTCCTCTTCTTGCTCTGTCTTCGGACAACATTCTCTATCGGAAGGCAATAGATGTGCATTGGTATGTTCTTATAGTAGCTTGTCACCCAGGGCCTAGAAAGAAACAGAGAATAGATAATGTCAATTTAGGTCATGATATTGATGGTTTATGACTCTTTTATGATGGTATATGGTATTAAACCCCTTAAACCACAGCAAACTATTCATTAGGACATTTTTGATGTATGTGTTTTGGAGAGAATAGGTCAGGCATAAGTTCATACTTCGCTGTCCGCTGGTTGAGGCTGAGGAACGACAGACTTCTCCAGCGGATCCGGTTCTCTTCTTGTCTAACTTGGTTCAGCTCCTGCTGTCTCTTCTCCTCTCTTCGAATGCTTTCCTTCAGGTCCTGTTCTATACGGGCCAACTACACAACACAACTATTCAACAATATCTTAATGTCTCTTTATGAGATCAAGAGTTCAGTGAAAATATGTATGCAAATTAAATGACAGTTTATAACAAATGTTTTAGTGCTACACAACTGGATTTTTTTTTACTTCTGGTAAAATTATACTTTATTATCTTTAATAAAACAGCATTTAATGTTGGCGCGCATTTACCGCTTCTAGCAAACATCTTTGGTCTTCTGCTTTTGTTTGCTGCTCATACGGCGTAACTGCAGATGGTTCTTCTGTCTTCTGAACGTAATGAGAGCTCTCCGGTGGAAATAAACACGATGACCTGTGAGAAAATGAAGATGTGTATCGCACAAACTATAGCTGAATCACCATAGAATTAGTTTTTTGTTCCACCACAATTATCACAATATGAAAAGTTTTACTAATATAATGAAGTCTAATTTTCATCATAATTATCCTGCTAAGCATCAGAATAGGGGTATCAGTGTAAATTGTGTAAGATAATATCACGTCACGGTCGGTGGTTGTAGATGGGCACGCGACGATGAAGATGAAGGTCAAAGTAAAGGCTTTAATAGATAATCCAACAGACAAACCGAGCAACCACATGTATAATCCGAACAATAAAACACAAATAGAACAGAACTTAAGTACACGTGATAATGAGGATAATTAGTGCACAGCTGAACATAATGAGTAACCAAGACAACAAACGACTAACTCAGGCAAAGGGTGAAGAAACACAAAAAGTCCAAACCAACAGAACCGTGACAGCTTTATTGTTATTTTGCAGGTACGAGCCAAATGTGTTCAGGTTTATTTAATGTGTTTAGTTTATTTTGTAGGTATATGTAATGTGTTTAGTTGTTTGATTGCACCAGAAATATTAATGACTTTGTGTGTCAAAATGCTGGACCCGTCTGTCTGTCAGGCTTCAGGCTCATTTCCACTCATTTTCAAACCCGCCTTCAAATTACTATTTTTTTTTTTAAACAAATGTTTTGCTTTTCAAACAAGTCTTTGTCAAATTCAAAGTATGTCTTGACAAGCTCTTATCATAAAAAAAAAAATGGTGATTCATATATCTGTCACATATGTATGGTTGCAATGAGAGCACAAAGATAGACATAAAAACAAAAACAAAACAAAAAAAACCTGCTTTTTATATTAAATCAAAAAAGGAATAATATAAAAATCATCCACATAATAGAAAGACGACATGGAACAGTGAACAGAGGAAACTAAGGGTATAAATACACATAGATAACTAAATGAACAACAGGTGAACATAATCCACTGAGAAACAAACTAGCAAACAGCACTCAGGAAAAGCAGCACAGGGAACACAAGGAAAACCAAACCAGAACAGAACGAGACCGTTACAACATAATCTTAACTTCTTAAAACAAAAATATGTTACAGTGGAATTGAATGTAGCCCATCTGTGAAGATAAATAAACCATTCAAATACTCACTGTTTCAATAATATACAATACACTAGACAAACAATATATATGTTCAAAAAAATGTTAGTGTGGAAAAAAATTGCACAATTGTATAGAATTGTGCAATTTTGTTGCCATGACAACAAAACAGCTAAACACACACACAAAAACAATAACAACTTTACAGTTGTTTTAATTGAAAGTTTTAACTCAAAAATTAATATGAATGTTTTTTTAAATTCTAAGCTTCACATTTCTACTCTATAATCCTCCAAGAAATGTCCCCATTCACCCCTGACTGCAACATAGTGTCGGCCCAGATCCTGGCCACATCCGGTACATGTATTCGATGCGTGCCAGATGTGGGCCGGATCTGGGCCGACACTATGTTGCTGTCTGGGACATCTACACCAAAAATACTAAAGCCGAAACAGACTATCAGCAGTCCTGAAAAAAACAACCAAAGAACGATTTTTTTTTTCTTTTTTTTTCTGAAAATAAATGTTTATGGATCCTTGGTGCCGCATAAAACCCTGCCAGAGAGGACGAGAAGGAAAGAACAGCTTTACCTCTGTTCTGTTTGCTCCCTCTGCTCATCTGTCCAGAAATCTGGCTCCATGGTCTTATCTAAAGTGCTCTGGCAAACAAAGAAACTCAAATGACCTTTGATTTAAATGCATGTTGTCTCAAATTTAGGATTATTGCTGTTTTTAAATGGGTTAAAAAAGGAAAGCATGTGGGGATTTAGTCTCAGTTGATAACTTAGCTTTTAGTTAAGGGTTCATTTAAGTAATAACTTATTTTTATTTCGTTTTATCTCTCTCTCTCTCTCTCTATACTGATCTCACTATACAGTTGTGAGAGGGTGTATGTCTAAAACTGTGTAGTCATGCCTTCATTTGCTAGGCATGGTAAATGTTTTTACACATGTATGTTTTAATTATAACTGTGAAGCACTTTGGGCAACAACGGTGTTATTAAATGTGCTATATAAATAAATAAAAGTTGAAGTTGAAGTAGTCTGTAAACACTATGAAGCCTGCCATGAGGGAACCTGACACCAGTGTAACTCCACCTGACTGCAGGTTATTTACCACGTCCTCCCTCTCAGGTGTGCATAAAGAGCGCATTATCTGTGGGCATCGGAGGACTCGTGTACATTAATGATTGTAATGTTTGATCATCTCTGATTGACAGGTGTCATGTGTTCGCTTCATTAAATAACAACAGTGAAATTATGTTTTTTTTAGAGACCTGCACATTAATATTTATCCGGACTTGTTTAGAATGCATAGGCAAGCAGATATAAAGCACTCAGAGGAATGAAAGTTTGCAATTTTATAAATATATTTGTGCACATCAATCTAATTAGGAGTATTTGTAAAGGACAATTACCTGATTTTGAGTGTCCATCCAGCTCTCTGACCTGCTTGTCTTTCTTCTTACTCGCTGTGCACCTTTATCTTCCACTCAGCATTGTTCTTCAATAATGCAGCACTTCTATGGTTTCTCCTTCCGTGACTTCACGTTTCCTTTGGTGTGATCATACTCCTCCCATCAGTCTTCACATCTAATTAGATTCTTTAAGTGTTGCTGTCTTCATGCATTAATAAGTCATATAGACCAGCAAATTAATGTGCACATTGTGCAGAGCCTGAGTGTTATTTAACATACTGTATTTTGTTACATGTTCAAAACTTGTTACTGTATTTATTCATTTAAATGTATATTTTAGAACAACATACAGTGCAGAACATCAACATATTTCCCATATTTTAGAAGAGCAAACAATTTTCAAATAATTTGATTAGATCGCAAACTATTTAAATGATGAAAGTTCTCAGGTTTTACTACACAGGGTTTTCATACATTTTGGTTTCAACAAGTAGCAATTACACGTTTAAAATGTGTTTTATACATACCGTTGTGAAAAAAGCAAGTGTGCTTAAGTATATTTTATGTGTTTATTTCTTAAAAGTATATTTTAAAAAACTGTACTTGTGGACTGTACTTTTTGTGCTTTATAACACACCTATTTCAGTGCGGTCACACTTTATTTGACAGTGTCCTTGTTACACGTTAAATGTAGTTACTAACAGTAAATTATGCATAATTACATGCAACCCTAAACCAAACCCTAATCTTAACCATAACCCTATAGTAAGCACATAATTAAGTTGTTAATTAAGTACTTACATGTATAATTAAACTGTAATAAGGACACATTAAAATAATGTGTAACATTGATTTCATAACATTCTATATTAAATTTGACTACAGTTCAGGTACAATGTTGAACCTTTTGTGTATGTTTTGTACTTTGAGGGTCGAGGGATAGCAGATTTACAGTGGCAGAGGGGGATCTACAAGTCTTTCTTTAATAAAACTGCTGCACTATAAGATCCATATCTCAACTCTCTCCCTGTCTGGACAGAAACAGAATAACCAACCGAGAATAAAATATGTTGACCCTCGAGGACCAAACTCGTGAGTATTTGGAACTGGCATGCGTGGTGGACTATCCAAAGGACTCCCTCTGTGATGGTCCTCAAGGGTCTGTCTTCTGCAGCTTTATTGAATGGGTACTTTTCAACTGCAATTCCCTCTTCACAATAGGTGAGGAGGAGGATCCAGATCCTAAGCTTGTGTATATGCCCGGCATGGACTTATAATAAGTTAGCACTTATTGACATGGATACTCCCACCCATGCGGTCTTTCCTTCCCTAGCGGTCCCACCCGGCTCATTGGAAGCTCTTCCTCCTCCTCTGGTCCTGTCTTGTTCTGTTCCCAGGCTCTGCCTCCTCCACTGGTTCCATCCAGTTCTCTAGCTTGCCTTCGTCCTCCTGATCCACCAGCTCTCCTCAGCCCTCCGACGCAAACACAGTCTCTTGGTCACACTGATCCACCATAGTTTTCGGAGTAGTGGCCTCAGAATTTCGAACCGTTGGCTCCACCTCAAATTTACAAGCCCAGGGGTGCTTCTCAATTCTTATTTGTGCATCCTCGTTTCCTTTCCTCATGTCTCAGCTCCACCCCCTGTAGGATGTGAGGGGAAGGCTGAAAGGAACAGAAAACGAGGACGGAGGAATCGAAGGAAAGCTTATTTGTATATTGGAATATTCTTGATCACTCGAGTGTCACTTCACTGCGTCATCAGATGTGCTCAAAGGATCTGCCCTTATGTTGTTAAAGTTTGGTTATTTAAAAAATTTATAAAAAATAAAGATAAAGCAAGATGCCCTGTTGATATATGTGTGTTATATGATTTATTTAAACTACAAAGGTAAAGCGTAAATTTAAATTATTGTGACAGATGTGAAGGGGGAGGAGAATTCATATGTGCGTCAGGTTTCTCGTCAAGAAAGTCTTCCGCATAGGATATACTACACCTGTGCATCCTCGCTCACCGCTACTCCGAAGGTTCCTCACTCCTTGTTCCTCGCCTCTTCGTTCCTCACTCCTCGCCTCCTCGCGGTGCAATTAGAGAACTGAGATGTCCTTCAAAATGGCTGAGCTCGATTGGTTTCCAGGTCATAAGATTCCAGGTTTCTCAGTCCTCGTATAATCCAACTCCACCTTGGCCCTCTGATCCAGCGGTGTCACCGTTGTTCTCCAGTCCTCCAGTTCCGCCTTGGTCTCCAGTCTCTCAGACTCACCTGTGTCTAGTTTAGTTTATCAATATCCTGTGCACTTATACTCCAGAGTTTGTTCAGTTCATGGTCAACTATTGTCTTTGTTGCGTTTGTTGGTGCCATTGAAATTATCTTGTTTATTTAATAAAACTGCTGCATTAAGATTCATGTCTCAGTTCTCTCCTGCCTGGATGTAACAAAACCTATAGCGTTTTGTTGTATAGCGCTAACAAAAGCAAACATGAGATAAAAACGTATGTGCCGAAGCAACCATGTAGCTTGCAAGACTTTGAGCTCTTTTATCGTGGCCGGTCCTCAGGGGGCGTCCAGCTGATGCTGACGCTGCCAAAGGAGATTCATTCAGAATTAGTGGTATCTCATTTCGTCTGGCTAATTCCTTATCAATAAAACTGCCTGCTACTCCTGAGTCGAGCTGGGCCTTAGTAATGATGGTGTTTATAATAATGTATAATACCATCACTAATAATTTGTGCAAACGCTTCTTTTTTCTGCACATCGACAACATCCCTGAACTTGCTGTTGTAATTCTTCTCCTCCTCATCCTACACAATAGTAATTTCACTTGTCTTAACATGTTCTGTGAGGATTTAAAGTAGAAGTGTCCATACTTGTGGCAAACTGCTTTTGGCATGCTGCTGAATGAGGATATTTGGACTGCTGTCTAGCTCTTTAACTGCTTTCACAAATATTTGGAGTATTTTATCCATATATCCACAATTTTATTAGCCTGGGTTTCCCCATGCTGCCTTACGCGCAGCGCGATTTTATTCACGCTGCTAGGCAGCCTGGATACCATGGACTAGATTTTCGCCTCAGCGAGGGGACCAATCACAGAACGGGGAGGGAGCAGCAAGACGATGACGACGTCTATGCAACACACCGAAGCAGTTTGTTTATATCTATACATACATTCTACCCTCATGTTTGTCTTGCACAAACTGCAATAGTCGCTGAGCGCCATCCTGTACACATAAATCTCTGACCCATCGTCTTCTTCTTCGTTGAATTTCTGTCGCTCTACATACGTCATCTGGTATAATTGAAACGATTGGCTATGAGCTACGTACAGGCGCATTTGATAAACATTCGTAGCGCCCAATAAACGGCTCTGGGCATTCGTAAACCAATCCTCAAATACGAGAAAATGAACATGTGGTTCCCAGACCACGTCTCAAAGAGACTAGGTCTGACGTTAGCCAGGCTACAATTTTATAGTGCCAGGAAGGAGAGCTTCCATCTAGATGGTCCTCCTACATAACAGTACTGTAGTAAAACACCAACAAAATGGAAGGCCTCAAAACATAAACGGCAATTGTGTCAAATATAATGGTGACCATGAGACGGGACTCAGCACACAAGTAATGATTCAATGCACAAGCATGTGTATGTGCATGGGGCTGAAATAATATTTGTAACGAGGTTCAATAGTTATGGGAAGAAGGAGGCGGGAACCGGCGAACATTCAATATATTTTAATGACAAAAATAAACCAAATACAAAATGAAAGTAAAAGCCAGCAGCCCCTCACGGACGACTGCTGGCAACACAAACAGAAACAAAACATGAACTAAAAATCAGGCCTGTCCTCTCTCGCTCTTCACTGTCGTCGCTCCTCCTTTATGCTTCCGCTCCTCCGTGAGAGATTCGAGACCGGTGCGTCTCGCAGGTGTCGCTCATCAGAGTAATCACGCCACCGGCCTCATGCCGCTCTCTCACGGCCCTCGGCCTCGTCCTGCTCGCCACATACCCCCATCGCCCCTCGCAGGCCGGGGGGTACCCACGAGACTGCGCTCTACTCCCCCCCCTCCCCCTCCTCCGGGGAGACCGAACACGGCGGCTGCGGTACCTGGGGGTATGGACAGACGAGGCGAGAGAAAAGGAGACGGAAGCATGAGGAGCGACAGAGACGAGAGAGGGGAGAGAGAAAAAAAAAAAAAAAATTATTAGTCCGGTTCCCACAACGCGCTGCCATCTGGCCCTGCACCAGCTGGGCGATCTTCTCCGCGGTGCCTGGCGGTGGCGCTGGATAGCCCTCGGTGGACGGCACCAGACTCCTCCGCCGCCTGTTGGACGGCGACGGCTCCTTCGGATACGGGCAGACGGCAGGAATCCCCCGTTCCCTGCTCCTCCCCATCATGGCGGACGACAGCAGGCTCCGGCCCACGGCGAACGGCGGCGACTCCTCCTCTCCCTCACGGACGGCAGCCGTCCCTCCAGCACCCAGGCGGCCAGCAGCGAGCTCGACCGTCCCCCCGGCAACTCACTCCAGCGCACCGCCTCGAGCGTCCATGACGACGGACTCTGCTCACCATGCTCGATGGCACCGCGGATTCCCCACAGCGGCGAGGGCTCTTTGACAGCGCGTTCCTCCTTCTTCCCGGGTTTCGGCACCAATGTAACGAGGTTCAATAGTTATGGGAAGAAGGAGGCGGGAACCGGCGAACATTCAATATATTTTAATGACAAAAATAAACCAAATACAAAATGAAAGTAAAAGCCAGCAGCCCCTCACGGACGACTGCTGGCAACACAAACAGAAACAAAACATGAACTAAAAATCAGGCCTGTCCTCTCTCGCTCTTCACTGTCGTCGCTCCTCCTTTATGCTTCCGCTCCTCCGTGAGAGATTCGAGACCGGTGCGTCTCGCAGGTGTCGCTCATCAGAGTAATCACGCCACCGGCCTCATGCCGCTCTCTCACGGCCCTCGGCCTCGTCCTGCTCGCCACAATATTGTTTCTAACTAAAGCCAATTACATTTCTAGCTGTGGCCCAATTCATTTATCAACCTAAGGGCCAGATTTACTATACAGGGCAAATTAGTGTACGAACATAATTCCAGCTGTTAGTAAATCTGACCCTATATTTTCAGAACAATCTGACAAATCAAAACTCTTTTAATAACAGTTCACCTACACCAACTATGAAAACATCATATCACTATGAAAGACGACCTAGCCAATGAGTATTAGCAACTGCACATTTCCCGCTCCAACCATACATTACTTAGATGTTGTTCTGAAACAGCTCTAAAAGAGCACTAAACCCTTTCATAAAACTGATCCCTGTCACATTAAAAACAAGAAGCATTACATTTGGCATATATTTTTTACAAGAACAACTAAACTAAGTTTAGTATAGCGGCAATAATTTAAAGATTTCAATTTAGATTTTTTTGTTTCCAAATGTTTTTCTTATTGAATTATGCATTTTGCCATGTCCAGGTTGTTATACAGTGGAGAATATAATTATTTGATCCCCTGCTGATTTTGTAATGTTCACTTACAAAGAAATGAAGGGTCAATAATTTTATGGTAGGTTTATTTTAACAGATAGAGACAGAATATCAACCAAATAATCCAGAAAAACACATTATATAAAGGTTATAAATTGATTAGCATTTGATCGAGTGAAATAAGTATTTGATCCCCTACCAACCAGCAAGAATTCTGCCTCCCACAGATTGGTTATGTGCCCATGTGAAACACAGTCCTGTCACTTTAAGAAAGTACTCCTAATATCAGCTCGTTGTGTGTATAAAAGACACCTGTCCACACAATCTGTAACTTCCATTCCAACCTCTCCACCACCATGGGCAAGACCAAAGAGCTGTCAAAGGACATCAGGGGCCGTATTCACAAAGCATTTTATCTTACCACTAGGAGTACTCCTATATCGCACTAAAAGATTTTAGCTAGGAGTTTTCTCTTAAAAGTTATTCACAACGCCTTTCAGACCTACTCTTAGTAAAGAAAAATGACAACTCCTAAACTAAGAGTGAGTCTTTGTTGCTATGGATGACGTCATTACTCATGCACGAGCTTGACTGAAGTGACCACCTTGATTGGCTGATGATTGTAACGCGGGAATGATTCCAAACCCCTCCCCTACGATGATGATTGACAGGTGACAGGTCTGAGAATGCGTGCGCTACACAAGTAGTGCGAAGGACGGAAGATGATGAATAACTGAATAAATAGCCTAAATGAATAAAGAGTAAGGAAAAACAAATAGCCTAGTAGCCTAATGAGACATATGGATTGATGCGATATCTTTGCAACATTATTGAATTAGTCTGTCACTATATGCCTCTGCCTACGTTTGCAAAGAGAAGAACATTTTAATTTGATTCACAATCAAACGTTACAATTAGTTTACATGAAATGAATGAGTAGCCTAGTTTTGGTTGTTGTTGGTGGCGTTATTGCATCCCTAGTTATGCCACAATGCAAAATTGTTCCCTTGCGATTGGAAGCTCCTGTAGCCGCCGTATACGCATTTCAAAACATCGCAACGTGAAATGCCACAAAAAGCGGTTTGTGAATAGGTCTTAGTGAGTTAGGAGTCCTCTCGACTTCTTTTAAGCTGTCCCAGGCTTAGGTGCTACTTTTAGGGCTAAAATGCTTTGTGAATTACTCTTAGTCAAAAAAATTAGGAGTCCTAAAGTTACGAGAGACACGCCCATTATTTTTAGGAGTTGCTCCTAAATTCGCCAGTTAGGAGCTACTTTTAGCCTTAAAATTCTTTGTGAATACGGCCCCAGGACAATATTGGAGACCCACACAAGGCTGGAATGGGCTACAAGACCATCAGCAAGAAGCTTGGTGAGGAGGAGACAACTGTTTATACATTTAACACATTATATATACACGTTATAAATTGATTTGCATTTCAGTGAGTGAAATAAGTATTTGATCCCAAGCAAAACATCATTTAGTACTTGCTGGAGAAACCCTTGTTGGCAAGCACAGAGGTAAGATGTTTCTTGTAGATGTTTCTCACCAGGTTTGCACACATCTCAGGAGGGATTTTGGTCCATTCCTCTTGGCTGTCGCAAGATCTTGGATTAAGATCTGGAGACTGGCTAGGCCACTCCAAGACCTTAATGTGCTACTTCTTGAGCCACTCCTTTGTTGCCTTGGCGGTATGTTCTGGGTCCTTGTCATGCTGGAAGACCCATCTTCAGTGTTCTGGCTGAGGTAAGGAGGTTCTCGTCCAAGATTTGACAGTACATGGCCCCGTCCATCAGCCCCTCAATATGGTGAAGTCGTCCTGTACCCTTAGAACAGAAACAGCCCCAGAGCATAATGTTTCCACCTCCGTGCTCGACTGTAGGGATGGTGTTCTTGGGGTCATAGTCAGCATTTCTCTTCCTCGAAACACGACGAGTTGAGTTGATGCCAAAGAACTCAATTTTGGTCTCATCTGACCACAGGACTATCTCCCAAGCCTTCTCTGAATCATTAGATGTTCATTGACAAACTTCAGACGGGCTTGTACATGTGCAGGGGGACCTTGCGGGCGTTGCAGGATTTCAATCCATTGTGGCGTAGTGTGTTACCAATGGTTTGCTTGGTGACTGTTGTCCCAACTGCCTTGAGATCATTAACAAGCTCCTCCCGTGTAGTTCTGGGCTGATCCCTAACCTTTCTCATGATCATCCTTACCCCATGAGGCGAGATCTTGCATGAAGCTCCAGACAGAGGGCGATTGATGGATATTTTATATTTCTTGCATTTCCGAATAATGGCACCAACAGTTGTCTCCTTCTCACCAAGCTTCTTGCTGATGGTCTTGTAGCCCATTCCAGCCTTGTGTGGGTCTCCAATATTGTCCTGATGTCCTTTGACAGCTCTTTGGTCTTGCCCATGGTGGTGGAGAGGTTGGAATGGAAGTTACAGATTGTGTGGACAGGTGTTTTATACACATAACGAGCTGACATTAGGAGTACTTTCTTAAAGTGACAGGACTGTGTTTCACATGGGCACATAACCAATCTGTGGGAGGCAGAATTCTTGCTGGTTGGTAGGGGATCAAATACTTATTTCACTCGATCAAATGCTAATCAATTTATAACCTTTATATAATGTTTTTTTCTGGATTATTTGGTTGATATTCTGTCTCTATCCGTTAAAATAAACCTACCATAAAAATTATAGACCCTTACTTTCTTTGTAAGTGGGCAAATCCTTATTTTCTCCACTGTAGACCTAAATCTCCTCTTCCAAGATCAGGGGCCCGTTCTTCGTCCGTCGCTAACTCAGTTAGCTGGATTTGATTGTTGGGGATTTGGCATGATCTTGGATTGTTTGGTTCTTCGACGCTCATCCTGGACTTGCTGTCATAGCAACAGGTGCGCAATTTTAAACCTGCTCGGGAGCAGGCTTATTTCATGTTAACAGGATTAGATCCCGGCTTCATAAGCGGAGCTGATACGGGAAGTCCAGCGCAGCGCGATAGTGCACTTTCTGAGATATATATTTTTTCTCGTGACTCGTGAGATTGTCGTTTACATTATTAATTTGTTGGAAACGCACATTTATTTTCGACTTGTCGGAGTCGGGCTTCAACTACAGCACAAACTGTTTGCATTGCCCTAAGATTATTTGCGAGTGGCTCTTTCCTTTACACTATTGGAGATGCGGAGAACTTGAGTGAAAGTGCTGTCTGTCGTGTCATTCGGAGTTTACCTGGCGCTTTTAGGTTTAAAAAACAGTTTTAGGTTTTTTTTGTGGCATTTCCAAGCCACTTAAGACCCAATGTTGTAAAGCATTTTTTTTAAAGAATTTTTTTTTTTTTTTTTTTTTTGGCTATCATAATTTTTTATGAAGATCATGCAATCATGACCATGCCGATTACAGTATATGTCACTCAGGCTTCACTAACGTGATTGGTATACTATAGGCTACAGACTGCCATCAAGGCCTCAATGAAGGGGATTATGTGAACAGAAAAGGGGGTTCACAATGTAAATGTGCAGCCCAGTTACTATTGTGATTCTTAATATTCCAGATTAGTAATATTATATCAAATAATTAAAAAAAGGCAGTTGACTAAAATCTTCCATATCACAAATGTGAAAGCAAAATGGCCAGGATCTGTGCATGACTTAAGCATTTTCAGAGATTCACATTTTTGCACATTATTTGAAAGTGGTAAGAAAAGTTCCACAATTAAATATCAAGCTCACTGTATTACACACACTTATGCTGATCCTAACAGAACTGCATTTTTTCATAGGTGATTATGACATGCCTGCAGACAGGTGTTTTATGACCCCATTCCCTGACCCAAACCAGTTACAATGCAGCTCCAGGACAAGGGCACACAATGAAATTAACTTTGGCTAACTAAAGGGAAGATTTCAGTGTCTGAAAAGTCTGAGGGTTGCACACCTGACAGGGCCTGTAATATTGTTGCATGTGCCATATTACACAACATTGCCAAAAAAAAAAAAAAAAAACACTTTTCATTAAATGTTTAATAAAAGACAAATATGCTTAGTTCCTTGAGTTTTATTTCAATTGATCTTTTTTCTCAGCCTTTTTCTTGGTTGCTTTTATAATCAGACAACCATTTATTTAACAGTGCCTTTTATAAAAGAGACTATAATATAACAAAAAATTACCATTATGTAGAATATTTTTGTACTTCACTTTTATTTGTTCCCATGTTCTAGTGTGGTGACTCTGACATTACAGTGCACAAAGTAATTATGCAATTATTAAAATACAAAAATATAGGCTAATACCCACTGAGCAAGTCTCCGTCTGTGGACGTACAAAACAGGTTGATATCAAGTCCGCCCGTCCAGGCCATGATCTGAACGTCCATTGACAGCCAGAATTAGTCGATTAATGACACTGAGTAATTATGTCCAATCTGGCCATAATCTAAACGTCTACTGACAGCCAGAACTAGTTCAGAAAAGACGTTCATACTGGCTATAATCTGGACGTCCGTTGACATCCAGAAACAGTCCATAAATGACGTGAATAAAGATGTCCAATCCGGCCATAATCTAAACGTCCACTGACAGCCAGAACTAGTTCAGAACAAAATGACAAACAATATCTGTAAATTAATTAACTGACTGTTAATTTATGGACTATATCATTAACTGTTAAATTGATCTTGCTGATCAGACACCAACAGGGTTCATGATGCACACATGATGCTTTTAAGTCCTCCTGGGAAGTTTGTATTCATGAGGTTTTACTATTTTACTATTTATGTTTTAAATTAATTTATGAAGCCACTGTAAAATGTATCATTACATGTTATATTGTAATACTATAATACTGTCATATTATGTGCAGGCATTAGCATACTTCATCGTAAATAGAAAAGCCTGACAATGTAACTGCTAAATACCCAAGTATTGTATTACATGTTTCTCACTGACACACTCATAACTCTTCAAGATCGGGCTAAAAGAAAATCCCAAGCTTCATATTTTCATCATTGTGGCGGCGTTCATGTATGTTCAATTTGTAAATACGATCTTTATGATACAGGTATGTTTTGAATGCATCAATAGCTCTAGTTTAGGGACAATCCATACAAACAATCTTTACTAAACAGACTGTCACAGTGAGAAGATTTTTGTCCTTTAGCAATGCTAAAGGCCTAACCACTGCAGTTAACACCATGCTGTTAAATAAAAGTCTGTAGGCAAGTCTTAAGGTTAGGGTTAGGGTTAACCTTAACCCTTAATTTCTAACCCAGACCCAGTTTCACAGACATGGTTTAGATAAAGCCAGGATTTGTCCTTAGTTCAATTTGGGTATTTAATTATAGCTTTTAAAAATGTGCCTTAGAAAAAAAAAAAACATTACTGGCGTGCATCTTGAGACAAAA
Organism: Rutilus rutilus; assembly: GCF_951802725.1. Classification (NCBI taxonomy): domain Eukaryota; kingdom Metazoa; phylum Chordata; class Actinopteri; order Cypriniformes; family Leuciscidae; genus Rutilus; species Rutilus rutilus. Next base: position 42,553,225 of record NC_140222.1, read on the forward strand.
CAATGGCACTGCCATAAGATATGTCAGTTGCTTTCAGGTAATACTGCTCAAACATGCATTTTAGTCTGGGACTACAGGCTTAAGTCTTGCCTGTGAAAGTGTGAAACCCGGGGTATTATGTTGTAACTTGTATATAATTATGCCAATGTTACCAAAGTGTTGCGTTGGACAGAGGATTAACTCTAAACCAACAGCTTGTGTACCAGTGCCACACAGGGTGAAAAAGGATGTTGACATTATTAGGCATAAGAGTGTTTCTAAAGGAAAGGTCAAGAATTTGTGAAAGTGTAAAAGGGTCATTATGGGTCATGAATGTAACTGTCACCACCATGATACCAATTCATTAGATTTTCATATAGATCTACATACAGAATTGTATATGAATATATGCAGTGTTTGCTCTGTTTAATACACTGTTTGCTCTATTAAATTGCGCTTTATAAGAACAGTGGTAAATACATATTATATATGGTCAGTTACTGTAAGTTCTTACAGTATTTTTAATCTTTAATTTTAATCATGCACTGCAATGAAAAAACAATTTAACCAATTGATTAAATATACAGCCAGCCTACAAATACAACCAAATAAATAGCACATTATATATATATATATATATATATATATATATATATATATATATATATATATATATATATATATATATATATATATATATATTCATATTTTCCTGTAATTGCAATGTTGCCACATAGCCTGGGTGCCAGCCCGAACCCCGCCCACAACATTTTTTGGACGGGAAGTTCGGTCTGGACTCGATCCATTCAGGAGTAATTATGCTCGGCTTCCAGAAGGCCGAGCCAATCAAATTGCCGGCAGGGCGGGCTTTAATCGATGATGGACAGCAACAGTAACGTAATCATCCACGTCATCAACGAGCGCTTGGGTTGAATTCGTTTACAACAAAGATGCATAGACAGTAAAATAAAAGATGACTGCCTCTGGAGAATTCAGATTTCACACTTACAAATAAATCAGATAGAATAAATGCATATTTGGGGTGCTGTCTGAGGAGAGGGCGGGCTCGGTATTCGGCCCGAACACACTCTCCCCGTATTCCAGGCTGTGGAAGAACAAGCCGAGAGTGAGTGAGTGGAGGGATGCTGAAAACTGTCAAGGAATGTTAGGTGAGTTGACAGAGTGAATATATATGCTTCCTCTCATGCTGATAGTGTAGACATGGTAATCGTTTGACAAGTTGGTTGGATTGATTATTTGAACGTGCTTTTCCCGAACTTTGTTTACGAAACGTGTAGATTCGCGTCATCGCGACTGTTATAGATGATATCGACAGCGCATTCATTTTAAAAGAGGAACAGAGAACCGCGATCAAGGCATTTGTCCATCGAAAACATGAATGAAAAACATACGTCACTTACTCTGTTGCTGTGATTGGCTGTAGGCCTATCCAATTGAGTGCAGAGGAATTTTCTTTCCTGGTTCGGTTGAAACACGCCCCATAATCAAAGCTTAATGGAGCAGTATCAGACTCACATTCTGACTATAATATGAGTATGACGAAGTCAGGCTAGTTGCCACACTATTGGCTGTCTCTCCTAGCTGTTTTGAGCATGATTGGTTATTCTCTGTTTATTCTGACTGTCATCCAGGAATCTAGCCAATGACAACTAAGCGCGCCTTTACGAGTCAAGTTTGAATAAACGTCAGTTGAGCGAGTCGGTGTTTGCTGCTGCGCGGGATCTTCAATATTAGCCTATTCTGTGGGTTTTACATCGTTTAAAACATGGATTATTTTACATCGGACTGCTAAATGTTTATTTTGAGCGAGTTGCTGGGTGTTGCTAGGTGTAAATGAAGAACAAACAAGGAAATGGACAAAGAATTTTAACAACGGACATATTGCAATCTACGGAAGGTAGATAACTTTATTTTATACAAATTCTGCTACATCAAGATATAGTGTATTAAATTGAGAATCTAAACGCGATTAGAGCAATATTATTAGTGCATACGGTATTCCCAATGTATTAATGTTATGTGCTGCTAGGATGTGTAACGTTAACTTGTCTAACTTTATGATAAAAAATAAATGCTTTACAACGAGTGAACTGAGAATATTGTATCTTTAGACAGTCAAAGTCTTACTATAAGAATCTGCAAACTAGGCTTTTGAATCCATTGTTGATCGCGGGATGGCTAACCGATCAGTTAAATTAACGAGTCGTAATTATATGTTTTGGAGCTGGTGAGTCAATTTTGCAAGCTTTTGCAAATGTCTCCGTTAGTAAGTAAAACAAATAACTAATATTGATGTGTATGTGTGTGTTTCCTTCATGATCCAGGCATTTTGGGAATAAATATTATCCAGCCACACGATGTTCAGATGCGGTGAGTATTGTCATAAAATACACGTGAAATAGAGACAGAACATGTAAACTCTGCTCAAATGCACTGGTTCAAACCCTCCAGACAAGCTTTATCTTCTTGAGTTTACAGGCCTTGCTGACCCAAAAATAAATGTCTTTCAAAATGAAAGTATTTTTTTCAAACCTCTATAACTTACTTTTGTGAAACACAAGAATTTTGGGAATAAAACAACTAGGCCTATATTCATTGTATGACAAAAATAAAAGGCATTTTTCAAGATATCTTAATTATGGTTCTAGGCCTACATAAGAATCTCATAAAATTTCAACATGAGGGTGAGTAAGCTAACTCTATTTTTTTTTTTTTTTTTTTTTTTGGATGAGCTGTTCTTTTAAAGGATTAGTTCACCTCAAAGTTAAAAATTGTGTCATCATTTACTCACCCTCAAGTTGTTTCAAATCTGTATGAATTTCTTTCTTTCTTTCTTCTGCTGAACACAAAGAAAGATATTTTGAAGAATGTCTGTAACTTGGGTCCCATTGACTTCCATAGTATTGTTTTTTTCCTACTATGGAAGTCAATGGGACCCAAGTCTGTCTGTTTACCGACATTCTTCAAAATATCTTTCTTTGTGTTCAGCAGAAGAAAGAAATTCATACAGGTTTAAATCAACTTGAGGGTGAGTAAATGATGACACAATTTTCAACTTTGAGGTGAACTAATCATTTAAGGACATTTGCTAAATTAACCATGTTTTATTTATTATAGTGTAGAAACCATGTTTTTATGGTGGATTTAATACAATAATTTATTAAGTGAGTATAGGAGCAGGCTTCACTGCATATATTAATAAAGTTTTAGAGTGCTGGCCTGGATAATTGTAATACGTAAAATAGGAAAGAGGCCGCACTATGCATAAACTTATATTTGCAAAAATGCGTTTCGGCGCGTGCAAACTGATGAAGGCACACGCCGAAACGTGTTTTTGCAAATAAAAGTTTATGCATAGTGTGGCCTCTTTCCTATTTTACGTATTACAATAATTTATTACCATTTGGTTAGTGTCGCAAAACAGTGTTAATTTTTAGTAAGGGTTCTCCAGATTTATATAACACTTATGGAACATTAAAAAAATGGTCCTATGTTACCCGATCAATAATCCTATTAACACACTTTTTTAAAAAATATATATTTTTAGATCAAGCATTGGACTTACGGAGCAGAATAGGCACCAACAGAGAAACAAGTCCATCACTAGTAAGTATCCACTGCAGTATCTGGTTACACTTTATTTCTATAGTCCACTTTAGAAATTTTACTAACTATAACTTTTCAACTACATGTCAACTTAACTCTCATTAGAGTATTAGTAGGCTGTAGTAGACAGTCAATAGACTGGTAGGTTAAGTTTAGATGTTAGGATTCGGGTTAGGAGAATAAGTTGACTTGTAGTTGCCAAGTAACTTATAGTCAGTAGAATGTCTGTTAGGGGACCAACAAAACAGAGTGTTAGCAAATATTAAGCAGACAGTCTACTAATACTCTAATGACAGATAGTTGACATGTAGTTGCAAAGTTACTTATAGTTAGTAGAATGTCTAAAGTGGACTATCTAAATAAAGTGTTACCCAGTATCTAAATCCGCAGTCAATTTTAAAGGCACAATGCACTCCGAAATTAAAAAAATGATCTCTTTTTTTTCTTCACTCGTGCCATTCCAGATGTATATCTGACTTTCTTTCCACAAATATATATTTTTTAATTATCCATTATTCTAAGCGAATATAATGCAAGTGCATATGCCAGAAACTTCATACAGCCTACTCACAGCTTGCTGTGTTGTTCACACAAGATGTTTTCTGCACTTATCATGTGAGCAATGCTCTTGGACTTTTTCGACCTTCAGCATTTTGGTGTCTATTCACTTGCATTATTTGACACAAACACAAGAGATGGATAATATTTCTAAAAGTCTAGTTTATTTTTTCTAAAATATGTGTTTTCATCTGAAGAAAGAAAATCATATACCTTTCGGTCGGCATAAGGTAGATAAAATGAAGGGGGAATCAGTTTGCTCTCCTTTACCTAGTATTATTTATAAACCTTACATGTGATTTAATAAATGTACAATTAAAGGGGTGTTCCGAGCAAACATCTAAATCCCTTCACAAAGAGCCCTTCCACAAAAGGGTTAGCAAAGGGGGACATGCATGCGATGGTAAATTAACTGAAGTAATTTTACCTTATAGTAATTTTATATTATATTTATGGTAATGTGACCTAGGATGGCAAGTTCCTGTGATTCATTTTAAAACTAGATATGGTGGAAGAGTTCCATTTAACATTTGTTTGGGTTTGCTATATTACACACATTTTCATCATACCGAAGTTCCACAGGTAAAACTTTTATTAATAGATGCGTTAATGTAACTACCTGCAGGGTTAAAAGAAAAGACGTCAAGAACACACAAACTTAAGGAACTTTTACACAACAACAATGTACTAAAAACGGAAGAGTTCTTTCTTTGTTCAGATGACAACGTTATTAAAACGATAACCGTTTGGACAGATCCACTGTGTTAATCTACATGTTCCTTCTTTTGGTGATGCACATTTTTCTATCAGACATAAGTTTTAGATACCAGACAAAACGAATGAAATGTGACCCATGCTAATTTATTCCCCCCTTTTACCTCTCTCTTTTATCTTTCTGTGGCCAGGATCCGTCATTCATCGGAACAGCTACCAAGAGAAGTGAGTATTCGTCCTCTACCTCCTTTGTCTCAATGTTATTTCAACACAATTGGTCTCCAAAGGACTATATGTATGTTTATATTAGGGGTGTAAGATTAAGAAAATGTCATAATTCATATTTCTCTGTTATTAACGGATCAAACAGCGCTGACGTAGAAACATTGTGCCATGAATGAACAATCCAGTGTCCACAGATCAGCAACATTCACCATGGATTTACTGTAGTAACACTAACTGGCAGGAATAGTAGGCTATAATGCTTTCAAGTTACATTACGTTGGTTTTATTTTTTTGACATAAATAAAATTACTGCCCTCAAATGTTAATCTGAACTAAAATAAACCTTTGTTTATAACTACAATATTACATTTCACTTTTTTCAAGGAGCTGTTTTACATGCTTCTAAGAGTCAATTATAGCTTCATCATTCCTCAAAGTAAAAAGAAAAAAATCATACTTTATGATGTTAGGTTTAATAAAAAAAAAAAAGTTAAAAATATTAAAACAAGGAAATTTGTGTGTGTTTGTTTAAGTAATTAAATTAATATAAACATGCGATTACTCAACTACTGGCTTGAATGAATGACTACTCTTTAGTCAGGGCAGCCCAAGGGTTTACTTTGAAAAGCTCACGAGATGGAAAATGAAGTATCCCGGGCCTTCAGTTATGAGATTAGAGATTAGTTAGGAGTCAACTAACCTTCTGTCTATCTCTTTTCTTTAGCCTGCGTTTCCCATACCTATGAGTCGAGAGGCAGCTGCAATGTTGATGCTACAAAAGCCTCCAGCTAGCACACATATCCTACAGTTATATGACATGTATATACTGAAAGATCAAGACGTCCTGGTTCTGGAATATTCACATAGCAGCATTACCTTGTTTGAGTTCCACCACCCAAACCGAGGTTCCCTGAAGGAATCCACAGTGAAACACATCGTTTGGCAGCTTGTTGTGGCGCTGCAGCACTGCATAGATCATAATGTTTATCAAAGAACACACATGAAGAACGTTCTCATCAATCCATACACCCTGAAAGTCAAGCTGACGGACTTCGAAGACACACTGTTCTTCGAAGACCCCAGATTATACACAGAGGCCAGAGAGTTTGCTGAGTGCAACGCGACTAAGGACATATACAAACTGCTGGATCAGCTGATCACAAGAATAAGCCTTTGGTTTCCCCAAAGGTCACCTATGTCCAAAGGTGAGACCAACAACAAGAACGAAATGGAAATAACATTGCTTAAAAAACATATAGAGCTCAGTAAAATTATTAGACAATTAAAATTATTATTATTGTCAATGATGAGCAAAGTGTAAAACACAGCGGATTGACAATGAATGTTTAGCAATGAATAAATGTTCATGGGCATCCAGAGAATATCATGGTAACAGCAAGAAATGCTGTGTATTTCATGGTAACATGACCTTACATGAAGTACATTTCTCAAAATCTGTTTATGAGTGTCTATAAATTCAAACGTGACTAATCAACTGTCTTCTGAAAACTTTGACAGAATGCCTGGATCTTCTTAAGAAACTTCATGGCAGAGGGTCACGGATCACCTTAGATGCCATTTTTACATCATGGCTGGTTTAAAAACCCTTCAAGGAGAAGAGGGATGAGATAATTGATAATTATCCTTCCACGTTTTCCAGCGTCCCTGATGGATTGTTGCGATGGATTGTCTGTGCAAGTGTATGTGCTGACTTGAATTCAGTATGTGAAATAAAAACCTGCAGTTTTAGCTGATTTTGCAACTCATTCCATGAAGTTGGAGCACTGTAACTAAAAGCAGTTTTGCCAAACTTTGTGGAACATCACACACACTGTATCTACATGATCTTAGATTGTATTCAGATCTACTGGTGCTAAGAGTGTAGTTAAATATGAAGGAGTGTGTCCAGATTTGTACACAAAGGTCAACCAATGATTGAGCCTTCTTGTGTTAAGGTTAACAGGTTTAGTTTAATAATGGTTATAACGTATTTGTCATCTGCTTTCATTCACTGTTAGTACAAGCCTGTTGTAGTGGACCCCGTCCGAATGATAGTCTAGTAATTTGGCTCATAGTCTTAGAAATAAAAAATGACAAATTGGGCACCAGGTCAGGAAGCAGACAGACTGGCTTAACTGACCGTCTGCTAGTGACCTCGCGTCACCAAGGTCAGATAAATCCCATCACACAGAGCCTCTTTCACCTAGATATCATCATATAGAGACTGTCCAAAAAACGTCCAAACCCATCTAAAGGTAAAAATTGTATTGATGTTCAACAAATAAAAAACAGCTATAATACAGATGAGCAAATGATGAAGCTTGGGTTGCTGAATATTCGATCCCTTACTCCAAAAGCACTCATTGTAAATGATATGATTACTGACTATAATCTAGATGTGCTGTGTTTGACAGAAACCTGGCTAAAACCAGACAATTATATTACTTTAAATGAGTCCACCCCGCAAGATTACTGTTATAAACATGAACCTCGTCTGAAAGGCAAAGGGGGAGGTGTTGCTGTAATTTATAGTAATATTTTCAAAATCACTAAGAAATCTAGTTTTAAATATACTTCTTTTGAAGTGTTGGTGCTTAATGTAAAAATATAAAGTGTAAATGATAAATCACGTTTGAGATTTGTGCTGGCTACTGTATACAGGCCACCAGGGCACCATACAGACTTTATCAAAGAATTTGCTGACTTTCTATCAGAGTTAGTATTGGCTGCAGATAGTATTGCCCTTGCCTTGGCTTCTGTAAAGATTGCCAGAGGGAAGGGCGGAGCCGCACGTTTCTGTGTGAGGATCTTTTGGGGCGTCTAATGGGGTCTGTGTGCATGAGGTTACAAACGGATGACTTCTGAGAGCAAGATTTGGCCGATATCTTACCATTGTTAAGCAGAGCACAAGGATTTGGCCCCCCGGTAACCCTTGTGAAAAAAAAAGCACTTTAGTGTACTTTTATAAAGTGTACTTATTATACAAATAATATACTTTAAATGTATACACTTAAGTGTAACTCAAATGCAATGTTTTCACCGGTCTGAATGCACATTAAGTATAATTGATTTGAAATATATCACATATTAAGTTGAAATAAAATGCAATAAGTTGTCATTAAGAGTGATTTTTTGGTACCACTTAAGTGGGACTTAAATACAACTTTATATTTACTTTCATAATTGCTTCTAGTGTCTTTAAAATTGATTTAAAGTGCACTGCTCAATGCACTGACAAGCAATTAATGTGAACTAACATGTACTTTAATGTCAGTTAACAATACACTTAAGTGTGAATTAAATGTAATGTTTTCACCGCTTAAGTGCATTTTATTTGTATTTAAATTCAAATGTATCACAAATTAAATTCATATTAAATGCAATTAGTTGAACTTTTGAATGATTTTTTTTTAAACATAAATGGGACTTTAATACATATTTAATAAGTACTTTCAGTGTATTTAAAATATAGTTAAAGTGTAGTTTAATGAACTGACAAGCAATTCATGTGAACTAAAATATACTTTAATGTCAGTTAACAATACACTTAAATGTGAATTAAGTGTAATGTTTTCGACAAACGTATTGCATGTAATTGATTTCAAATGTATGACAGATTAAGCTAAAATTAAATGAAATTAGTTGAAATTAAGAGTGCTTTTTTTTGGAACAACTTAAGTGGGACTTTAATACATTTTTATTTGAACTTTGAAATATGATAAAAGTGTACTTCCAAATATACTGACAAGCAATTAATGTGGACTAAAATATACTTTAATGTAATATACATGTACACTATTATATAATTAAATACATTTGTAATTAAAAAAAATAATAAATCAATTTATTTCAAATTTGAAAAATTTTAACCTAGTTACAATCAACACAAATTCAATTTAAAACCCTCTATGTACATTTACTGACAAAATCTCTAAAATAAATACATAAAAACCATTCTGTTGATGCACAAAATACCCCCAAAGAAACACTATACATAAACAGTTACAACACCTTAAAGGGATAGTTCACTTTAAAATGAAAATTCTGTCATCATACTCGCCCTCAAGTTGTTTCAAACCTGTATGAATTTATTTCTTCTGCTGATTTCGAAGAATGTCAGTAACGAACCAGTTAACTGGTCCCATTAACTTCCATAGTAGGAAAAAAAAAATACTATGGAAGTCAATGGGACCAGTTAACTGTTTGGTTACAGCAATTTTTTAAAAATACCTTCCTTTGTGTTCAGCAGAAGAAATAAATTCATACAGGTTTGAAACAACTTTTGAGGGCGAGTATGATGACAGAATTTTTCATTTTAAAGTGAACTATCCCTTTAACTAATTTATAAAGAGTCTGGAGGACAATGATGCTTATTATGCACAATCATTTTCTCCCTCATACAAAGGTACCTAAACCTATCCATCACAGAAAGCATTTAGCATTTACAGAAAACATCATTCTGCATGGATTTATAAGATTGTTTGAATGTAATTTACTGGTATTACTATACTTTTGGGGTAATTTGGTCCCCATAACATAGGGATTACCAGTACACACATCATTTTAGAAGCAAACACACAGTACCTCAAACACACAACCCATGAATTAATACAAACTAAATGTGAAGAAAAGTATCATTCCATGTACAACACTAAGATTCAAAAGGGTAATGCTTTACAAAAGGTATTATTAGTTAATTACTTCAGTTCACATGAACTAAGAATGAATAATACTTTAAGCATTTATTAGTCTTAGTTCATGTTAATTTCAACATTTAATAATGCATTATTATATTCAAAAGTTGTGTATTAAAATTAGTTAATGCACTGTGAACTCACATGAACAATGACTATAAATTGTATTAACTAACTTAAACTACATTTGAATTAACTAATATTAACAAAGATTAATACTGTAAAAAAAAAAAAACTCATTGTTAGATCATGTTGGCTAATACATAAACTAATATTAACATAGTACACTTTACACAGCACCAACATTAAACAGGACAAAATGCTTACTCCAGCATTACAGTGAAAATAAGTTTGTCTAAAAACAAAACAAAAACTGAAGAAATCCAAAATCATGTCACCAATTTTTTTGAAGTTGTTGGAAAGTGCTGTTTATGTCAATGTCCCAGAAGTAAATGTGAATGGAAATGTTCCAAAGAGGCAGAAAAGTCAGAAAAAAATACCTTAAAAAAAAAAAAAAAAAAAAAAAGGAAAACTTTTGTTTATAAAACAGATCCAGTCCATTATTATATTTGGCTCAAATGAATGAAATTGATAGATATACAGTTGTGCTTTAAAGTTTATATACACCTTGCAGTATCTGCAAAATGTTAATAATTTTAGCAATAAGAGGGATCACAATAATTATGTTCTCTTTTTATTTAGCATTACCCTGATGAAGCAGTTTATTCTGCAAACCGTACGTAAACTTTTGACTGCTAACTGTTGATGAATGTGTGATGAATGACCTCAGTCATCAGGGCCACTTCGTAGTGCTGAGCAAGGTTCCTTCTATTTCCCACAAACACCAGGATTGCACTGACCACGCCATCTTCACTGACACTGGGCTTAAAGTGATTAAAAATAGAGAACATTTGTATTGCTACTTTACAGGGAATTAAACATAACTTGTCAATTACACAAATATAGATAAATTACCCATGCAAACCCAAGACCCATGCAAATTGAGAAAGGTAACCTTGAAAGCTTAAGCTTGCCGCACATAGCTATCTTCATGAAGGATGTTCCTGTAGGCTATTTACCACAGTTGACACAGCAATGCTGCAGCCTTCTTCCTTTGGTTTGTTACCTGTAAAATACGGTGATTATAGGGGCATATGTAAATGCACAGGTGGAAAAGATTCAAAGCATTAAAGCTATAGGGATAGTTAGTGACTTGATAGTAGTGTTTTAGCTTGATCAAGGTGTGCTGTCTTGGCAATACATTTTGTACAGACTCAAATGAGTCAAAAGAATATTTTATGCATATAACAATTATGTTAACTGAACATGTTATGCATAAGATCCTTATAAACATATGTAAACCATACATATTTAACATTCATTTTTCTTTCTGCAGCGGCAGGAAATAACACAGTATTACATCAGCTGAATATAAGTTAACGTTATGTCTGAAACATTTGACTGAGAAAGTGCATCCGATCTTTATATGTATACATAATTTAATAAACCAAACACAATTTTAAAGTAAATTCATAATGAACACTATAACCTTGTAAATGGAGTCAATTTGAATCGAATTAAACGCATTTCACAATCACCTCGTGTTACAGCGTTCACGAAATGGCGGACAGTCTACATATCAACATATTCACAACCCCGAACGTCATTACTCGAAATATCTGCGGCATATACATTTGCATTACAGATCTCGTGTGCATATTATTAAGTTGTTGTAATAATAGGCTTGTTTGAGATGCGCCTTGCCTCGCCTGAAATGTAGACGAGAGTAGGCGGCTGCAGTGAGAGGAGGAGTGAAAAAAGAGCAGGCAAGCCGGACAGTTCTCTCTTCACGCAGTGGATCTGACACCTGTGAGATCAAAGATGGATATCGCGGGATTCACGGGATTCACGCTCGTGTTGCCAATAAACTGGATGGAATTTAAGTTCTGTTGCTTCTATATGAAAATAAATAAAATGAACAAGACACCCAAAGTACTTGTTATTTAATTCCATTCCAAATACATGTTTTTCAATATTTTTTTCTTTAATACAGACATATGTGTTTTTATTTTTTTATTTTTTTTATAAAAAATTAAATTGCATAACCCAAAGAGATTGCACTGTCAGATAGTTTGGGAATATTCACACATAACATAGGCTATACACATAAAACATGATATTAGAGTTTTAAAATCAAACATTTTAAAAGACAACAATACATCACAGTTGTTTAAACCAATGAGCATTAAGCTGTGTCGTCAGCAAGTCGTTTCCCATCATGCTTTATTATCAGCGCAGTCGGTGAAGAGCAACTGCGCTCGACTGCAGAATCCGACACGTGCGCCTTGCGCTCGCGAGAGATTTTTGACATACGTCAGCATGACATCAGAGCAAGGCGGACCGCACTCGGACACATTTCTAACCGGCATGCATCTCGCGGTGATCACCGGTGATCGATTCTGCGCAGATTTTGCTCATCTCAAACAAGCCTAGTAATACCTGCAAAATAACAGGCAAAATTAATGAGACAGGAGCCACTGTGTCACGTCGCACCAAACCCTTAGCAGAGAGCAGATGTGAGGGCGCAGGCGCACACAGCTCCTAACAGCGCATTTTTCAAACTCTAGTGAAGTAGTGCGTCATCATGACGTAGTATTTCCGGCGCATGCGCATTAAACAACATGTTCATATATTTCATGCATGGTTAAATGTTATTTCCATAGACAGTATATAAAAGGGTTATTTATTTAAGCTTTTCTGTTTAAGTTGAAGTTGTTCTAACTCATTGTGTTGTTAGAATCTGTAGCCTAAATTCACAAAACTTGACTCTTTCACCAAACTAAAAATCAATATTTTTGTTCAGTGTAGTGTAGTCTGATTACAATTAAATGTGTGTTTAATTGACTAAGAACAACATAATGATATTGAAAGTATTCTGTTCACAGTTGTAAAGTACAACACATTACTATTATGCTAAGACTCCTCTCATAAATTACATTTTATTGTCAAATATTATGTATAAAACAGACAAAAATGTCAACAATATGTTGTACTTGATTATAATGTACAAGCAAATGTATTGGAAAAATACATTTCAAGTGCATTAATGCACAAGTATATATTATAGACTAAACATATTTAAAATACATTAACAAATTATTTTTGGACAACACACCTGAGTTGTAATTAAAATCAATTATTTTCCATGTTTTCCATTAAAGTTCTTATTTTATTTAGTATATTAGTCAATACATCAAAATAAATTTCCTTTAATAACTTAAAACTTTAATAACTTTAAAACACTATAAAATCATAATTATTTAAAATGTTTAAGTAAAACTTAATTAGACATTATTAAAAAGTGCATTTTTTAAAACATGCACTTAAGTGTGTTTAGAAATATTATCATGAAAGTGTACTTTCTTTAAATAAAATTAATTAGACATTATTATAATGTGCATTTTTAAAAAGTACACTTAAGTGTGTTTAGAAATATTGTGATGAAAGTGTACTTTCCTTAAGTAAAACTTAATTAGATATTATTACAAAGTGCATTTTTAAAAAGTACACTTAAGTGTGTTTAGAAATATTGTGAGGAAAGTGTACTTTCTTCAAGTAAAACTTAATTAGACATTATTACAAAGTGCATTTTTAAAAAGTACACTTAAGTGTGTTTAGAAATATTGTGAAGAAAGTGTACTTTCTTCAAGTAAAACTTAATTAGACATTATTACAACGTGCATTTTTAAAAAGTACACTTAAGTGTGTTTATCAATATTGTCATGAAAGTGTACTTACTTTAAGTTAAGCTTAATTAGATATTATTACAAAGTGCATTTATAAAAAGTGCACTTCAGTGTGTTAAGAAACATTGTCATTAAAGTGTATTCCATTTAAGTACGTAAGTGGTCTTTAATTTTAATTATATTATATTATCTGCAAGTGCACTTTTTAAAAAGTATACTTTTATTATTTTAAGCACACAAAAAGTACGCTTTCAATACAATTAAGTACACTTCTTTTTCACAAGGGAATGCTGTCACTGGAGACGTGATTAATAAAGTGCAAATGAAGCAGAAATATGATCGAATTTGGATTGAAAACTATATGGATGTGTTCCATACCAACTTACTGATGAAAGATGGCACTGTGTATATGCTTCTTGAAAAATATAACAAGTTTAAAGATTATGCTGAACCATGCCTAAGCCTGAAAATGATAGGATGAAATCAAGACAGCATAAATTACGAGCAGTGGGTGTTAATGTAGATGATGATTTTGCAATTATACTGCCTTGATTGATACTTGATTTGCTTTAAAGTGATGTAACCTAAATAATAATAATGCGTTTGCTTAAATAGATGTATGTAACCCAATTACTAATACTGCACAGAATATGTATTGTGTGATTTCACTATTATTAAGACTTGCATGAAAAGTATGTATTGACTGATTTAGAGTAGAAAACACTTATGTATTAGAAATAGTTTTTTATGATAAATGGAAAATGTATTAGTTAAGGTATATGTTACAGACGATTAAGAGGAGAAAGAAGAGAAAGAGAAGACGGAGGCGCCGTGAAAGGATACGCCGTGAGCAACTGAGGGCCGTGGTGAAGGAGTTGGCAGAACTCCATTTGATGACATCAGAAGAGAGACTGGAACCTGCAGTATAAATACGCATGTCTATATCTGCATATAAAAGACTGAGAGAGAGACTGAACTGAGGGATACTGAATAACGCAGTGTCCCTCGACGTCTGATACCAGCTGATTGTACCTTTATTGAAACTTATTATTGTAACTTTACTATTGTACTTTTATATAACTTTTGTTAACTTTAATAAAACTTATATTATATTATTGGCAAGACATTGTCTACCAGAGTGGTAATTAAAAGCCTTAAGCAGGAACTGACCACAGGGAAGTCTGCTGAACAGTTTGTAAGTATCTTTTGAATACTTATAGTATTGTGCAGGTTCGACTTTCCTTACCTACCTGAGAATAATAAATAAATAGGTAGAAGGTGTAAAGGTTAAAGGACACACCATAAAACACTACCCATTGTCCGGGAAGCAGACACACTCTGTCAGTTCAAAGCTAGATTAAAGACACATATCTTTGACCTAGCATACACACAATACATTATAGACTTCTATAATTCAATGTTAGGCTGCATAGATCAGGTCAGCCGGAACCGGGAACACTTCCCATAAATCCTGATGTACTCGTTACATCATAAGAAGAATGGCATCTACACTAATTTTAGTGTTTTTGTTTATCCCGAGGTTTTCCCGCAGCCTGCCTGATCCAGGCTGTATCCAGATCTGATGAAGGACCTGCGCCTGGACCCGATGTCATAGCGGGGTGCTAAAGTGCCAACTAGTTTCTCCTTATGGAGGATCCCATTACCACTCTACAGATAAAGTGTAGTTGGGAAAATTTGGTTCGCGTATCTACCCCGAAGTGATAAAATTCTGTATCAAAATGTTAAGGCCAGACAAGTAGTTTTTAAGGCTTGGTTTGTAGGGAATTGCAAACCTGCGCACGTATATTCAAACACGCATACCAATAGACTGAACTCGTAATACGCATGTGCACGCCATCAGCGTTCACACAGGTTACGCGTTTAAAGTCTGTGTAGAGTTTCCTGTTAAAACTGTCGTGTTAGCGGCCCCTAAGTTAATAACTAATGATCGTTGCGACAGAAGTGAATCAATCAAATTAACTTTAGCTGGAAAATAACTTTATTCAAGAACTGCTATAAAGCCAAAACAATCTCTATTACTTTAAACTATCCTTGTATCTGTAAAGACGCTTTGGAACAATCTACATTGTTAAAAGCGCTATATAAATGAAGATGACCTGACTTGACTTGAGTACTTACGTCCTTCACTGGTAATAGAAGATAACAAGGTTTTGCCAGTGACACTTCCTATTTATTGATATATGTACTTTTTTATATATATCGTAATAAAAAGACATAGTCATTAGTGAAGATTATGCAACAGTATGTAGAATATAATTTAGAATAGAACATGCAATGCAAACTAGTTTGGTTACAGCTCAAATGTATCATTCTCATTCTATCATTCACCCTGCCTCCATTACATATCTTTGTCACACAAGTGTTTGATCACCACATTTGAGTGATCATTGAAAAAAATGTGTTATACACATGAATAATATCGGCCGATATATCGTTATCAGGCTTTTTTTACTCCATAATATCGTATCGGCCTCCAAAAATCTATATCGGTCGGGCTCTAGTATTTAGCCACCCCCCATCGGGTAAGGATTTCTTCCCTGAGAATTTTGACGATCTTCTGTGTCGTACTATGTCTAAGGGGGAACATCTCTACCCATTTTGTGTAATAGTCGACTATCACAAGAAGGTAAGTGTTTTGTTTCTTACTGAGAGGAAAATGTCCTATAAAATCCATACCCAAAGTGTGACCCGGTTCTGTCACTTGCATATGCTGTAGAAAGCCGCTGGGTTTTGTGTTGTTGTGTTTATATTTTTGACAGATATCGCTTACTTTGACGTCTTGCCAGATGTCTTTGCGGACAGTGGGCCACCACGCAACCTCCAAGAGCCTCAGCAGGGTTTTTAGTCGGCCCAGATGTACTCCCAGGGAGTTATCATGAAAGTAATGTAAAAATCCAGGTATTAATGCCTGAGGAACAACCAATTGGAATTTGTCTCCGTTATTATTTACAGGTACCGGCGATAGAACACCCCCAGGTGGGCCTCGAAGGTAATCTGTTGATCCTGTACTTATCAGATTTTTTGGGCCAACTGCAGGAGAGAAATGGTATTGTCACTACTTTGTGCTTGAGAGATTTCAGCTAGAGTGTGAGGTATGTCTGATGCACACTTAGATGTTGTTATGGCCATACAGTGCAAGCTTTCTCTTTCCTTAGACTCGCAGGCTCGAGACAAGGCATCTGGACCCAGGTTGAGACATCCTCTCCTGTGATTTACTTGGAAGTTGAATTGCTACAGCTTAAGAGTCCACCGGGTCAGCTGAAAGGAGGTTTTAGGGCTATTGAAGGCCCAAGTTAAAGCAGCATGATCACAGTAAATGTCAAACTGCCTCCCTTCAAGATAATGCCTACATTTTTCCACCACCCAGACCAAAGCCAGACACTCTTTTTCAGACGTTGAATAGTTTACCTCAGGTCCTCGTAATGTTTGTGACGCATAAGCTATTACTCTTTCGCCCTCAGGAGTTTGCTGGGTGATAATAGCTCCTAAGCCCACATCACTGGCATCTGTATGTACCTGGAAAGGTTGATTGAGGTCAGGCTGCATCAATACCGGTGGGTCTTGCAATATTTGTTTGATGTTCTCAAGGCTGGTTTGGCACTCAGGAGTCCAGTCCCATTTTACTCCTTTCTTTTTTTCAGGTGATTTAGAGGAGCAGTGATGTCTGCAAAATGGGGAATGAACGTGTGGTACCATCCTGCTAATCCCAAGAAGCGTTGGAGGGTTTTAAGGTCTTTGGGAGGAGTATAGACGGCAACAGCCTGGGTCTTTTCAGGATCGACCTCCACTCCTTTCTCTGAGACGATGTATCCAAGGAACTTGAACTGTTTTTTAAAGAAGTGACACTTCTTCATGTTTAGGCTAAGCGATGCCTGGTTGAGTCTTTGCAGAATGGTGTTCAGCTGCTGTAGGTGTTTGTTTAATGATCGTGAATAGATTATAATGTCATCAATGTATACAAAGCAAAGTTTCCCTCTCAATTCTGCTAGGACCTTCTCCATCAGCCTCTGGAAAGTGGCTGCGGCATTCCTGAGCCCATATGGCATGGAGCGGAATTGGAATAGCCCCTGGTTGGTGATGAATGCTGTTTTATCTGTACTTCTTTCTTCCATTTCCACAGTCTGGGGCTCAGGTCAGGGTCAGATAAATCCCATCACATAGAGAATCTTT
The DNA here is from genome assembly GCF_951802725.1 of Rutilus rutilus. Classification (NCBI taxonomy): domain Eukaryota; kingdom Metazoa; phylum Chordata; class Actinopteri; order Cypriniformes; family Leuciscidae; genus Rutilus; species Rutilus rutilus. The sequence continues at coordinate 42,570,959 of NC_140222.1, forward strand.
CACCTAGATATTATCATATAGAGACTGTGTCTGTTCCCCGAAATAGGACATACAAAAAACTCCTAAACCCATTCAAGGGTAAAAATGTAATTGATGTTCAACAAATAAAAAAAACAGATATGTGCTGGCTACTGTATACAGGCCACCAGGGCACCATAAAGATTTTATCAAAGAATTTGCTGATTTTCTATCAGAGTTAGTACTGGCTACAGATACAGTCCTAATTGTTGGTGATTTTAATATACATGTAGATAATGAAAAAGATGCATTGGGATTGGCATTTAAAGACATTTTAAACTCTATTGGAGTTAGACAACACGTGTCAGGACCCACTCATTGTCGTAATCATGCTCTAGATCTAATATTATCAAATGGATAGATGTTGCTGCAGAAATTCTGCAGCAGAGCGATGACATCTCAGATCATTATCTAGTCTTGTGTAAACTTCATTTAGCCAAGGCTGCAAAGCCGACTCCGTGTTATAAATATGTTAGACCTATCACTTCTGCCACTAAAGATTGCTTTATCAATAATCTTCCTAATCAGTTTTTTCATCTCAGCATCCCAGATAGCTTAGAAGAACTAGATATTGCAACAGAAACTTTTAAATCTCTGTTTTCTAGCACTTTAGACACAGTTGCTCCTAGGCGCTTAAAGAATATTAAAGAACATAGTCCAATGCCGTGGTACAACGAGCACACTCGGGCCCTTAAGAGAGCAGCCAGAAAAATGGAGCGCAACTGGAAGAAAACAAAACTACGCAAAAGAAAGCTTCAAGCCCAGAAATTTCCAAGTATCGCATCAGAGAGTGCATTGTAGTCTCCCTAAGGAAATTTATTTGATTCATTTATTGCTATAGGAGAGGAAGAATTCGCTAAACTCATTAAATCATCTAAACCGACAACATGTATGTTTGACCTCTGGAAGCTTCTCTTTTAGTAGCTTAGTCGGTATAGGGTCTCAGATCCTCTTCTTAATATCATCAATTCGTCTTTGTCTCTAGGATACGTACCAAAAACCTTTAAGCTGGCTATGATTAAACCGCTTGTTAAAAAAACGCAACTTGATCCTACAGAATTAGTCAATTACAGGCCGATCTCGAATCTACCTTTTCTGTCAAAGATACTAGAAAAAGGCAGTATCTGCACAACTATGTTTCTTTTTAGAAAGAAATGATATCTGCGAGGATTTCAGTCAGGATTTAGACCATACCATAGTACTGAGACTGCTCTCATTAGAGTCACAAATGATTTGCTCTTATCATCCGATCATGGTTGTATCTCTCTATTGGTGTTACTCGATCTTAGTGCTGCGTTTGACACCATTGACCACAACATTCTTTTACATAGACTCGAAAATTATGTTGGCATTAGTGGAATTGCATTAGCATGGTTTAAATCATACTTATCTGACCGTTATCAGTTTGTAGCAGTAAATGAAGAGATGTCTTATCTATCACAAGTTCAGTATGGCGTACCACAAGGCTCAGTACTAGGACCGCTGCTGTTCACTCTGTACATGCTACCATTAGGAGATATCATTAGGAAACATGGCATTAGCTTTCACTGTTATGCTGACGATACTCAGCTGTATATTTCTTCACAACCGAACGAAAACTACCAATTCACAAAATTAACGGAATGCATAGCTGATATAAAAAATTTGATGACTAGTAATTTCCTACTACTAAATTCTGAAAAAACAGAGTTTCTAATTATTGGACAAAAAACTTCCTCACGTAATAACCTAGAATACTGTCTAACACTTGATGGCTGCTCTGTCAAGTCCTCGTCGTCGGTTAGGAACCTGCATGTGCTCTTTGATACCAATCTTTCATTTGAAAGTCACGTGTCTAGTATCTGTAAAAACGCATTTTTCCATCTTAAAAATATGTCTAAATTACGCCATATGCTCTCATTGACAAATGCAGAACAATTAGTCCATGCGTTCATGACCTCAAGGCTAGATTATTGTAATGCTCTACTGCAGGGGTCGTCAAGTAACTTTGGCCGCGGGCCAATATTTTTTTTAGCCAGTAGATGGCGGGCCAGCTACACAGAGTAGGCCTATGGATACTCATAGGTCTTAATGAACTCTGTCTCACCTACCATTTCAATGTTGTGAATAATAAATTCAATATGTCAATGTCAATATTATTTTAACATTGTACTATCAGCAGAGAAACAAATGTCACAGAAAAAAAATAATGAAATATAAATAACATAAATTAAATAGGACAAAGCCTATCACTCAAATTTCTAAGCAACATAAACGAAAACCATATTGCCCTACTGACAAATGAAGTAGGCTATTTTCTGCCAAACTATTTCAAACATCTTTGCAAAAAAAGAATGTTGTTGACTGACAATGGTTTCAGTACCAAACAGCTCCTCAGAGCTAGGTGTACAGGTGGTCAGAATCAAGTGCGGATACGCTGTCAAAAGATGTCGGGAGTGGGCTATTGTCAGTCAGACCGCCCGCTCCGTCCAAAGTATAGGTTCCGTCCGCTACTGTCTTTATACTTTAAAATTTAATCCCGTGCCGCATGATAGTACTTGATCTGTTTAAAATGATTTCATTGGTATATGTCTGCTAAGGTGTTAAATTAAAATTCAAAATTAAAATTTGTCTAAACCCGTTATTAATTTTTTCTATTTTTGATCTGAGCGCACAATCAGAAAATCGGAAACCGAGTCGTTATTCGTTTTTTCATTTTAGTTCAGGAAATAAATAATGGAAAAACAAGTCATTTTTCATTGTTTGTAATTTTTGGTTTTGATTTGAAAAAAACGATTGATACGAATGATACATGTATATAAACACGAATGTTTACTATTTGTAAACCGTTATTGTAAAATAAAAATAGGCTGATAAAAAAAAAAAAAAAAACAGACTTCCAAAATAATCCGGCGGGCCAGAAAATATTGCTGGCGGGCCAGTTCCTGCTCTACTGGGTGGTTGCCCTGCACACTTAAAGGGGCATTCCACCCATTTGAACATTGTTTTTTATTAGGGATGCACCGATGTGAAAATTGTGGCCGATACCGATAACCGATATTAATATTGCTGTTATGGCCGATACCGATATTTACCGATGTCGATATCTCTGTATAGAAAACAAATTTTAATGATTATCAAATAAAGAGCTATTTTCCAAAACACTTTTTTTTTTTTTTTTTTTACTTTAGAAATGACTGATATTGGGCACCTTTACCTGAATGCAAAATATGTCACACATACGACACACATGCATTATATTGCATTGCATATAATGTGTGCTGGTCAACTTGTCTAAAATTAAGAAACCCTTAGAAAACAGGAAAAAAAAAAAACAGGAACATTGTGTACAATTAAGATAGGCTACTTAATTTATTATTCCAATATCCAAATATGATACTAAATACCACAGGGAAAAGGACTTCTATTTGTGACGTGCTGTCTTTGCCTTTGAACAACAGGGCACGCATTAGCTGAATAAATGAATAACTGTTAATAAATGTTAACAGTTGACAATGAATAGACAGGAGTCCAATAATAGCATAACGAATCACTTATTCTAAAAATAATAACAGGCTAGACGAATCCGACATATGGGCTGTGTTAACAGTAAAACGTCCGTCATTTAACGAATTTTAAAAACACGGATGGATAATACAAAATGCTTTCTGACATTTTGATAGAAAAAAAAAACAAAAACAAGCAAGAACAAAATTTAAACTTAGCCCGTCAATTTTTCATTTTAATGGGCTTTATGCACAGCTGCACTACTTCCTGAACTTCAGGCAGGTCCTTTGTTTCCTGTCTGCCATTATTGGACAAACTGATTAATCCAGGTGGTCAGGCACACCTGGATTAATCAGTTTGTCCAATAATGGCAGACAGGAAACAAAGGACCTGCCTGAAGTTCAGGAAGTAGTGCAGCTGTGCATAAAGCCCATTATCTTCTCTCTCTGTGTGCGCGCGTCCGTGTTTGTGAGGGAGAGCTCGCGCAGCACTGATACAACGGTAGCCTACTTTTTAATCCATAAGTAACGAACGCGCTAGTTTTCATACAAAATAAATATGTAACATAATTAGGTAGGCTACTTTAGTTATTATTAACAGAATAACGTAACACATGAAGGCTACGTTTCTCAACACTGAGAATGAATAAATAAACGCATTTCTCCACTCGCGCTTATCAGTAATCCACAAATCACACGTGCTGTCACTTTTGAGAAAAATCTAATTCGAACGGGTATCAAATATCATGCAATATATTCAAATATCTACGAGTCAAAAAACGATCAATCAAAAATGTGTCATGAAGAGGGAAAAAACAACTGCGTTAACAATGTTACTGACGGGACAGTTCTCTGTTATGCAGGTCTGAACGCGGCACTAAAGACCACTTTAAAACTTTCACAGAGACCTCAAACAGAAAGCACAAAGCCTGTCTTTAAATTTAATTTCGTTTTGTATTAATTGTATCTTAATTTTGATCAATGTTTCATCAAAAATAAATAAGAAGTAAATATTAGAAAATATTTAATCAGGACATGGAGGCAACGGCGCCTGAACTGAAGTGCGTCTCAAACGAACCGAAACCTACCTGCCTCACAAACCTAAGACATATATAGAAAGCTTGAAACATCTATTTTTAAACAGAACAATTCAAAACGAAAGAAAACAGACTGTTCTCTGCTTATGTCATCTGTATGAAATGTGTATTTCTCTCAGGCGTGTTCACTACTGCTAAGATCGCGAGTCCTCAACTTCATCTTCACGTCAAATATCGGCCTGTTTACATCGGCCCTATTTTGACATCGGAACAATACCGATGTGTAAAAAAATGACCAAATCGGCCGATATTATATCGGCGGCCGATATATCGTGCACCCCTATTTTTTATTTAAAGTGGGTCATATATGTAGTCGAAATGTACAATAAATTTTGAATTTGGTGCCTTCGTGACCGAGGAAAGACAAAAAATAACTTCAGGACGCATTTGTATGAAAGACAACAACTCCCACAATGCACCACATTGCACAGCTCCGCAAGCCACTCCCACTAATCCAGAAAGCGCATATCTGCCTATAAGAGAAATCACTCTTCCGTCTACAAGGCTAGCTACCACCAGAGCTTGAAATTAATTTCACATTCACACAAAATGTCTAGTTAGTTGGTGAACTCATTAGTGCATTACTCCTCGTTTGTATTTCTTTCGAAAAGGTGAATTATTGCATGCGGTGCGAAACTAGGATAGTTCTCAACACAAACGTCCGTGTCCTCGTCTGATTCAAAGATTTCGTCCAGGAGAAATTGTCATCGTTGAAATTCTTTGCCGCAGACGGACTCTATCTCTGTGTTCGTAGCGGTTCGTAGTTGCATAGTGAGATCACCGGCGCCACCAGTCCGCCCTAACTCGAGCCAGTCCGGGCTCCTCGTCCGCGGCAGGCAGGTCTTCTGCCTCGGTGGCTCTTCGCTATAATGTGGCTTGTAAAGGTAGCCACAAACACCTGATTCAAGCATCAGACTTCCGAAATCCTCTTCTTCTATATCATATTGAGCACTCTCCTCCGCTATTGTCATAACTTTACATCTGTCTCCACAGCGCCTGTTAGCTTAGCTTCAAACAAGATGGAGGATATTGCTTTCAGTTTCAGAGAGTAAAGTCCCACCCACTGATCTGTAATAGGTCTGTAGCGTGAGCGGGTCCCGCCCCCTGGGAAAGATGAGGAACTAGTGCTTGTAGTCTCAACAGAAATCCCCCCCTCTTACACTTCCTCCTACAATGACGCAAAATGACGATTTTTGCGTCATTGTAGGAGGAAGTGTAAAAGGTAAATAACGGATTTCTCCCGTCTCAGGGGAAAATGAGAGAGTGTTGCACGACCATTCAATAGTATGACTGGGTTTCTAACAATGCAAAGCTTAATGCAAATGGGTGGAGTGTCCCTTTAATAAACAAACTACAGCTGGTCCAAAACGCAGCAGCTCGAGTTCTTACCAGAACCAGGAAGTATGACCATATTAGCCCGGTTCTGTCAACACTGCATTGGCTTCCTATTAAACATCGTATACATTTTTAAATATTGCTGATTACTTACAAAGCACTAAATGGTTTAGCTCCGCAGTACTTGAGCGAGCTCTTAACGCATTATAGTCCTTCACGTCTATTGAGATCTCAAAATTCCGGCCAGTTGATTATACCTAGAATATCAAAATCGACTGCTGGCGGTAGATCCTTTTCCTATTTAGCACCAAAACTTTGGAACAGTTTTCCTACCATTGTCCGGGAAGCAGACACACTCTGTCAGTTCAAAGCTAGATTAAAGACACATCTCTTTGACCTAGCATACACACACAGCATTATAGACTTCTATAATTCAATGTTAGGCTGCATAGATCAGGTCAGCCGGAACTGGGAACACTTCCCATAAATCCTGATGTACTCGTTACATCATAAGAAGAATGGCATCTACGCTAATTTGAGTGTTTTTGTTTATCCCGAGGTTTGCCCGCAGCCTGCCGGATCCAGGCCGTATCCAGATCTGAAGAAGGACCTGCGCCTGGACGCGACGACAACACACTCCTTAAGTGTCAACTAGTCTCTCCGTTTCCTGAAGTGGTGGATCTGCACCTGGACCTAACCATGACGCATCCTGAAGTGCCAGCCTCATCAGCCCTGTGAAGGCCTCATCGACAAGGACCGATCTGACTTCTGACCTGTAATGCTGCCTGGATCATAATCATACACTGTTCGCTCGTTGGCCAGAGGAGATCTGGCCCCCGACTGAGCCTGGGTTCTCCCAAGGTTTATTTCTCCATTCTGTCACCTGATGGAGTTTTGGTTCCTTGCCACTGTTGCCTTGGCTTTTGGCTTGCTTAGTTGGGGACATTGAATAATAATGTTAATAAAACAATATTATTGATCTGCCTTATTATGGGTGGACGATGATGCAATTTTCTTCTAGAAACAAACTTTGTTGTATTATTTTCATGTTATCAATGTGAAGCTGCTTTGATACAATCTGTATTGTAAAAAGCGCTATATAAATAAAGGTGACTTGACTTGACTTATATGCAAGTTACACGTTTTTTTGGGTGCGAAGATCTGTAAAAATATCAATGCTCTCAAACAGAAAAACAAAAGATCTACGCTCGCTTGTCTTCCTTTGTATATGTATATAGGTGTTTCTCATTACAAGCGTTTCCAAACTTAATCACCAGATAACAATCAAATGAGTCTAAACAACCATGTCCACATTAGAAAAATGCCATATGCAAAATAAACAACATGCATCAATATACTGTATCAACAAAACCACAAAATATTCAACACATTAATTGCACCACATACAAATCATTACTTTATAACATAACATACAAAAACCTTCAATCCAAAACATAATAATAAATTAATTAATCAAATGGGAGATGATCCAACACAGGCCAAAAGCCATTCATAAATCGTACTCGGTTACTAACGTAACCTCGGTTCTCTCTAGAGAGGGAACGAGTACTGCGTAATATCTTACGCTATGGGGAAATCTCTTTTACGCGAGATATTGAAACCAAAAAATTATCCTTAATTTTGGATTAATGTAAAATGCGTTGCAGCAGCATGCAGACATAGGCAAGACGGCTCATGTGCCTATTGGCTGCTCTGCGGCAACTGCACCAGCCTATCGAGAGAGGCCCTCATGACGTCAGATCCAATAAGCGCCCTCAGCGTCACGTCCCGCTGAAACGGGCGTGGCCAGGGCCTATAAATACGGCTCGACGGGCTGGACAATCTGCTTTTTCATCGCCGAAGCGAACCAGAGCGTGATGAAGGCACGGCAAGATACGCAGTACTCGTTCCCTCTCTAGAGAGAACCGAGGTTACGTTAGTAACCGAGTACGTTCTCTTACGAGAGGTTCTCTCGTACTGCGTAATATATTACGCTATGGGGAACACAGTGTAAAACGCCGTGCGTGCTGAGATCCAACACCAAAGTCTCAAGGGCAGGTGCCCGGGGCCCATGTAGTGCAAAATCATAAAGGGACTCACAGAGAGTCCAGGAAGAGAGGCTACAATAGCGTCATTCCCGTAATAAACAGCATCCTATAAGGAGCAATCATAATGCTAGTATACCATACAGCCAGGGCGAAAACTCTGCCTAGTCTGATAAATAATATGGGTCTTACACACAGCCCAAAGGGTCACATGATTTAACAGCGAGCGTTGCTCAAGCAGTTTCAGTAGCCTGGGCCGAAAACATCGGGGCAGACAATACTGATCTTTTAGACCGAAAGCAGCCTAGCCTGCAAGGCGGGAACCTCTAGGTTATAAAACCTAATAAATGTAGACGGGGAGGCCCAGCCTGCCGCCATACAGATATCTCGCAAGGCAATCCCGCTAAACCAAGCCCACGACGAGGCCATGCCTCTTGTGGAATGCGCTCTGACACCCAATGGGCACTGTAGGCCCTTAGAAGCGTAAGCCAGCGCTATAGCATCAACTATCCATCTGGATAGAAATCACCTGAGCCCTGAACGGTGTGTTGAGGGATTTAGGAACATACCCGTGTCTTGGTTTGAGTATGACTTTCGAGTCATTCGGCCCGAATTCCATACACGACACGCTCACTGAGAGCGCATGTAGGTCCCCTATACGCTTTACTGAAGCGAGAGCCAGAAGAAACACTGTCTTGAAAGACAAGTGTTTAATGTCTATAGACTGTATCTGCTCAAACGGGGCATCTTTCATGGCCTCTAAGACCGTAGAAAGGTCCCACATGGGGACTGATGGAGGTCTGGGAGGATTCAGTCTTTTAGGCGTCCGTGGACACTACCTTCACACTCGAGGAAGTCCCCAGGCTTACACCTGATCGGTACCAATCAATCGCTTTCCATGGTTTCAGAGCTGAAACGCATTCTTTGTCGACCTTGAGGCGAAACAGACTAACGTGATTGAGCTAGAATCAGCCAATCGTCCAGATAGTTCAAAACTCGCATGCCCTGAAGTTTCAGGGGTGCGAGCGCCACGTCCATGCACATCGTGAATGTACGGGGTGCTAGGGACAGGCCAAACGGAAGGACTGTGTATTGATATGCTGGCCCTCGAAGGCGAATCTCAAGAATCGCCTGTGACGTGACGCTATCTGTATTTGAAAATACGCGTCCTTTAGATCTATCGATATAAACCAGTCCCCTTGGCGAATTTGCTTGAGAATTTTCCTGGTTGTGAGCATTCTGAATCGACGCTTTAGAAGCGCTTTGTTCAGCTGCCTTAGATCTAAAATGGGTCTGAGACCCCCGTCTTTCTTCGGGACCAGAAAATATCTACTGTATAGACCCCCTTCGCTCTGAGCTTGAGATAAAGGCTCTATAGCCCCTTTGCTCAACAGTGTCGCTATTTCGGCTCTAAGTAGATGTGCTACTTCCTTCTTCACCGTAGTTTCGACTCGTGTTGTGTAACGGCGAGGGTGTCGAGCGAACTGTAGCGAGTAGCCTCTCGTTATAATGTTCAGCACCCATTCTGACACTCCGGGAAGCTTTGCCCACGCATTTGCATGAATAGCTAGGGGTTGAATGATATCTGGGCTCTGGCCGTGACACAGCGGTGACCGGAGAGCTTTGATATGCTGTAACATCGATGCTGCGTTTGCAGCATTCGAGGCGGGGGGCACGCAGATCACAGCGGGCAGCCTGCCCGCGCTCGACTCTACTATTGCGGCTTGCTGAGAGAGAGAGAGCGGGGAAAGGCTTGTAATGTCTGTTAGTGCATGTGGGCGCGGGACAGCGGGCACAGTCTCTGCACTTAGGACATCGCCGGCATGTGCTGGTTTCGTTTTTACAGAAACCGTGAGACATACAGTGTGTAGTGTTTGTGGGCACTGGGACGTGGGCACATTCACTACATTTAATGCACAATCGACGTGAGCCGATTTTATGTGCGCGAGCCCTGTGTGGCGGGCTGTGTTTGTGTGTAGGGATGAGCACTGAGTCGTGGCCATTTTTTCTACACTCATAACACCATCGGCCGTGGCCGGAACACCAGAAAATACACTCTTTATGAGATTTATCTGGGTCGCCGTAAAAACGGCGTTTGTGTGCAGGCAAACGGGCTGTGGAACCGGCTTGTTTTCTGTAAAATACACTGGAACAGTCACATTCACTGGAACTGAACGAGCGAGAAGTTTTGGTGAAAGTCCGGCCGTAGCGGGACTTGAATACCTTTCGGCGGGCTAGGAAGACTTTGAGGCCTCGGGCTTTATCTCGATCCTAGGCCGGGGCCCACACGGAGGAGGGCGGCAGCCAGTAGAACGAGAGCGCGGTCTCGGGCCTCGGGCCTGTCGACGCTGTGAAGTGGCGGCAGTGGGCGGAGACGGTGGCTTAGAGCTATGAGCAGGCGGCTGCTTCGGGCGGCTTGCTGCAGAGCTGGAGCGTTTCGGCAGGAAATGCTTCATGGCCTGAGACGTTTTCTGTACCTCATCGAATCTAACCGCGAAATCTTTGACGGAAGATCCGAAAAGGCCAGCAGAGGAGATGGGAGCGTCGAGGAACGCGGTGCGCTCTGTCTCCGACATCTCAGAGAGCGTCAGCCATAGATGTCTCTCTGCCACGGTGAGAGAAGCCATAATCCGCCCCACGGCCTGTGCAGCAGACTTAGTGGCACGAAGAGCGAGGTCCATGGCGCTCCTTAAGTCTGGCACGCTGATAGCTTCCGCTAACTTACGTAAGAGGTCGGACTGGAAGATTTGGAGGATGGCCATAGAGTGCATCGCAGAGGCAGCCTGCCCAGCGGCGGTGTAAGCACGACTGTGCAAGGCTGAAGTTGTGCGACAGGCTTTAGACGGCAGCGCTGTCTTAGCCCGCTGTCCAGCAGAGGGCGGGCAAAGATGGGTCGCTACAGCCTCTTCCACAGGAGGAAGGGAAAGGTATCCTTTGTCTTTCGCACCGTCCAACATGGAGAATGCAGCAGAGACAGAGGTACGCACTCTAGCTGAGAAGGGGGCATTCCAAGACTTCGCGACTTCTTCATGAAGCTCAGGAAGAAAGGGCGCGGGTCTTGAAGATGGCGAGGCGTGTTCCCCTTTAAGAAAACATCCATCCAGCCGATTGTGTGCAGGCTCCTCGGGCGCCGACCACTCGAGGCTGAGGCTCGCGACGGCCTGCGCGAGCAGACGCATCAGCTCTGACTCAATGCTGGCTCTCAGCTGACCACCCACCGATCACACTGACCACCCAAATCCTCAGCTGACCACCCACCGATCACACTCTCCTCCACAGATGTCTGCAATGCACTGAGCAGGATCAGCGCGCACAAGGCTGCTGGACCAGACAACATCCCTGGACGCGTACTCAGGGCATGTGCGGAGCAGCTCGCTGGGGTTTTTACAGACATTTTCAACCTGTCTCTTGCCCAAGCAGCTGTACCAACATGCTTTAAATGCACTTCCATTGTGCCAGTGCCAAAACACTCCAGCCCGAAGTGCCTTAATGACTACCGCCCTGTAGCACTCACACCCATCGTAATGAAGTGCTTTGAGCGGCTGGTCCTGGCACACCTAAAAGACTCTCTACCATCCACATTGGACTCACACCAGTTTGCCTACCGTAGCAATAGGAGCACAGAGGATGCAGTCTCCATGGCACTGCACTCTGTGCTCACACATCTGGACAATAAGAACACTTATGCACGCATGCTGTTTGTTGACTTCAGCTCAGCATTCAACACTGTCATCCCAACTAAGTTAATAGCCAAACTTGGAGACCTGGGCTTCAACACCTCCATGTGCAACTGGATTTTGGACTTCTTGACCAACAGACCCCAGAATGTTCGATCAGGCTCCAACTGCTCCACATCCATCACACTCAACACTGGTGTACCACAGGGCTGTGTGCTAAGCCCGTTCCTCTACTCCCTCTTCACCTCCGACTGCAAGCCTGTGTACGGATCTAACTCCATCGTCAAGTTTGCGGACGACACTACGGTGATTGGTCTCATCAGCAACAACGATGAGACTGCCTATAGGGAGGAGATCAAGCACCTGGCCACATGGTGCACCGAAAATAACCAGCTCCTCAACACCACCAAAACGAAGGAGCTCATCGTGGACTTCAGGAAAGTGTCAAGAGGCACACACGACACCATCCACATCAATGGAATGGCTGTTGAGCGTGTCTCCAGTTTCAAGTTCCTGGGGATCCACATCTCGGCGGACATGACCTGGACAACCAACACCTCCAGCCTGGTCAAGAAGGCTCACCAGCGCCTTTTCTTCCTGAGGACACTGAGGAAGAATCAGCTTTCCTCCACTATCCTGGTGAACTTCTATCGCTGTGCAATAGAAAGCATCCTGACCAACTGTGCTACAGTGTGGTATGGGAGCTGTTCTGTTGCAGAGCGCAAGGCACTGCAGCGGGTGGTGAAAACCGCCCAGCGCATCACTGGGACTCCACTACCTGCCATCGAGCACATCCAGAGGAAACGCTGTCTGCATCGAGCTCGCAGCATCCTTAAGGACTCCTCTCACCCAGCCCACAGACTGTTTTCTCTCCTGCCCTCCGGCAGGCGTTTCAGGTGCCTCCGGACCAGGAACAGCAGACTAAAGAACAGTTTTTTCCCCAGAGCTGTCTCTTTATTAAACTCTAACCCTCATTGATCCCACTCCCCTCATATACTGATTGACTCTCCTCTCCCTCCTCACACCTGCCTCCATTTTGTTATTTGCAATACTATAATGTTCATTTGCACTGCTGACTGTTATTACAGTAACAACTGTTTACATATGCATCTTGCACTACTACCTTGACTGGAATATGCTCAATTTGCACTGCCGACTGTTTATTTACAGTACCAACTGTTTATATATACATTGCAATATCGTACCTTAACTGTAATATGCAATTACTTTCCACTGCACTTTCACTCGGATAGCTTCTGTCCAAACTTTATTTGCACTACTTTAAATCCATTGTTATACTGCTCATTAGCCTAACTTATACATATATCTATTTGTTAAATTCTGTTTATAGTAATAGCCATCTGTATATTATGCTCACATTCTGTTTATAGTAACAGCCATCTGTATATATATTCATAGTACATATCTATCTGTAAAATTCTGTTTATAGTAACAGCCATCTGTATATTATATTCAGTACATATCTATCTGTAAACATTCTGTTTATAGTAATAGCCATCTGTATATTATTATATTCAGTACATATCTAGCTGTAAACTCTGTTCACAGTAATAGTTATCTGTATATTATATTCATAGGACAATCTATCTGTAAATTTTTGTTTATAATAGTATTCAACTCTATATTTATTCAGTACATATCCATGTTCTGCACTTATGGAACCACTGTATATCCTGCACTTGCTGCTATTGCACTTCTGGTTAGACCTAAACTGCATTTCGTTGCCTTGTACCTGTACTTGTGTAATGACAATAAAGTTGAATCTAATCTAATCTAATCTAATCTTCCCGGAAAGTTCGCGAGCAGAAGGGGCGGGGTCCACAGAGCCTGTCCAATCCTCACTGCCTGACGCCAGGATAGAGCAGCTGTCATCCTCCACAGATACAGCTTCCTCGTTGTCATCTATGAGGGAAGCTGCGGCAGACGGCGGCCGCTGTCCGTCAGGGAGAGACCCGAGCGAAGCTGGCCGGCGAACCGGTGAGCTTTCGCGGGTTGGAGGAGGTTCTGGAACCCGCTGAGCACGGCGCTTTTTAAAACGCGGCACCACAGCGGGCGGAGGTGCAGTCTCGGTGAAAGCCGCCAGGCGAGTCCTCAGAGTCACCATAGGCAGAAGCTCGCAGTGAGGGCAGCCGCCGTCAGCGAGCGCGAGAGCTGCGTGATCTTCACCCAGGCAGGAAACGCAGATGACATGGCGGTCCCCGTCGCTGAGTGGGGCTCGGCACGAGCCGCAGAAGGAACGAGGCATCTTGAAAAAGACGCTAGCTCTTTTAGATCAAAAAGTGTGAGTCACGGCGGCGAACACACACAGGCAAGGAAAAAGGATATGGTACGCCGGATAGCGTAGCAGGAACGGCGACTGAAGGCGGCGAGTTGTCGACCGGCGGCTTCAGATGCAACGGCTCGTCCTGCAGAAGGCTTTCTCGACGGTGCGGCTTCTTCCTCTCGGGATCCAGCGATGCGTGAGCTTCGCTGAAGAGATAAAAAAGCAGATTGTCCAGCCCGTCGAGCCGTATTTATAGGCCCTGGCCACGCCTGTTTTGGCGGGACGTGACGCTGAGGGCGCGAAGGCTCTTAATAGGCTGGTGCAGTTGCCGCAGAGCAGCCAATAGGCACGTGAGCCGTCTTGCCTATGTCTGCATGCTGCTGCAAAGCGTTTTACATTAATACAAAATTAAGGATAATTTTTTGGCTTCAATATCTCGCGGAAAAGAGATTTCCCCATAAGCGTAAGATATTACGCAGTACGAGAGAACCTCTCCTAAGAGAACCATATCGCCATCCATTTTCACAAAACAAAAAAATTATAATTTCAGTGTTGATGTGGCGTAAGAAAAAGATTAAACACAACACAAAGCAAGACAGAAAACAAGACAGGTAAAATTCTTCATTAAGCCAAGGAGACAAGGAGACAAGCTATCATGCTATTTAATTGATATATCCAGTAAACTTCTCATTGTAAAAGTTTTTTTCTAGAGTTTTTCACTTATTCAGTACCTATACAAGTTAAGTCTTAAACTTCATGATTATGGTCGTGAAAATGTTTAGCAATTGGCGAATTGACATCACATCTCCTAATCGCAGATTTATGTTCACTAATATGTGTTTTTAAAGGACGACTAGATTTTCTATGTAAATTACTGGACAAGGACATTTTAGCATGTAAATCACATTTGATTTAGAACAAGTAATTAATGATTTGATGAAGAATACTTTTCCAGATTGTACATCAGTACAACTGTCTACAGGGAAAACAACCTTTTATAAATGTTTAAGTCTTGTCAGTGTGTATATCAGATTTGACCAAACTATTTGATATATTACTGGAACTTATATGAATAAATAAAGGAAAATCCTTCAAGATATCACCTAAAGAGGGATCGGTTGAAAGAATGTTTCTGAGTTATAACCATGTAGACATAGGATGATATTTATGCTACACAAAATCTATAAGACGACTTCTTAGTTGTATTTATTTGATAAATACACATTGGGTAAATGTTTTTGTTTGTGTTTTTATTTGATCAATGTCAATATTTTATTGAGAAAAAAAAAAAAAAACTGATAATGCCATAAAATGCAAAGTCTGTTCTCACTCCCTAACTTGAGCACTGGATACAAAATAAAATTAAATAAAAACTAAAAAGTTTTAGTTGTTCAGAGTCAGACGTTTTCTTTTCCTTACTTTGCAGTGATGAACACAGAAACTGATGCTCTGCTGCCCTCTTGTGTTTGGATCCAAAACATTCAGCCTGAGTATTTTAATGTTTTTAGTTCACAGTTTTTCCAACACATTTCTCCAAACTCAGGTCACTGTTCTCAAAACAGTTAACACAGTAACCTGAACACTTTATAATTGTCCTAAACAGGTTGTAAATTTTTCTTCATTTAATGCAAACTACAAATCACATGTATACATTTTTCAAAACATTAAATTCTCGAATGTTTTCAAAGTAGTTCATGCTGCCAACCAAAACTTTAATATACATGTATCAGGAAAAAACAATTGGAGCTTTTTTTATTGGTTTAACAAAAATCACAATCATTTGTGCGCCGTTTTTCCAAACACACACACACAAAAAAAAATCCACTTTCTACAGGGTTATCAGGAGCTAATTGAGCAAACTTCTGTTGTTTTTTGGGACAATTTCCAAATAAAGTATGTGATCACAACCCTTACAGTAAAGCAAGTCTTCTTCAGGCGATGGGAGAGGCCAGTGGAGAAGCCGAGACACACGGATGGATCCAGCATTCACAGCTGGTTTCCCCACGATCCATGACTCGTGAAAATACATGCTGTGATGTTGATGAAATGACCAAATGTAAATAAGAGGCAAGATCTATAAAGTTCATTGATTCAATGATTGCAGTACATTTATTTATTTACTTTTTTAACAAAACTCATTGTTATACAACTAAACTCTTAATTAAAGAACTTTGACGAATGCAATTAAAGAACACAAAGAACATGTATCTACAGCTGAATTTATTATCAAATCAACAGAGAACACACTTGTAGTATTGATGTTACTATTTATTTTTGATAAATGCATTACTAGAATAAAATGCAGTGCTTTAAGAGTGTGGTTAGTTTGCTGTGTTAATTGTTTTGAGAGCAACCATATTCATTTGGAGAAATACGTCAAATTGATTGAGAAAAACTAAACAACTGATGTTAAATATTAGACACACTGTCAGTGCTTGTTTTAGCTGGAATGATGCAAGAAAATAAAATCTCTTGTTTTATTGTATTGTGTCTGTTTAAGTAGTCTCAGATTGATCAGATGACACTTACATGCGGTAAAATAGCAGTAAAACCATTTTAAATCGTGATGCCAGTGCTGGATTGCAGGTTTGTGGTTCAATAGTAGACAGAGAAACATTCCACTGGACAAACTGAGCTGCACTTCATTTATTCTCACCTGACACGTCACGTCAAGTTATTTTTCTGTGTACGCCGGTTCAAAAAGGTAGGGAAGGGCGAAAAACTCCATCTCATTTTCTCCTCCAACTTCAAAATCGTCCGACATCTTTGTTTTAATTTAATTTTATAATACTTTTTTTTTGTTTTTTTGTGACCTTTCCAACATGATGAATAGATGGATCAAATTTCCATCTATTTGGATTTCATAGTTTTTACATAAACCAATTAATAATCTGGATGTGATTCATATTTTTCAGTCATATATAAATGAAACAGATAAGATGTATGTAATAGTACACAGAAAAAAGTATTTTTATATATATATATATATATATTAATTCTATTATTGGATAAACAACACTGCTAGATCTCATGCTGTAGAATCAAATGGCTTCTTATGAATAAAACAATATTAAAAAACGTCCTATATATTCAAAGCATTAGATACTGAATAAGATCAGGGAATCAGGCAATTACGATGATGACGTCATCAATAAACAGCCAATATCACCTGATCTCATTTTCTCTTGGCTCTTTTGCTACAACAAATGTGCTTTATAAACACACAATTACAGCAGCCAGAGAAAATTTAATATTAAAGAGTCAAGGGTCAAGAGCGCAACTAAAGCAAACACCGACCACCATCATGGTGACTTAAAATACAACTAATGATTTCATTAAAACGGAAATGAAATAAAGTCAGTCTGGTTAGTAGTAATGCTGTTTGTGGAGTTGTTTAATCCTCCTCTGCTGAGATCTTCACAGATTTAATGTCTTCTTTTCTCTTCAGTTGATTTCATCTTAGGCTGTGACTGAAGTCAGTTGTAGTTCTTGCGTTTCTCTTTCCTTCAGTGATTCTGCTTTTTAACAGCAGGTGTTCAGAGCTGTCATTTGAAGTCGAGGACTTTTCTCCCCCACCATCACCAGAAGTGGAGGAGGGTGAATTGTTTGTGGACACAGCTAGGGCCAGAGCCATATCAATTCGAGCCGCTGGCTCAAAAAGTACATGAATCTGATGAGTTTTCTCGAGTTGATGTCAATAGCACGCGCTCTCTGTTGGCATATTCATAGTTTGCCGCTTTGTGAAAAAATCCAGCAAAATGCGCCGGCGCGTTTGTCGACCCCAGATGATTAACTTCAGCCTAACCATAAATTGTGATCAAAATATATATGCTCACTCACATCAAGACGCCGCTGCGGTGGTGGAGTCCAAGCAGGAGGAGCAGCGTTTGGCACTGTGTCGCTTTTCAGCGCGAGCTGTGTCGTGTGGAGAAGCCCATTTCCACCTCTAATGCGTTACCATCCTGACCACTGTACTAAATACAGATAAATCTACGCTAACTTGAAGCTATCCTAACTGATGCAATACTATGCTACTAACTAACTATGCTTCTAACAATACTACACTAACAACTATACTAATTAACTACTGAAGGGTTACAAATTTAAGAATCTATTTCAGATATGCTTCCTTACATAACATCACATAAGAAAACTAAGAGTTGAACTGTGTGTGAATGTTACAAAGTCTTAGTTCTCGTGACCATGTGTTATGTATACAATTTGGGGGGTACCATTATCTCAGTTGGGGGTAATTGCCTCTATTGTCTTTAGATGATTAGATTCAGTAGTCATCCCTAAAGGCTGTGTGTAAGTTCAGCACCTTTAGGGACAGCCCACTGAAATGCCTATAAAGAAACCATGTAAAGTTACGTTAGTTAGATTTTGTTGGACGAACCGCAGCCGCGCTCAATAAAGAAACTCGTCTGTTTGAACGTGATCCCAGCGTCTCCTGGTCTGCTTTGAAGAAAGAAAAACTTTCCAACACTTACCTAGGCTACACAAAATAATCGAAATAACTATATAAATGCTATGCTAAATAAATGCTAAAATACTCTATCCTGATCGTTTTCAATACTCACAATTCCAACTCCTGACAGTGGTTTTGACGAAACAAGATGTTTTTATACTGTACCACCGCAAACATCCAATAGGACAATTCAACTGCAGTAGCCACCGTTCAACCTGAAGAGGGCAGCACTCAGACGTTTTTACACCATATATTGTAGAACTAAAACACTTTATACCCAAATGTCAAAAAAGTTACTCGAATCAATGAACAGCACTAATAAAGCCCCATTCTTACGGATCATTAACTAAAAAAAGTTGGTTTAGTTAGTTTAGTTAGTTTAGTAGTGTGCACACATATGAACACTGAGCAGTATTAATTTAACATGGGCGTTTTTCTGTGTACTATTACATAAATCCTACCCGTTTCATTTAAATATGACTGAAAAATATGAATCACATTCAGATTATTAATTGGTTTATGTTAAAACTATGTAATCCAAATAGATGGAAATTTTATATGCAATTCAAATACATAAATTCATAGAAAACCATTGTAAAGAAAATGCTTAACCATTTAGCATATTGTGTTCAAATTCTGGGCTCATCTGCTCATCTGTATATAGTATACATCATCATGTATACTGAATTTGATCTTTTGTTTAAGTACATTAAGGCACTTTTTTCGAATGTCCCGCTGTTTCAGTGATTGAAAAACGGCAGCAGATTCTGTCTACGGATCGCAAGTGCCCCAAAACTTGCATTTCGCTCACATATTTTTGCTTTTATTCTTTTGAAATGTAAAGTTGACAAGGCCTGTGCTGCATTTCATAGCACACCTTTAGTACGGTAGGGGAGGTTTGAAAGTCTCACATTTGTTTTTAGTCACATGGTCAAGGACGGGATAAAAGAGTACTGTAACTGAGCTTTTTCCTCTTTTTCTCTGAGACTCTGCTCTTCCTCTCTTTGCTTTCCTGGACAACTGTGTTTAAAGCCAAAGGCCAGACTCAAGTCTTCTATGGCATCTCTCTTTCCCTTTATAAACTTTTTAAGTTCTATCGCTATTTTAACTGCACTTATTTCCATCGCTGGTATAAGAAGTAGTGTATTAGGCAAGAAATGTACAGTTTTACACCATCATGCTGATAAGGTTTCTTTAGTCATTCGGCAAACCCCCTGTAGAGAAACCACCCTTACACACTACATTTATGACTGCTTATTTTAGTGTATTTTAAACAGTGCTGGGATCTTATTTAAGCCCTTTCACATACACATACACTACTAGATTATAAATAGTTTCAACATCCATTTAGTCTGATAATAATAATAATGACATTCAATGGCCCTTTAAAATGAGCGTTTCTTTCCTTTTTATTCTCTGATTTTCTTTCCGTTTGTAACTGTTGGCTGTAATAGCATCATTTCCTCATCTTTTCGTCCTCTTCTTGCTCTGTCTTCGGACAACATTCTCTATCGGAAGGCAATAGATGTGCATCGGTATGTTCTTATAGTAGCTTGTCACCCAGGGCCTAGAAAGAAACAGAGAGAATAAATCAGCAGAATTGTGTTGTTTTCAGGGATCATGGGAAAGAACACTTAAGTGTGCTTCATCAAGGACATGTATAATGTCAATTTAGGTCATGATATTGATGGTTTATGACTCTTTTATGATGGCATATGGTATTAAACCACAGCAAACTATTCATTAGGACATGAAAGCTTTTCGATGTTGTATGTGTTTCGGAGAGAATAAGTTTGTACTTCGCTGTCCGCTGGTTGAGGCTGAGGAACGACAGACTTCTCCAGCGGATCCGGTTCTCTTCTTGTCTAACTTGGTTCAGCTCCTGCTGTCTCTTCTCCTCTCTTCGAATGCTTTCCTTCAGGTCCTGTTCTATACGGGCCAACTACACAACACAACTATTCAACAATATCTTAATGTCTCTTTATGAGATCAAGAGTTCAGTGAAAATATGTATGCAAATTAAATGACAGTTTATAACAAATGTTCCCTTTCGTAGTCACTCCGAGTTACGTCGGATGACGCCGAATGGGGTTTCGCTTAGAAAGCCTATCATCTTCGAGTATATAAAACGAGCCAATGGCAATGAAACATTCCCTGCTTATCTGTGCAGTGATTTGCCAGAGTGTGTGTGTTCATCTCCCTGGTCGCTTCAACATTTGTGGAGAAATCTCCTTTCACAAAAGAGCATTGCACGCGGCACGTCTTTTTAAAGATGCCTCGCCCGTGTATTTCTGGTTGCGGTCTGTACATTTCTGACTCTGATGGGCACAATCGCTGTCTTGTGTGTCTGGGTGTCGAGCACGCAAAGGCAGCGTTTGTGGATGAGTCATGTTCCCATTGCGGGAACATGCCCATCGCACGGTTGCGGTCGAGACTCAATGACCTTCGTGGTAGAGTCCCCTCACCCGCACCCCGATCTACGAGCTCCACGAGAGCTGGTACTTCGGCTGGCGGCCAGGGTGACCTGAGGGTTTCGGTGTGGAACAAAGCGCCGACTATTCCACGCTCCACACCTCCCTCCAGCACTGTGCAACCCGCGAGTGTTCCGAATGAGCCTGCAGTACAGTCCACTGACTTGCCGCGGGTCTAATTCGGCGCTCCAGAGGAGGATTCTATGTCGATCACTGCATCACAAGGTGGGCAGGAGTCCTTGGGAAGTGACGATTCGGCTGGCCACCTTCGGGTGTCCCAGCATTGCCCGAGTCTGATCCCGAGCTGACGGCCATGCTTTCCCGGGCAGCCGCGGCCATTGGTCTAGAGTGGTCCCCGCCACCTGGTCCAGTGCGCTCGCGGCTGGACGATTGGTTTTTGGGAGCGGCCGCTGACCCTCGTCGCCGCCCAACCCCAATACCTTTCTTCCCGGACGTGCATGAGGAGGTCACGAGGTCCTGGAAGGCACCATTGTCTTCCCGTGATCACTCGGCGACCTCCTCCGCCTTGCCTCCTCTCGATCAGGCGGCTGCCAAAGGGTACACTGGGGTTCCCCAGGTTGAACGCTCTGTTGCGATGCAACTGTGTCCTCAGAGTGCTTCTTCCCGTGGCGACCCAAAGCACCCCTCCAAAGCCTGTAGGTTCTCCTCCACCCTCGTGGCGAAGGCCTATAGAGCTGCGGGGCTGGCAGCCTCCTCACTGCATGCCATGGCGACGCTGCAGGTCTACCAGGCCCAGCTGTTGCGTGATGTGCACGAGGGGAGGACTGACCCAGCACTCTTTGATGAGTTGCGTGCTGCCACCGACCTCGCTCTCCGGGCGATGAAGGTGACCGCACGCTCGCTGGGTCAGGTGATGTCCACTTGTGTGGTCCAGGAACGACACCTGTGGCTCAACCTGGCCGATATGCGGGAGGCCGAGCGGACCCGGTTCCTCGACACCCCCATATCCCAGGCTGGCCTCTTCGGCGGCGCAGTCGAGGACTTTGCTCAGCAGTTCTCGACTGCCCAGAAGCAGACTGAGGCTTTAAAACACGTCCTGCCCCGGCGGCCCACTGCTTCGGCAGCGCAGTCGTCGGCACAGGTGCCTCAGCCTGCTCGCCGCCGAGGGCGCCCTCCTGCGGCTCCCGCCCCTCCCGATCGGCCTCAGCAGCCAGCTGCTTCAGGGCCGCGTCGTGGAGGAAGCCGCAGGAAGGCGCCACAGCCCTCTCCTGCCCCGTGCCCCGCTAAACGCCAGGCCAAGCGGCGCTCCTGAGACGGGCTGCTCAGAGATGGCGATGAGTTCTTTTCAGGAGACGGTAGCAGGGCCGCTCCTTCCCCCGGTGGAGGGCCGGGGGAAAATCCTTGGTTTTCCCACTCCCGCTGCTCGTCTCAAAACAGGCAGCAACCTAATGTGGTTAAAGAAAGAACTCACTTCCCCATCTCTGAGCACACAGAGTGAACCAGGTGGCCGACGAGCTGTCTCGGCTTCGGCCTCTTGCTGGAGATTGGCGACTCCATCCCCAGACGGTTCAGCTGATTTGGGATCAGTTCGGGGACGCACAGGTGGACCTGTTTGCCTCCCACGACTCGTCCCACTGCCGCCTGTTTTATTCCCTGACCGAGGGCACGCTCGGCACGGATGCACTGGCACACAGCTGGCCGCGGGGCCTCCGCAAATATGCGTTTCCCCCAGTGAGCCTTCTTGCGCAGACTTTGCGCAAGATCAGGGAGGACGAGGAGCAGGTAATTTTGGTTGCCCCGTATTGGCCCAACCGCACCTGGTTCTCAGAACTAGTACTCCTCGCGACAGCACCTCCCTGGCCAATTCCTCTGAGGAAGGACCTGCTTTCTCAGGGACGGGGCACCTTATGGCACCCTCGTCCCGATCTTTGGAACCTCCACGTGTGGCTCCTGGATGGGACGAGGCAGGTTTGAGTACCCTACCACCAGCGGTGGTGGCTACCATCACTTCCGCTAGAGCATCGTCCACGAGACATGCCTATGCGTTGAAGTGGAACCTCTTCGTCAACTGGTGTTCTTCTAAAAATCTAGAACCCACGAAATGCCCCATCAGTGTCGTGCTTTCCTTCCTGCAAGAAGGGTTGGAGCGAAGGCTGTCTCCCTCCACCCTGAAAGTGTATGTTGCCGCCATTGCCGCACATCACGACGCAGTTGATGGTAAGTCCTTGGGAAAGCACGACCTGATCGTCAGGTTCCTGAGGGGAGCCAGGAGACTGAATCCTCCTCGTCCTCCCCTCGTACCCTCTTGGGACCTCTCAGTGGTTTTAACTGCCCTGCAGAGTGCTCCCTTTGAGCCTCTGCAATCAGTGGAGCTTAAGTTCCTGTCAATGAAGACAGTGCTCCTGGTTGCATTGGCCTCCATCAAGAGGGTAGGGGACCTGCAGGCATTTTCGGTTGACGAAGCGTGCCTGGAATTCGGGCCGGCTAACTCTCACGTGATCCTGAGACCCCGGCCTGGGTATGTGCCCAAGGTTCCCACCACTCCCTTTCGAGACCAGGTGGTGAACCTGCAAGCGCTGCCCTCGGAGGAGGTGGACCCAGCCTTGGCACTGCTCTGTCCAGTACGCGCACTCCGTGCCTACGTCGACAGAACGCAGTGTTTCAGGACCTCAGACCAGCTCTTTGTCTGTCATGGTGGGAAGCTGAGGGGAAAGGCTCTCTCCAAGCAAAGGTTGTCTCACTGGATAGTGGACACCATTGCTTTGGCATACCAGCAGCAAGGTCGACCGT
This sequence comes from Rutilus rutilus, assembly GCF_951802725.1. Classification (NCBI taxonomy): domain Eukaryota; kingdom Metazoa; phylum Chordata; class Actinopteri; order Cypriniformes; family Leuciscidae; genus Rutilus; species Rutilus rutilus. The sequence goes on from NC_140222.1 coordinate 42,594,590, forward strand.
GCCCCCTTGGTGTGACGGCCCACTCCACTCGGAGTGTGGCATCCTCTTGGGCTCTAGCGCATAGCGCCTCGCTAACAGACATCTGCAGAGCTGCAGGCTGGGTGACACCTAACACATTCGCGAGATTCTACAATCTCCGAGTGGAGCCAGTTTCTTCTCATGTACTCGCTTCAACTAGCCGGTAATAGATTCTGCTCAGGTGTCTTCGCAGTGTACCTTGGTATTCCTGTGTTAAGTAGGACTCCTTCGTCCGTGCTAGTCTCACGACAGGGAGCTCAGACTTACGCAGGGCACTGGAAGACAGTCGAGAGGTGGCGTGATTACACTGGGAACCCCATTCGTCGTCATCCGACGTAACTCGGAGTGACAACGAAAGGGAACGTCTCGGTTACGTATGTAACCCTCGTTCCCTGAGTAGGGAACGGAGACGTTACGTCTCCCTGCCACTTCCGCTGTACCGCTGGAAACGCCTGAGTTCAGTCTCGGCTCCTCAGCGAAGAAACATATCTGCATGTTGCCGGCGTACTTCCTTATATACCCCCAGGGTGGGGCGGAGTTACGCTATGCAAATTCCGCAGACCCATGGCATTTCATTGCCATTGGCTCGTTTTATATACTCGAAGATGATAGGCTTTCTAAGCGAAACCCCATTCGTCGTCATCCGACGTAACGTCTCCGTTCCCTACTCAGGGAACGAGGGTTACATACGTAACCGAGACATTCTTAGTGCTACACAACTGGAATTTTTTTTACTTCTGGTAAAATTATACTTTATTATCTTTAATAAAACAGCATTTAATGTTGGCGCGCATTTACCGCTTCTAGCAAACATCTTTGGTCTTCTGCTTTTGTTTGCTGCTCATACGGCGTAACTGCAGATGGTTCTTCTGTCTTCTGAACGTAATGAGAGCTCTCCGGTGGAAATAAACACGATGACCTGTGAGAAAATGAAGATGTGTATCGCACAAACTATAGCTGAATCACCATAGAATTAGTTTTTTGTTACACCACAATTATCACAATATGAAAAGTTTTACTAATATAATGAAGTCTAATTTTCATCATAATTGTCCTGCTAAGCATCAGAATAGGGGTATCAGTGTAAATTGTGTAAGATAATATCACGTCACGGTCGGTGGTTGTAGATGGGCACGCGACGATGAAGATGAAGGTCAAAGTAAAGGCTTTAATTAATAGATAATCCAACAGGCAATCACAAACAAACCGAGCAACCACACGTATAATCCGAACAATAAAACACAAATAGAACAGAACTTAAGTACACGTGATAATGAGGATAATTAGTGCACAGCTGAACATAATGAGTAACCAAGACAACAAACGACTAACTCAGGCAAAGGGTGAAGAAACACAAAAAGTCCAAACCAACATAACCGTGACAGCTTTATTGTTATTTTGCAGGTACGAGCCAAATGTGTTCAGGTTTATTTAATGTGTTTAGGTGTATTTTGCAGGTATATTTAATGTGTTTAGTTGTTTGATTGCACCAGAAATATCAATGACTTTGTGTGTCAAACTGCTCTAAAACCAGAAGCTCTTCAGCTGGACCGTCTGTCTGTCAGGCTTCAGGCTCATTTCCACTCATTTTCAAACCCGCCTTCAAATTACTATTTTTTTTTTTTAAACAAATGTTTTGCTTTTCAAACAAGTCTTTGTCAAATTCAAAGTATGTCTTGACAAGCTCTTATCATTAAAAAAAAATGGTGATTCATATATCTGTCACATATGTATGGTTGCAATGAGAGCACAAAGATAGACATAAAAACAAAAACAAAACAAAAAACTGCTTTTTATATTAAATCAAAAAAGGAATAATATAAAAATCATCCACATAATAGAAAGACGACATGGAACAGTGAACAGAGGAAACTAAGGGTATAAATACACATAGATAACTAAATGAACAACAGGTGAACATAATCCACTGAGAAACAAACTAGCAAACAGCACTCAGGAAAAGCAGCACAGGGAACACAAGGAAAACCAAACCAAAACAGAACGAGACCGTTACAACATCTTGGTCACAATAATCTTAACTTCTTAAACCAAAAATATGTTACAGTCGAATTGAATGTAGCCCATCTGTGAAGATAAATAAACCATGCAAATACTCACTGTTTCAATAATATACAATACACTAGACAAACAATATATATGTTACAAAAAATGTTAGTGTGGAAATAAATTGCACAATTGTATAGAATTGTGCAATGTTGTTGCCATGACAACAAAACAGCTAAACACACACACGAACACAATAACAACTTTACAGTTGTTTTAATTGAAAGTTTTAACTCAAAAATTTATGTGAATGTTTTTTAAAATTTCTGCTCTATAATCCTCCAAAAAATGTCCCCATTCACCCCAGACTGCAATATAGTGTCGGCCCAGATCCTGGCCACATCCGGTACATGGATTCGATGCGTGCCAGATGTGGGCCGGATCTGGGCCGACACTATGTTGCTGTCTGGGACATCTAGACCAAAAACACTAAAGCCAAAACAGACTATCAGCAGTCCTGAAAAAAATAACAGAGGAACGATTTTTTTAACTTAAAAAAATAAATGTTTATGGATCCTTGGTGCCGCATAAAACCCTGCCAGAGAGGACGAGAAGGAAATAACAGCTTTACCTCTGTTCTGTTTGCTCCCTCTGCTCATCTGTCCAGAAATCTGGCTCCATGGTCTTATCTAAAGTGCTCTGGCAAACAAAGAAACTCAAATGAACTTTGATTTAAATGCATGTTGTCTCAAATTTAGGATTATTGCTGTTAAAGGAAGGCATGTGGGGATTTAGTCTCAGTTGATAACTTAGCTTTTAGTTAAGGGTTCATTTAAGTAATAACTTATTTTTATTTCGTTTTCTCTCTCTCTCTCTATACTGATCTCACTATACAGTTGTGAGAGGGTGTATGTCTAAGAGTGTGTAGTCATGCCTTCATTCGCTAGGCATGGTAAATGTTTTTACACATGTATGTTTTAATTATAACTGTGAAGCACTTTGGGCAACAACGGTGTTATTAAATGTGCTATATAAATAAATAAAAGTTGAAGTTGAAGTAGTCTGTAAACACTATGAAGCCTGCCATGAGGGAACCTGACACCAGTGTAACTCCACCTGACTGCAGGTTATTTACCACGTCCTCCCTCTCAGGTGTGCATAAAGAGCGCATTATCTGTGGGCATCGGAGGACTCGTGTACATTAATGATTGTAATGTTTGATCATCTCTGATTGACAGGTGTCATGTGTTCGCTTCATTAAATAACAACAGTGAAATTATGTTTTTTTAGAGACCTGCACATTAATATTTATCCGGACTTGTTTAGAATGCATAGGCAAGCAGATATAAAGCACTCAGAGGAATGAAAGTTTGCAATTTTATAAATATATTTGTGCACATCAATCTAATTAGGAGTATTTGTAAAGGACACTTACCTGATTTTGAGTGTCCATCCAGCTCTCTGACCTGCTTGTCTTTCTTCTTACTCGCTGTGCACCTTTATCTTCCACTCAGCATTGTTCTTCAATAATGCAGCACTTCTATGGTTTCTCCTTCCGTGACTTCACGTTTCCTTTGGTGTGATCATACTCCTCCCATCAGTCTTCACATCTAATTAGATTCTTTAAGTGTTGCTGTCTTCATGCATTAATAAGTCATATAGACCAGCAAATTAATGTGCACATTGTGCAGAGCCTGAGTGTTATTTAACATACTGTATTTTGTTACATGTTCAAAGCTTGTTACTGTATTTATTCATTTAAATGTATATTTTAGAACAACACACAGTGCAGAACATCAACATATTTCCCATATTTTAGAAGAGCAAACATTTTTCAAATAATTTGATTAGATCACAAACTATTTAAATGATGAAAGTTCTCAGGTTTTACTACAGAGGGTTTTCATACATTTTGGTTTCAACAAGTAGCAATTACACGTTTAAAATGTGTTTTATACATACCGTTGTGAAAAAAAAAACAAGTGTGCTTAAGTGTATTTTATGTGTTAAAACTGTACTTGTGGACTGTACTTTTTGTGCTTTATAGCACACCTATTTCAGTGCGGTCACACTTTATTTGACAGTGTCCTTGTTACACGTTAAATGTAGTTACTAACAGTAAATTATGCATAATTACATGCAACCCTAAACCAAACCCTAATCTTAACCATAACCCTATAGTAAGCACATAATTAAGTTGTTAATTAAGTATGTATAATTAAACTGTAATAAGGACACATTAAAATAATGTGTAACATTGATTTCATAACATTCTATATTAAATTTGACTACAGTTCAGTTACAATGTTGAACCTTTTGTGTATGTTTTGTACTTTGAGGGTTGAGGGATAGCAGATTTACAGTGGCAGAGGGGGATCTACAAGTCTTTCTTTAATAAAACTGCTGCACTATAAGATCCATATCTCAACTCTCTCCCTGTCTGGACAGAAACAGAATAACCAACCGAGAATAAAATATGTTGACCCTCGAGGACCAAACTCGTGAGTATTTGGAACTGGCATGCGTGGTGGACTATCCAAAGGACTCCCTCTGTGATGGTCCTCAAGGGTCTGTCTTCTGCAGCTTTATTGAATGGGTACTTTTCAACTGCAATTCCCTCTTCACAATAGGTGAGGAGGAGGATCCAGATCCTGAGCTTGTGTATATGCCCGACATGGACTTATAATAAGTTAGCACTTATTGACATGGATACTCCCACCCATGCAGTCTTTCCTTCCCTAGCGGTCCCACCCGGCTCATTGGAAGCTCCTTCCTCCTCCTCTGGTCCTGTCTTGTTCTGTTCCCAGGCTCTGCCTCCTCCACTGGTTCCATCCAGTTCCCTAGCTCCCCTTCGTCCTCCTGATCCACCAGCTCTCCTCAGCCCTCCGACGCAAACACAGTCTCTTGGTCACACTGATCCACCATAGTTTTCGGAGTAGTGGCCTCAGAATTTCGAACCGTTGGCTCCACCTCAAATTTACAAGCCCAGGGGTGCTTCTCAATTCTTACTTGTGCATCCTCGTTTCCTTTCCTCATGTCTCAGCTCCACCCCCTGTAGGATGTGAGGGCAAGGCTGCAAGGAACAGAAAACGAGGACGGAGGAATCGAAGGAAAGCTTATTTGTATTTTGGAATATTCTTGATCACTCGAGTGTCACTTCACTGCGTCATCAGATGTGCTCAAAGGATCTGCCCTTATGTTGTTAAAGTTTGGTTATTTAAAAAATGTATAAAAAATAAAGATAAAGCAAGATGCCCTGTTGATATATGTGTGTTATATGATTTATTTAAACTACAAAGGTAAAGCGTAAATTTAAATTATTGTGACAGATGTGAAGGGGGAGGAGAATTCATATGTGCGTCAGGTTTCTCGTCAAGAAAGACTTCTGCATAGGATACACTACACCTGTGCATCCTCGCTCACCGCTTCTCCTCGTTCCTCACTCCTCGTTCCTCGCCTCCTCGTTCCTCATCCTCGTTCCTCACTCCTCGTTCCTCGCCTCTTCGTTCCTCATCCTCGTTCCTCGCCTCCTCGTTCCTCATCCTCATTCCTCGCCTCTTCGTTCCTCATCCTCGTTCCTCATCCTCATTCCTCGCCTCTTCGTTCCTCATCCTCGTTCCTCGCCTCCTCGTTCCTCATCCTCGTTCCTCGCGGTGCAATTAGAGAACTGAGATGTCCTTCAAAATGGCTGAGCTCGATTGGTTTCCAGGTCATAAGATTCCAGGTTTCTCAGTCCTCGTATAATCCAACTCCACCTTGGCCCTCTGATCCAGCGGTGTCACCGTTGTTCTCCAGTCCTCCAGTTCCGCCTTGGTCTCCAGTCTCCCAGACTCACCTGTGTCTAGTTTAGTTTAGTTTATCAATATCCTGTGCACTTATACTCCAGAGTTTGTTCAGTTCATGGTCAACTATTGTCTTTGTTGCGTTTGTGTTTGTTGGTGCCATTGAAATGATCTTGTTTATTTAATAAAACTGCTGCATTAAGATTCATGTCTCAGTTCTCTCCTGCCTGGATGTAACAAAACCTATAGCGTTTTGTTGTATAGCGCTAACAAAAGCAAACATGAGATAAAAACGTATGTGCCGAAGCAACCATGTAGTTTGCTTGTACAAGACTTTGAGCTCTTTTATCGTGGCCGGTCCTCAGGGGGCGTCCAGCTGATGCTGACGCTGCCAAAGGAGATTCATTCAGAATTAGTGGTATCTCATTTCATCTGGCTAATTCCTTATCAATAAAACTGCCTGCTACTCCTGAGTCGAGCTGGGCCTTAGTAATGATGGTGTTTATAATAATGTATAATACCATCGCTAATAATTTGAGCAAACGCTTCTTTTTTTCTGCACATCGACAACATCCCTGAACTTGCTGTTGTAATTCTTCTCCTCCTCATCCTCAGTAATTTCACATGTCTTAACATGTTCTGTGAGGATTTAAAGTAGAAGTGTCCATACTTGTGGCAAACTGCTTTTGGCATGCTGCTGAATGAGGATATTTGGACTGCTGTCTAGCTCTTTAACTGCTTTCACAAATATTTGGAGTATTTTATCCATATATCCACAATTTTATTAGCCTGGGTTTCCCCATGCTGCCTGGATGCAGGCATGCTATGCAGCCTGGATACCATGGACTAGATTTTCGCCTCAGCGAGGGGACCAATCACAGAACGGGGAGGGAGCAGCAAGACGATGACGACGTCTATGCAACACACCGAAGCAGTTTGTTTATATCTATACATACATTCTACCCTCATGTTTGTCTTGCACAAACTGCAATAGTCGCTGAACGCCATCGTGTACACATAAATCTCTGTCATCTGGTATAATTGAAACGATTGGCTATGAGCTACGTACAGGCGCATTTGATAGACATTCGTAGCACCCAATAAACGGCTCTTGGCATTGGTAAACCAATCCTCAAATACGAGAAAATGAACATGTGGTTCCCAGACCACGTCTCAAAGAGACTAGGTCTGACGTTAGCCAGGCTACAATTTTATAGTGCCAGGAAGGAGAGCTTCCATCTAGATGGTCCTCCTACATAACAGTACTGTAGTAAAACACCAACAAAATGGAAGGCCTCAAAACATAAACGGCAATTGTGTCAAATATAATGGTGACCATGAGACGGGACTCAGCACACAAGTAATGATTCAATGCACAAGCATGTGTATGTGCATGGGGCTGAAATAATATTGTTTCTAACTAAAGCCAATTACATTTCTAGCTGTGGCCCAATTCATTTATCAACCTAAGGGCCAGATTTACTATACAGGGCAAATTAGTGTACGAACATAATTCCAGCTGTTAGTAAATCTGACCCTATATTTTCAGAACAATTTGACAAATCAAAACTCTTTTAATAACAGTTCACCTACACCAACTATGAAAACATCATATCACTATGAAAGACGACCTAGCCAATGAGTATTAGCAACTGCACATTTCCCGCTCCAACCATACATTACTTAGATGTTGTTCTGAAACAGCTCTAAAAGAGCACTAAACCCTTTCATAAAACTGATCCCTGTCACATTAAAAACAAGAAGCATTACATTTGGCATATATTTTTTACAAGAACAACTAAACTAAGTTTAGTATAGCGGCAATAATTTAAAGATTTCAATTTAGATTTTTTTGTTTCCAAATGTTTTTCTTATTGAATTATGCATTTTGCCATGTCCAGGTTGTTATACAGTGGAGAATATAATTATTTGATCCCCTGCTGATTTTGTAATGTTCACTTACAAAGAAATGAAGGGTCAATAATTTTATGGTAGGTTTATTTTAACAGATAGAGACAGAATATCAACCAAATAATCCAGAAAAACACATTATATAAAGGTTATAAATTGATTAGCATTTGATCGAGTGAAATAAGTATTTGATCCCCTACCAACCAGCAAGAATTCTGCCTCCCACAGATTGGTTATGTGCCCATGTGAAACACAGTCCTGTCACTTTAAGAAAGTACTCCTAATATCAGCTCGTTGTGTGTATAAAAGACACCTGTCCACACAATCTGTAACTTCCATTCCAACCTCTCCACCACCATGGGCAAGACCAAAGAGCTGTCAAAGGACATCAGGGGCCGTATTCACAAAGCATTTTATCTTACCACTAGGAGTACTCCTATATCGCACTAAAAGATTTTAGCTAGGAGTTTTCTCTTAAAAGTTATTCACAACGCCTTTCAGACCTACTCTTAGTAAAGAAAAATGACAACTCCTAAACTAAGAGTGAGTCTTTGTTGCTATGGATGACGTCATTACTCATGCACGAGCTTGACTGAAGTGACCACCTTGATTGGCTGATGATTGTAACGCGGGAATGATTCCAAACCCCTCCCCTACGATGATGATTGACAGGTGACAGGTCTGAGAATGCGTGCGCTACACAAGTAGTGCGAAGGACGGAAGATGATGAATAACTGAATAAATAGCCTAAATGAATAAAGAGTAAGGAAAAACAAATAGCCTAGTAGCCTAATGAAACATATGGATTGATGCGATATCTTTGCAACATTATTGAATTAGTCTGTCACTATATGCCTCTGCCTACGTTTGCAAAGAGAAGAACATTTTAATTTGATTCACAATCAAACGTTACAATTAGTTTACATGCAATGAATGAGTAGCCTAGTTTTGGTTGTTGTTGGTGGCGTTATTGCATCCCTAGTTATGCCTACAATGCAAAATTGTTCCCTCGTGATTGGAAGCTCCTGTAGCCGCCGCATACGCATTTCAAAACATCGCAACGTGAAATGCCACAAAAAGCGGTTTGTGAATAGGTCTTAGTGAGTTAGGAGTCCTCTCGACTTCTTTTAAGCTGTCCCAGGCTTAGGTGCTACTTTTAGGGCTAAAATGCTTTGTGAATTACTCTTAGTCAAAAAAATTAGGAGTCCTAAAGTTACGAGAGACACGCCCATTATTTTTAGGAGTTGCTCCTAAATTCGCCAGTTAGGAGCTACTTTTAGCCTTAAAATTCTTTGTGAATACGGCCCCTGGACAATATTGGAGACCCACACAAGGCTGGAATGGGCTACAAGTCGTCCTGTACCCTTAGAACAGAAACAGCCCCAGAGCATAATGTTTCCACCTCCGTGCTCGACTGTAGGGATGGTGTTCTTGGGGTCATAGTCAGCATTTCTCTTCCTCGAAACACGACGAGTTGAGTTGATGCCAAAGAACTCAATTTTGGTCTCATTTGACCACAGGACTATCTCCCAAGCCTTCTCTGAATCATTAGATGTTCATTGACAAACTTCAGACGGGCTTGTACATGTGCAGGGGGACCTTGCGGGCGCTGCAGGATTTCAATCCATTGTGGTGTAGTGTGTTACCAATGGTTTGCTTGGTGACTGTTGTCCCAACTGCCTTGAGATCATTAACAAGCTCCTCCCGTGTAGTTCTGGGCTGATCCCTAACCTTTCTCATGATCATCCTTACCCCATGAGGCGAGATCTTGCATGAAGCTCCAGACAGAGGGCGATTGATGGATATTTTATATTTCTTGCATTTCCAAATAATGGCACCAACAGTTGTCTCCTTCTCACCAAGCTTCTTGCTGATGGTCTTGTAGCCCATTCCAGCCTTGTGTGGGTCTCCAATATTGTCCTGATGTCCTTTGACAGCTCTTTGGTCTTGCCCATGGTGGTGGAGAGGTTGGAATGGAAGTTACAGATTGTGTGGACAGGTGTTTTATACACATAACGAGCTGACAATAAGGGGTACTTTCTTAAAGTGACAGGACTGTGTTTCACATGGGCACATAACCAATCTGTGGGAGGCAGAATTCTTGCTGGTTGGTAGGGGATCAAATACTTATTTCACTCGATCAAATGCTAATCAATTTATAACCTTTATATAATGTTTTTTTCTGGATTATTTGGTTGATATTCTGTCTCTATCCGTTAAAATAAACCTACCATAAAAATGATAGACCCTTACTTTCTTTGTAAGTGGGCAAATCCTTATTTTCTCCACTGTAGACCTAAATCTCCTCTTCCAAGATCAGGGGGCCGTTCTTCGTACGTCGCTAACTCAGTTAGCTGGATTTGATTGTTGGGGATTAGGCATGATCTTGGATTGTTTGGTTCTTCAACGCTCATCCTGGACTTGCTGTCATAGCAACAGGTGCGCAATTTTAAACCTGCTCGGGAGCAGGCTTATTTCATGTTAACAGGATTAGATCCCGGCTTTATAAGCGGAGCTGATACGGGAAGTCCAGCGCAGCGCGATAGTGCACTTTCTGAGATATATTTTTTTTCTCGTGACTCGTGAGATTGTCGTTTACATTATTAATTTGTTGGAAACGCACATTTATTTTCGACTTGTCGGAGTCGGGCTTTAACTACAGCACAAACTGTTTGCATTGCCCTAAGATTATTTGCGAGTGACTCTTTCCTTTACACTATTGGAGATGCGGAGAACTTGATGGAAAGTGCTGTCTGTCGTGTCATTCGGAGTTTACCTGGCGCTTTTAGGTTTAAAAAACAGTTTTAGGTTTTTTTTGTGGCATTTCCAAGCCACTTAAGACCCAATGTTGTAAAGCATTTTTTTTAAAGCATTTTTTTTTTTTTTTTTTGGCTATCATAATTTTTTATGAAGATCATGCAATCATGACCATGCCGATTACAGTATATGTCACTCAGGCTTCACTAACGTGATTGGTATACTATAGGCTACAGACTGCCATCAAGGCCTCAATGAAGGGGATTATGTGAACAGAAAGGGGGTTCACAATGTAAATGTGCAGCCCAGTTACTATTGTGATTCTTAATATTCCAGATTAGTAATATTATATCAAATAATTAAAAAAAGGCAGTTGACTAAAATCTTCCATATCACAAATGTGAAAGCAAAATGGCCAGGATCTGTGCATGACTTAAGCATTTTCAGAGATTCACATTTTTGCACATTATTTGAAAGTGGTAAGAAAAGTTCCACAATTAAATATCAAGCTCACTGTATTACATACACTTATGCTGATCCTAACAGAACTGCATTTTTTCATAGGTGATTATGACATGTTCCTGCCTGCAGACAGGTGTTTTATGACCCCATTCCCTGACCCAAACCAGTTACAATGCAGCTCCAGGACAAGGGCACACAATGAAATGAACTTTGGCTAACTAAAGGGAAGATTTCAGTGTCTGAAAAGTCTGAGGGTTGCACACCTGACAGGGCCTGTAATATTGTTGCATGTGCCATATTACACAACATTGCCAAAAAAAAAAAAAAAAAAAAAAAAAAAAAAACACTTTTCATTAAATGTTTAATAAAATACAAATATGCTTAGTTCCTTGAGTTTTATTTCAGTTGATCTTTTTTTCCTCAGCCTTTTTCTTGGTTGCTTTTATAATCAGACAACCATTTATTTAACAGTGCCTTTTATAAAAGAGACTATAATATAACAAAAAATTACCATTATGTAGAATATTTTTGTACTTCACTTTTATTTGTTCCCATGTTCTAGTGTGGTGACTCTGACATTACAGTGCACAAAGTAATTATGCAATTATTAAAATACAAAAATATAGGCTAATACCCACTGAGCAAGTCTCCGTCTGTGGACGTACAAAACAGGTTGATATCAAGTCCGCCCGTCCAGGCCATGATCTGAACGTCCATTGACAGCCAGAATTAGTCGATTAATGACACTGAGTAATTATGTCCAATCTGGCCATAATCTAAACGTCTACTGACAGCCAGAACTAGTTCAGAAAAGACGTTCATACTAGCTATAATCTGGACGTCCGTTGACATCCAGAAACAGTCCATAAATGACGTGAATAATGATGTCCAATCCGGCCATAATCTAAACGTCCACTGACAGCCAGAACTAGTTCAGAACAAAATGACAAACAATATCTGTAAATTAATTAACTGACTGTTAATTTACGGACTATATCATTAACTGTTAAATTGATCTTGCTGATCAGACACCAACAGGGTTCATGATGCACACATGATGCTTTTAAGTCCTCCTGGGAAGTTTGTATTCATGAGGTTTTACTATTTTACTATTTATGTTTTAAATTAATTTATGAAGCCACTGTAAAATGTATCATTACATGTTATATTGTAATACTATAATACTGTCATATTTTGTGCAGGCATTAGCTTACTTCATCGTAAATAGAAAAGCCTGACAATGTAACTGCTAAATACCAAAGTATTGTGGTATTACATGTTTCTCACTGACACACTCATAACTCTTCAAGATCGGGCTAAAAGAAAATCCCAAGCTTCCTACTCGTATTTTCATCATTGTGGCGGCGTTCATGTATGTTCAATTTGTAAATACGATCTTTATGATACAGGTATGTTTTGCATCAATAGCTCTAGTTTAGGGACAATCCATACAAACAATCTTTACTAAACAGACTGTCACAGTGAGAAGATTTTTGTCCTTTATCAATGCTAAAGGCCTAACCACTGCAGTTAACACCATGCTGTTAAATAAAAGTCTGTAGGCAAGTCTTAAGGTTAGGGTTAGGGTTAACCTTAACCCTTAATTTCTAACCCAGACCCAGTTTCACAGACATGGTTTAGATAAAGCCAGGATTTGTCCTTAGTTCAATTTGGGTATTTAATTATAGCTTTTAAAAATGTGCCTTAGAAAAAGAAAAAAACATTACTGGCGTGCATCTTGAGACAAAACAATGGCACTGCCATAAGATATGTCAGTTGCTTTCAGGTAATACTGCTCAAACATGCATTTTAGTCTGGGACTACAGGCTTAAGTCTTGCCTGTGAAAGTGTGAAACCCGGGGTATTATGTTGTAACTTGTATATAATTATGCCAATGTTACCAAAGTGTTGCGTTGGACAGAGGATGATTAACTCTAAACCAACAGGTTGTGTACCAGTGCCACACAGGGTGAAAAAGGATGTTGACATTATTAGGCATAAGAGTGTTTCTAAAGGAAAGGTCAAGAATTTGTGAAAGTGTAAAAGGGTCATTATGGGTCACATGAATGTAACTGTCACCACCATGATACCAATTCATTAGATTTTCATATAGATACAGAATTGTATATGAATATATGCAGTGTTTGCTCTGTTTAATACACGGTTTGCTCTATTAAATTGCGCTTTATAAGAACAGTGGTAAATACATATTATATATGGTCAGTTACTGTAAGTTCTTACAGTATTTTTAATCTTTAATTTTAATCATGCACTGCAATGAAAAAACAATTTAACCAATTGATTAAATATACAGCCAGCCTACAAATACAACCAAATGAATAGCACATTATATATATATATATATATATATATATATATATATATATATATATATATTTTTTTTTTTTTTTTTTTTTTTTTTTCTGTAATTGCAATGTTGCCACACTATTGGCTGTCTCTCCTAGCTGTTTTGAGCATGATTGGTTATTCTCTGTTTATTCTGACTGTCATCCAGGAATCTAGCCAATGACAACTAAGCGCGCCTTGAGTCAAGTTTGAATAAACGTCAGTTGAGCGAGTCGGTGTTTGCTGCTGCGCGGGATCTTCAATATTAGCCTATTCTGTGGGTTTTACATCGTTTAAAACATGGATTATTTTACATCGGACTGCTAAATGTTTATTTTGAGCGAGTTGCTGGGTGTAAATGAAGAACAAACAAGGAAATGGACAAAGAATTTTAACAACGGACATATTGCAATCTACGGAAGGTAAATAACTTTATTTTATACAAATTCTGCTACATCAAGATATAGTGTATTAAATTGAGAATCTAAACGCGATTAGAGCAATATTATTAGTGCATACGGTATTCCCAATGTATTAATGTTATGTGCTGCTAGGATGTGTAACGTTATAACTTGTCTAACTTTATGATAAAAAATAAATGCTTTACAACGAGTGAACTGAGAATATTGTATCTTTAGACAGTCATAGTCTTACTATAAGAATCTGCAAACTAGGCTTTTGAATTTGTTGATCGCGGGATGGCTAACCGATCAGTTAAATTAACGAGTCTTAATTATATGTTTTGGAGCTGGTGAGTCAATTTTGCAAGCTTTTGCAAATGTCTCCGTTAGTAAGTAAAACAAATAACTAATATTGATGTGTATGTGTGTGTTTCCTTCATGATCCAGGCATTTTGGGAATAAATATTATCCAGCCACACGATGTTCAGATGCGGTGAGTATTGTCATAAAATACACGTGAAATAGAGGCAGTCAGAACATGTAAACTCTGCTCAAATGCACTAATTCAAACCCTCCAGACAAGCTTTATCTTCTTGAGTTTACAGGCCTAGCTGACCCAAAAATAAATGTCTTTCAAAATGAAAGTATTTTTTTCAAACCTCTATAACTTACTTTTGTGAAACACAAGAATTTTGGGAATAAAACAACTAGGCCTATATTCATTGTATGACAAAAATAAAAGGCATTTTTCAAGATATCTTAATTATGGTTCTAGGCCTACATAAGAATCTCATAAAATTTCAACATGAGGGTAAGCTAACTCTATTTTTTTTTTTTTTTTTGATGAGCTGTTCTTTTAAAGGATTAGTTCACCTCAAAGTTAAAAATTGTGTCATCATTTACTCACCCTCAAGTTGTTTCAAATCTGTATGAATTTCTTTCTTTCTTTCTTCTGCTGAACACAAAGAAAGATATTTTGAAGAATGTCTGTAACTTGGGTCCCATTGACTTCCATAGTATTGTTTTTTTCCTACTATGGAAGTCAATGGGACCCAAGTCTGTCTGTTTACCGACATTCTTCAAAATATCATTCTTTGTGTTCAGCAGAAGAAAGAAATTCATACAGGTTTAAATCAACTTGAGGGTGAGTAAATGATGACACAATTTTCAACTTTGAGGTGAACTAATCATTTAAGGACATTTGCTAAATTAACCATGTTTTATTTATTATAGTGTAGAAACCATGTTTTTATGGTGGATTTAATACAATAATTTATTAAGTGAGTTTAGGAGCAGGCTTCACTGCATATATTAATAAAGTTTTAGAGTGCTGGCCTGGATAATTGTAATACGTAAAATAGGAAAGAGGCCGCACTATGCATAAACTTATATTTGCAAAAATGTGTTTCGGCGCGTGCAAACTGATGAAGGCACACGCCGAAACGTGTTTTTGCAAATAAAAGTTTATGCATAGTGCGGCCTCTTTCCTATTTTACGTATTACAATAATTTATTGCCATTTGGTTAGTGTCGCAAAACAGTGTTAATTTTTAGTAAGGGTTCTCCAGATTTATATAACACTTATGGAACATTAAAAAAATTGTCCTATGTTACCCGATCAATAATCCTATTAACACACTTTTTTAAAAAATATATATTTTTAGATCAAGCATTGGACTTACGGAGCAGAATAGGCACCAACAGAGAAACAAGTCCATCACTAGTAAGTATCCACTGCAGTATCTGGTTACACTTTATTTCGATAGTCCACTTTAGAAATTTTACTAACTATAACTTTTCAACTACATGTCAACTAACTCTCATTAGAGTATTAGTAGGCTGTAGTAGACAGTCAATAGACTGGTAGGTTAAGTTTAGATGTTAGGATTCGGGTTAGGAGAATAAGTTGACTTGTAGTTGCCAAGTAACTAATAGTCAGTAGAATGTCTGTTAGGGGACCAACAAAACAGAGTGTTAGCAAATATTAAGCAGACAGTCTACTAATACTCTAATGACAGATAGTTGACATGTAGTTGCAAAGTTACTTATAGTTAGTAGAATGTCTAAAGTGGACTATCTAAATAAAGTGTTACCCAGTATCTAAATCCGCAGTCAATTTTAAAGGCACAATGCACTCCGAAATTAACAAAATTATCTCTTTTTTTTCTTCACTCGTGCCATTCCAGATGTATATCTGACTTTCTTTCCACAAATATATATTTTTTAATTATCCATTATTCTAAGCGAATATAATGCAAGTGCATATGCCAGAAACTTCATACAGCCTACTCACAGCTTGCTGTGTTGTTCACACAAGATGTTTTCTGCACTTATCATGTGAGCAATGCTCTTGGACTTTTTCGACCTTCAGCATTTTGGTGTCTATTCACTTGCATTATTTGACACACAAACACAAGAGATGGATAATATTTCTAAAAGTCTAGTTTATTTTTTCTAAAATATGTGTTTTCATCTGAAGAAAGAAAATCATATACCTTTCGGTCGGCATAAGGTAGATAAAATGAAGGGGGAATCAGTTTGCTCTCCTTTACCTAGTATTATTTATAAACCTTACATGTGATTTAATAAATGTACAATTAAAGGGGTGTTCCAAGCAAACATCTAAATCCCTTCACAAAGAGCCCTTCCACAAAAGGGTTAGCAAAGGGGGACATGCATGCGATGGTAAATTAACTGAAGTAATTTTATCTTAAATTTTATATTATATTTATGGTAATGTGACCTAGGATGGCAAGTTCCTGTGATTCATTTTAAAACTAGATATGGTGGAAGAGTTCCATTTAACATTTGTTTGGGTTTGCTATATTACACACATTTTCATCATACCGAAGTTCCATAGGTAAAACTTTTATTAATAGATGCGTTAATGTAACTACCTGCAGGGTTAAAAGAAAAGACGTCAAGAACACACAAACTTAAGGAACTTTTACACAACAACAATGTACTAAAAACGGAAGAGTTCTTTCTTTGTTCAGATGACAACGTTATTAAAACGATTACCGTTTGGACAGATCCACTGTGTTAATCTACATGTTCCTTCTTTTGGTGATGCACATTTTTCTATCAGACATAAGTTTTAGATACCAGACAAAACGAATGAATTTATTCCCCCCTTTTACCTCTCTTTTATCTTTCTGTGGCCAGGATCCGTCATTCATCAGAACAGCTACCAAGAGAAGTGAGTATTCGTCCTCTACCTCCTTTGTCTCAATGTTATTTCAACACAATTGGTCTCCAAAGTACTATATGTATGTTTATATTAGGGGTGTAAGATTAAGAAAATGTCATAATTCGATACAATTGCGATTTTCGATTCAAAAACGATTCTCGATAAATTAAAAAACGATTCACAGTATGTAAATGTAGTTACTTTTCCTATGTAGGTATTAGGGATGTGCATCTCCATAACTGAGGCCGATACGATGCGCATCTCGATGCATAGCCAACGATACAATACATTAATGATACAGATAAGTAGCTGCCAGCTACCGATGCAATGCAATACGATTCACTATTATTACGATCCGGTGCGATTCGATTTCGATTCAACGCATTGCAAAAATATGATGCTATGCAATTCAATATGGTATAGATAGTTAACTTTTATTTCTTTTGTTCAGACATAGGGCAAATCATAAAGTAGCTTAAGTGCCATCTGACTTTTAACACATGGCTCTCTCACAATCAAAAGATTTGGTTTCCACAAAAAAAGCAGGTACTGTAGGCTATAGGGGTGTAAGAAAAAATCGATACACATAGTATCGCGATATTTTATTTTGCAATACTGTATCGATTTTCAAAAACGCAATATCGATTTTTTTTTTTTTTTTTTTACAAAAATATTCATGGTAAGACGGTGGTTCACGTTTATGTTGTTTAAAAGGCTCGCCGAACGGTGCGTGTCCACTGGCACGGAGCGAGCGGAGCAAGCGTTTTCAATTCATTCCATGGAAGTCGAGCTTCACGCTCAGCAGTGCATTTTGGGATTGACAGCGGACCGGAGAAAGCGTTGAGAGCGACTGAGAGCGTCAAAAGGTTGGGCAGTTCTCGACTTTATGCAAATATCAAGCGAAAAACGCGGTCGGCAGTTTATGATGGATTTAGTGCGTAAATCATTTTGTTTACAAATTAGACGCTTTGCAGTTGTTTATATATGTTAAAGATTTTATTTTGGATGTGTTTATTGTTATTATATTGGCTGGGTTTATAAAATTGAAAGGATCTTTGCTTGGTGCATTTGGAAACAAAGCTTGTCTATTTCTAAATGTAATCGCGTGCATGATGATTATACTGTCCGTGTGTTGAAAAAAACAAACACACTCGTAACAGACACACCCCAAAGCGGAGACGTTACAGCGTTGCCAGCGGCACCGAGCGTAGTTTTGCCGCTGTAGTGGACGCGCACCGTGAAGCTGCGTTCACACCAAACGCGAATAGAGTGTCTGGCGCGAGTGATTTCAATGTTAAGTTAATGCAAAGACGCGTTTACGCGCGTCTGGAGGTCCTGTGGCGCGAATGAGGCGTTTAGCGCGGCAGACGTTAATTTGCCTCATTCGCGCGTCCAGTTCTTTTAAAATCTTTTATCACATAAAAACTTGATTTCAATAGGCCTACATGACACATTCATTTTGTTCACTTTCATTAATTTTCGTCCAGTTCACGTTGTTGTTTTGTATTGTGACAGGGGCTATGTATTTTCTTTTATTATGGCCTACTTGAGAAATATAAAAATGTGCTCACTAAGATCCTGTGAACCACAATACCAAACTGGCAGCCTGATTTTCTGTGAACTGAATTGTTAACCTAAAGTAAACTTCTTTGACTTTTATGCACATCATGTCTTTTTTTAAATATTATTTTTTCTAAAATTACAGTCCTACTTTAAAAAAATCCCAATATATCGCCTTATGCACAGTATCGAAATATATTGCAATATATTGAATCGTGACCCATGTATCGTGATGCGTATCGTATCGCCAGATTCTTGCCAATACACAGCCCTAGTAGGCTAACTGACCAGAAAGCAGGTGCTGTTATTATGTGCTTCACGGGCCGTTTATCAGTTTGGACCAGTGCAGCGCGAGCCGATCTTGATCAAGCGACACTGTTACTACACAGCGCTAAGAGATCCCCACTGAAGTAATAACATCGCTGCGAGATCTAGTGAGAAGCATTCATATTTCTCTGTTATTAACGGATCAAACAGCGCTGACGTAGAAACATTGTGCCATGAATGAACAATCCAGTGTCCACAGATCAGCAACATTCACCATGGATTTACTGTAGTAACACTAACTGGCAGGAATAGTAGGCTATAATGCTTTCAAGTTACATTACGTTGGCTTTATTTTTTTGACATAAATAAAATTACTGCCCTCAAATGTTAATCTGAACTAAAATAAACCTTTGTTTATAACTACAATATTACATTTCATTTTTTTCAAGGAGCTGTTTTACATGCTTCTAAGAGTCAATTATAGCTTCATCATTCCTCAAAGTAAAAAGAAAAAATCATACTTTATGATGTTAGGTTTAATACAAAAAAAAAAGTTAAAAATATTAAAACAAGGAAATTTGTGTGTGTTTGTTTAAGTAATTAAATTAATATAAACATGCGATTACTCAACTACTGGCTTGAATGAATGACTACTCTTTAGTCAGGGCAGCCCAAGGGTTTACTTTGAAAAGCTCACGAGATGGAAAATGAAGTATCCCGGGCCTTCAGTTATGAGATTAGAGATTAGTTAGGAGTCTACTAACCTTCTGTCTATCTCTTTTCTTTAGCCTGCGTTTCCCATACCTATGAGTCGAGAGGCAGCTGCAATGTTGATGCTACAAAAGCATCCAACTAGCACACATATCCTACAGTTATATGACATGTATATACTGAAAGATCAAGACGTCCTGGTTCTGGAATATTCACATAGCAGCATTACCTTGTTTGAGTTCCACCACCGAAACCGAGGTTCCCTGAAGGAATCCACAGTGAAACACATCGTTTGGCAGCTTGTTGTGGCGCTGCAGCACTGCATAGATCATAATGTTTATCAAACAACACACATGAAGAACGTTCTCATCAATCCATACACCCTGAAAGTCAAGCTGACGGACTTCGAAGACACACTGTTCTTCAAAGACGCCAGATTATACACAGAGGCCAGAGAGTTTGCTGAGTGCAACGCGACTAAGGACATATACAAACTGCTGGATCAGCTGATCACAAGAATAAGCCTTGGGTTTCCCCAAAGGTCACCTATGTCCAAAGGTGAGACCAACAACAAGAACGAAATGGAAATAACATTGCTTAAAAAACATAGAGCTCAGTAAAATTATTAGACAATTAAAATTATTATTATTGTCAATGATGAGCAAAGTGTAAAACACAGCGGATTGACAATGAATGTTTAGCAATGAATAATTGTTCATGGGCATCCAGAAAATATCATAGTAACAGCAAGAAATGCTGTGTATTTCATGGTAACATGACCTTACATGAACTACATTTCTCAAAATCTGTTTATGAGTGTCTATAAGGACAAACGTGACTAATCAACTGTCTTCTGAAAACTTTGACAGAATTCCTGGATCTTCTTAAGAAACTTCATGGCAGAGGGTCACAGATCACCTTAGATGCCATTTTAGATCATGGCTGGTTTAAAAACCCTCAAGGAGAAGAGAGATGATGTCCTTCCAGCGTCCCTGATGGATTGTTGCGATGGATTGTCTGTGCAAGTGTATGTGCTGACTTGAATTCAGTATGTGAAATAAAAACCTGCAGTTTTAGCTGATTTTGCAACTCATTCCATGAAGTTGGAGCACTGTAACTAAAAGCAGTTTTGCCAAACTTTGTGGAACATCATACAGTGTGTATCTACATGATCTTAGATTGTATTCAGATCTACTGGTGCTAAGAGTGTAGTTAAATATGAAGGAGTGTGTCCAGATTTGTACACAAAGGTCAACCAATGATTGAGCCTTCTTGTGTTAAGGTTAACAGGTTTAGTTTAATAATGGTTATAACGTATTTGTCATCTGCTTTCATTCACTGTTAGTACAAGCCTGTTGTAGTGGACCCCGTCCGAATGATAGTCTAGTAATTTGGCTCATAGTCTTAGAAATAAAAAATGACAAATTGGGCACCAGGTCAGGAAGCAGACAGACTGGCTTAACTGACCGTCTGCTAGTGACCTCGCGTCACCAAGGTCAGATAAATCCCATCACACAGAGCCTCTTTCACCTAGATATCATCATATAGAGACTGTGTCTGTTCCCCGAATTTGGAAATCCAAAAAACATCCAAACCCATCTAAAGGTAAAAATTGTATTGATGTTCAACAAATAAAAAACAGCTATAATACAGATGAGCAAATGATAAAGCTCGGGTTGCTGAATATTCGATCCCTTACTCCAAAAGCACTCATTGTTAATGATATGATTACAGACTATAATCTAGATGTGCTGTGTTTGACAGAAACCTGGCTAAAACCAGACAATTATATTACTTTAAATGAGTCCACCCCGCAAGATTACTGTTATAAACATGAACCTTGTCTGAAAGGCAAAGGGGGAGGAGTTGCTGTAATTTATAGTAATATTTTCAAAATCACTAAGAAATCTAGTTTTAAATATACTTCTTTTGAAGTGTTGGTGCTTAATGTAAAAATATATAGTGTAAATGACAAATCACGTTTGAGATTTGTGCTGGCTACTGTATACAGGCCACCAGGGCACCATACAGACTTTATCAAAGAATTTGCTGACTTTCTATCAGAGTTAGTATTGGCTGCAGATAGTATTGCCCTTGCCTTGGCTTCTGTAAAGATTGCCAGAGGGAAGGGCGGAGCCGCACGTTTCTGTGTGAGGATCTTTTGGGGCATCTAATGGGGTCTGTGTGCATGAGGTTACAAACGGACGACTTCTGAGAGCAAGATTTGGCCGATATCTTACCATTGTTAAGCAGAGCACAAGGATTTGGCCCCCCGTAACCCTTGTGAAAAAAAAAAGCACTTTAGTGTACTTTTATAAAGTGTACTTATTATACAAATAATATACTTTAAATGTATACACTTAAGTGTAACTCAAATGCAATGTTTTCACCGGTCTGAATGCACATTAAGTATAATTGATTTGAAATATATCACATATTAAGTTGAAATAAAATGCAATAAGTTGTCATTAAGAGTGATTTTTTGGTACCACTTAAGTGGGACTTAAATACAACTTTATATTTACTTTCATAATTGCTTCTAGTGTCTTTAAAATTGATTTAAAGTGCACTGCTCAATGCACTGACAAGCAATTAATGTGAACTAACATGTACTTTAATGTCAGTTAACAATACACTTAAGTGTGAATTAAATGTAATGTTTTCACCGCTTAAGTGCATTTTATTTGTATTTAATTTCAAATGTATCACAAATTAAGTTCATATTAAATGCAATTAGTTGAACTTTTGAATGATTTTTTTTAAACATAAATGGGACTTTAATACATATTTAATAAGTTCTTTCAGTGTATTTAAAATATAGTTAAAGTGTAGTTTAATGAACTGACAAGCAATTCATGTGAACTAAAATATACTTTAATGTCAGTTAACAATACACTTAAATGTGAATTAAGTGTAATGTTTTCGACAAACGTATTGCATGTAATTGATTTCAAATGCATGACAGATTAAGCTAAAATTAAATGAAATTAGTTGAAATTAAGAGTGCTTTTTTTGGAACAACTTAAGTGGGACTTTAATATATTTTTATTTGAACTTTGAAATATGATAAAAGTGTACTTCCAAATATACTGACAAGCAATTAATGTGGACTAAAATATACTTTAATGTAATATACATATACACTATTATATAATTAAATACATTTGTAATTAAAAAAATTAATAATAAAGTTGCAATTTATTTCAAAAAAAAAAAAAAAAATCTTAACCTAGTTACAATCAACACAAATTCAATTTAAAACCCTCTATGTACATTTACTGACAAAATCTCTAAAATACATACATAAAAACCTTTCTGTTGATGCACAAAATACCCCCAAAGAAACACTATACATAAACAGTTACAACACCTTAAAGGGATAGTTCACTTTAAAATGAAAATTCTGTCATCATACTCGCCCTCAAGTTGTTTCAAACCTGTATGAATTTATTTCTTCTGCTGATTTCGAAGAATGTCAGTAACGAACCAGTTAACTGGTCCCATTAAAGGGATACTCCACTTTTTTCGGAAATAAGCTCATTTTACATCTCCCCCAGAGTTAAACAGTTGAGTTTTACCGTTTTAGAATCCATTCAGCCGAACTCCGGGTCTGACGGTACCACTTTTAGCATAGCTTAGCACAGATCATTGATTCTGATTAGTCCAGTAGCATTTCTTTCAAAATGACCAAAAAGTTTCAATATTTTTCCTATTTAAAACTTGACTCTTCTGTAGTTAAACCGTGTACTAAGATCGACGGAAAATGAAAAGTTGCGATTTTCTAGGCTGATATGGCTAGGAACTACTCTCATTCCGGCGTAATAATCAAGGAACTGTGCGGCTGTACCATGAGTGCAGCAGGCGTAATGATATGACGCAGCGCCTGAAAATAGTCCCCAGCTCGGTAACTTCTTCCAACGTGACCGGGACTAAGTTTGTCTAACCTATTAGACCTATTTTCAGGCGCTGCGTCATATCACTACGCCTGCTGCACTCATGGTACAGCCGCACAGTTCCTTGATTATTACGCCGGAATGAGAGTAGTTCCTAGTCATATAGGCTTAGAAAATCGCAACTTTTCATTTTCCGTCGATCTTAGTACACGGTTTAACTACAGAAGAGTCAAGTTTTAAATAGGAAAAATATTGAAACTCTTTGGTCATTTTGAAAGAAATGCTACTGGACTAATCAGAATCAATGATCTGTGCTAAGCTATGCTAAAAGTGGTACCGTCAGACCCGGAGTTCGGCTGAATGGATTCTAAAACGGTAAAACTCAACTGTTTAACTCTGGGGGAGATGTAAAATGAGCATATTTCCGAAAAAAGTGGAGTATCCCTTTAACTTCCATAGTAGGAAAAAAAAATACTATGGAAGTCAATGGGACCAGTTAACTGTTTGGTTACAGCCATTTTTTAAAATACCTTCCTTTGTGTTCAGCGGAAGAAATAAATTCATACAGGTTTGAAACAACTTTTGAGGGCGAGTATGATGACAGAATTTTCATTTTAAAGTGAACTATCCCTTTAACTCATTTATAAAGAGTCTGGAGGACAATGATGCTTATGCACAATCATTTTCTCCCTCATACAAAGGTACCTAAACCTATCCATCACAGAAAACATTTAGCATTTTCAGAAAACATTATTCTGCATGGATTTATAAGATTGTTTGCATGTAATTTACTGGTATTACTATACTTTTGGGGTAATTTGGTCCCCATAACATAGGGATTACCAGTACACACATCATTTTAGAAGCAAACACACAGTACCTCAAACACACAACCCATGAATTAATACAAACAAAACGTGAAGAAAAGTATCATTCCATGTACAACACTAAGATTCAAAAGGGTAATGCTTTACAAAAGGTATTATTAGTTAATTACTTCAGTTCACATGAACTAAGAATGAATAATACTTTAAGCATTTATTAGTCTTAGTTCATGTTAATTTCAACATTTAATAATGCATTATTATATTCAAAAGTTGTGTATTAAAATTAGTTAATGCACTGTGAACTCACATGAACAATGACTATAAATTGTATTAACTAACTTAAACTACATTTGAATTAACTAATATTAACAAAGATTAATACTGTAAAAAAAAAAAAAAAACTCATTGTTAGATCATGTAGGCTAATACATAAACTAATATTAACATAGTACACTTTACACAGCACCAATATTAAACAGGACAAAATGCTTACTCCAGCATTACAGTGAAAATAAGTTTGTCTAAAAACAAAACAAAAACTGAAGAAATCCAAAGGCACAAAAACAAGAAAACCAAAATCATGTCACCAATTTTTTTGAAGTTGTTGGAAAGTGCTGTTTATGTCAATGTCCCAGAAGTAAATGTGAATGGAAATGTTCCAAAGAGGCAGAAAAGTCAGAAAAAAATACCTTGAGAAAAAAAAAAGAAAAAAAAAAGGAAAACATTTGTTTATAAAACAGATCCAGTCCATTATTATATTTGGCTCAAATGAATGAAATTGATAGATATACAGTTGTGCTTTAAAGTTTATATACACCTTGCAGTATCTGCAAAATGTTAATAATTTTAGCAATAAGAGGGATCACAAAAATGTTTATGTTCTCTTTTTATTTAGCATTACCCTGATGAAGCAGTTTATTCTGCAAAGCGTACGTAAACTTTTGACTGCTAACTGTTGATGAATGTGTGATGAATGACCTCAGTCATCAGGGTCACGTCGTAGTGCTGAGCAAGGTTCCTTCTATTTCCCACAAACACCAGGATTGCACTGACCACGCCATCTTCTCTGACACTGGGCTTAAAGTGATTAAAAATAGAGAACATTTGTATTGCTACTTTACAGGGAATTAAACATAACTTGTCAATTACACAAATATAGATAAATTACCCATGCAAACCCAAGAGCCGTGCAAATTGAGAAAGGTAATCTTGAATTTTAAGCTTGCCGCACATAGCTATCTTCATGAAGGATGTTCCTGTAGGCTATTTACCACAGTTGACACAGCAATGCTGCAGCCTTCTTCCTTTGGTTTGTTACCTGTAAAATACATGGTGATTATAGGGGCATATGTAAATGTACAGGTGGAAAAGATTCAAAGCATTAAAGCTATAGGGATAGTTAGTGACTTGATAGTAGTGTTTTAGCTTGATCAAGGTGTGCTGTCTTGGCAATACATTTTGTACAGACTCAAATGAGTCAAAAGAATATTTTATGCATATAACAATTATGTTGACTGAAAATGTTATGCATAAGATCCTTATAAACATATGTAAACCATACATATTTAACATTCATTTTTCTTTCTGCAGCGGCAGGAAATAACACAGTATTACATCAGCTGAATATAAGTTAACGTTATGTCTGAAACATTTGACTGAGAAAGTGCATCCGATCTTTATATGTATACATAATTTAATAAACCAAACACAATTTTAAAGTAAATTCATAATGAACACTATAACCTTGTAAATGGAGTCAATTTGAATCGAATTAAACGCATTTCACAATCACCTCGTGTTACAGCGTTCACGAAATGGCGGACAGTCTGCATATCGACATATTCACAACCCCGAACGTCATTCCTCGAAATATCTGCGGCATATACATTTGCATTACAGATCTCGTGTGCATATTATTAAGTTGTTGTAATAATAATACCTGCAAAATAACAGGCAAAATTAATGAGACAGAAGCCACTGTGTCACGTCGCACCAAACCCTTAGCAGAGAGCAGATGTGATGGCGCAGGCGCACACAGCTCCTAACAGCGCATTTTTCAAACTCTAGTGAAGTAGTGCGTCATCATGACGTAGTATTTCCGGCGCATGCGCATTAAACAACATGTTCGTATATTTCATGCATGGTTAAATGTTATTTCCATAGACAGTATATAAAAGGGTTATTTATTTAAGCTTTTCTGTTTAAGTTGAAGTTGTTCTAACTCATTGTGTTGTTAGAATCTGAAGCCTAAATTCACAAAACTTGACTCTTTCACCAAACTAAAAATCAATATTTTTGTTCAGTGTAGTGTAGTCTGATTACAATTAAATGTGTGTTTAATTGACTAAGAACAACATAATGATATTGAAAGTATTCTGTTCACAGTTGTAAAGTACAACACATTACTATTATGCTAAGACTCCTCTCATAAATTACATTTTATTGTCAAGTCAAGTCAAGTCATTTTCATTTATATAGCGCTTTTAACAATGTAGATTGTCTCAAAGCAGCTTTACAGAGATAAATGTATAATTTAACGTAAGATTGTTTTGGCTTTATAGCGGTTCTTTAATAAAGTTATTTTCCAGCTAAAGTTAGTTTTGATTGATTCGCTTCCGTCGCAACGATCATTTGTTTTTAAATTAGGGGCCGCCAAGACGACACCATTCTCTCTACACAGACTTTAAACGCGAACCTGTGAGAAACGCTGATGGCGTTCACATGCACATTAAGAACGGGTTCTATAGTTATGTGCGTTTGAATATATGTGTGCAGGTTTGGAATTCCCTACAAACCAAACCTAAACAAATTACTGGTGTTTCCTTATAGTTTTGATTCAGAATTTTATTTTATTTTATCAATTCGGGGTAGATACGCAAATTGAGTTTTCCCGACGACGCGTTATCTGTAGAGTGGGAAAGGGATCCTCCATAGGGAGAGACTAGTTGGCCCTTCAGCACTGCGTTGACACCGGGTCCAGGCGAAGGTCCTTCATCAGATCTGGAAACGGCCTGGATCCGGCAGGCTGCGGGAAAACCTTGGGATAAACAAAGACACTAAAATTAGCGTAGATGCCATTCTTCTCATGATGTAACAAGTACATCAGGATTTATGGGAAGTGTTCCCGGTTCCAGCTGACCTAATCTATGCAGCCTAATATTGAATTATAGAAGTCTATAATGTATTATGTGAACGCTATGTCAAAGAGATGTGTCTTTAATCTAGCTTCGAACTGACAGAGTGTGTCTGCTTCCCGGACAATGGTAGGAAGGCTGTTCCAAAGTTTTGGTGCTAAATAGGAGAAGGATCTACCGCCAGCAGTTGATTTTGATATTCTAGGTATTATCAACTGGCCGGAATTTTGAGATCGCAATAGACGTGAAGGAGTATAATGCGTTAAGAGCTCGCTCAAGTACTGCGGAGCTAAACCATTTAGTGCTTTGTAAGTAATCAGCAATATTTTAAAATTGATGCGGTTTAATAGGGAGCCAGTGCAGTTTTGACAGAACCGGGCTAATATGGTCATACTTCCTGGTTCTGGTAAGAACTCGAGCTGCTGCGTTTTGAACTAGCTGTAGTTTGTTTATTAAGCGTGCAGGGCAACCACCCAGTAGAGCATTACAATAATCTAGCCTTGAGGTCATGAACGCATGGACTAATTGTTCCGCATTTGTCAATGAGAGCATATGACGTAATTTAGATATATTTTTAAGATGGAAAAATGCGGTTTTACAGATACTAGACACATGACTTTCAAATGAAAGATTAGTATCAAAGAGCACACCCAGGTTCCTAACCGACGACGAAGACTTAACAGAGCAGCCATCAAGTGTTAGACAGTATTCTAGGTTATTACGTGAGGAAGTTTTTTGTCCAATAATTAGAATCTCTGTTTTTTCAGAATTTAGAAGTAGGAAATTACGAGTCATCCAATTTTTTATATCAGCTATGCATTCTGTTAATTTAGTGAATTGGTAAGTTTCGTTAGGTTTTGAAGAAATATAGAGCTGAGTATCGTCGGCATAACAGTGGAAGCTAATTCCATGTTTCCTAATGATATCTCCTAATGGCAGCATGTACAGAGTGAACAGCAGCGGTCCTAGTACTGAGCCTTGTGGTACGCCATACTGAACTTGTGATTGATAAGACATCTCTTCATTTACTGCTACAAACTGATAACGGTCAGATAAGTATGATTTAAACCATGCTAGTGCAATTCCACTAATGCCAACATAGTTTTCTAGTCTATTTAAAAGAATGTTGTGGTCAATGGTGTCAAACGCAGCACTAAGATCGAGTAACACTAATAGAGAGACACAACCACGATCGGATGATAAGAGCAAATCATTTGTTACTCTAACGAGAGCAGTCTCAGTACTATGGTATCGTCTAAATCCGGACTGAAAATCCTCGCAGATATCATTTCTTTCTAGAAAGGAACATAGTTGTGAAGATACTGCCTTTTCTAGTATCTTTGACAGAAAAGGTAGATTCGAGATCGGCCTGTAATTGACTAATTCTGAAGGATCAAGTTGCATTTTTTTAACAAGCGGTTTAATCATAGCCAGCTTAAAGTTTTTTTGGTACGTATCCTAGAGACAAAGAGGAATTAATGATATTAAGAAGAGGATCTATGACCTCTGGAAGCATCTCTTTCAGTAGCTTAGTCGGTATAGGGTCTAACATACATGTTGTAGATTTAGATGATTTAACGAGTTTAGTAAATTCTTCCTCTCCTATAGCAATGAATGAATCAAATTTTTCCTCAGGGAGACTACAATGCACTGCCTGATGCGATACTGTAGTAGACGGTTGCATAGTTATAATTTTATCCCTGATATTATCAATCTTATAAGTGAAGAAGTTCATAAAGTCATTACTGCTGTGCTGCTTGGAACCTTCTGTGTTTGAAGCTTTCTTTTTCGTTAGTTTAGCCACTGTTTCAAATAAATACCTAGGATTATGTTTATTTTCTTCTAATAGGTTTGAAAAATAAGCAGATCTAGCAGCTTTTAAAGCCTCTCTGTAAGCAATCGAGCTCTCTTTCCATGAAATGCGAAATACCTCTAATTTTGTTTTCTTCCAGTTGCACTCCATTTTTCTGGCTGCTCTCTTAAGGGCCCGAGTGTGCTCGTTGTACCACGGCGTTGGATTATTTTCTTTAATCTTCTTTAAGCGCAAAGGAGCAACTGTGTCTAAAGTGCTGGAAAAGAGAGAGTTAAAAGTTTCTGTTGCAATATCAAGTTTTTCTAAGCTATCCGGGATGCTAAAATGATGAAACTGATCAGGAAGATTATTAATAAAGCAATCTTTAGTAGCAGAAGTGATAGGTCTAACATATTTGTAACACGGAGTCGGCTTTGCAGCCTTGGCTAAATGTAATTTACACGAGACTAGATAATGATCTGAGATGTCATCGCTCTGCTGCAGAATTTCAACGGCATCAACATCTATTCCATGTGATAATATTAGATCTAGAGTATGATTACGGAGATGAGTAGGTCCTGACACGTGTTGTCTAACTCCAATTGAGTTTACAATGTCTTTAAATGCCAAACCCAATGCATCTTTTTCATTATCGATGTGTATATTAAAATCATCAACAATTAGTACTTTATCTGCAGTCAATACTAACTCTGATAGAAAGTCCGCAAATTCTTTGATAAAGTCTGTATGGTGCCCTGGTGGCCTGTATACAGTAGCCAGCACAAATCTCAAACGTGATTTATCATTTTTACTATATATTTTTACATTAAGCACTAACACTTCAAAAGAATTATATTCGAAACTTGATTTCTTAGTGGTTTTGAAAATATTACTATAAATTACAGCAACACCACCCCCTTTGCGTTTCAGACGGGGTTCATGTTTATAACAGTAATCTTGCGGGGTGGACTCATTTAAAGTAATATAATTGTCTGGTTTTAGCCAGGTTTCTGTCAAACACAGCACATCTAGGTTATTATCTGAAATCATATCATTAACAATGAGTGCTTTTGAAGTAAGCGATCGAATATTCAGCAACCCAAGCTTTATCATTTGCTCATCTGTATTATAGCTGTTTTTTATTTGTTGAACATCAATTAAATTTTTAACCTTAGATAGGTTTAAACATTTTTTGGATTTCCAAAATCGGGGAACAGACACAGTCTCTATATGATGATAGCTAGGTGAAAGAGGCTCTATGTGATGGGATTTATCTGACCTGGGTGACGCGAGGCCGCTAGCAGACGGTTGGTTTAGCCAGTCTGTCTGCTTCCTGACCTGGTGCCCAATTTGTCATGTTTGAGCTCTAAGACTATGAGCCATATTACTAGATAGAAGAGCAGCACCATCCCAGGAGGGATGAATACCATCTCTTTTCAACAGGTCAGGTTTGCCCCAAAAACTTTTCCAATTGTCTATGAATTCTATATTATTACACGGACACCACTCAGACAGCCAGCGATTCAGTGAACACAATCTACTAACTATCTCATCACTCCTGCGAACAGGAAGGGGGCCAGAGCAAATTACAGTGCCTGACATCGTACTTGCAAGTTCACACACCTCTTTAATATTAATTTTGGTGATCTCCGACTGGCGGAGTCGAACATCATTAGTGCCGACATGAATAATGATCTTAGAGAATTTACGATTAGCATTAGCCAGCACTTTTAAATTTGCTTTGATGTCAGGCGCTCTGGCTCCCGGCAAACATGTGACTATGGTGGCTGGTGTCTCTATTTTCACGTTCCGTGTGATCGAATCACCAATTACTAGGGCACAATCAACAGAATTCTCAGTGGGTGTTTCACTGAGCGGGGCAAATCGATTTGTTGTGGTAATCGGAACGGAAGAGTGTTTTTTTGATCCGCGACTAGAGCGATCCCTCACTGTCACCCATTTGCCCGGCTGCACAGGCTCTACTTCAAATATTATTGTCAAATATTATGTATAAAACAGACAAAAATGTCAACAATATGTTGTACTTGATTATAATGTACAAGCAAATGTATTGGAAAAATACATTTCAAGTGCATTAATGCACAAGTATATATTATAGACTAAACATATTTAAAATACATTAACAAATTATTTTTGGACAACACACCTGAGTTGTAATTAAAATCAATTATTTTCCATGTTTTCCATTAAAGTTCTTATTTTATTTAGTATATTAGTCAATACATCAAAATAAATTTCCTTTAATAACTTATAACTTTAATAACTTTAAAACACTATAAAATCATAATTATTTAAAATGTTTAAGTAAAACTTAAGTAGACATTATTAAAAAGTGCATTTTTTAAAACATGCACTTAAGTGTGTTTAGAAATATTATCATGAAAGTGTACTTTCTTTAAATAAAATTAATTAGACATTATTATAATGTGCATTTTTAAAAAGTACACTTAAGTGTGTTTAGAAATATTGTGATGAAAGTGTACTTTCCTTAAGTAAAACTTAATTAGATATTATTACAAAGTGCATTTTTAAAAAGTACACTTAAGTGTGTTTAGAAATATTGTGAGGAAAGTGTACTTTCCTTAAGTAAAACTTAATTAGATATTATTACAAAGTGCATTTTTAAAAAGTACACTTAAGTGTGTTTAGAAATATTGTGAGGAAAGTGTACTTTCTTCAAGTAAAACTTAATTAGACATTATTACAACGTGCATTTTTAAAAAGTACACTTAAGTGTGTTTATAAATATTGTCATGAAAGTGTACTTACTTTAAGTTAAGCTTAATTAGATATTTTTACAAAGTGCATTTATAAAAAGTGCACTTCAGTGTGTTAAGAAACATTGTCATTAAAGTGTATTCCATTTAAGTACGTAAGTGGTCTTTAATTTTAATTATATTATATTATCTGCAAGTGCACTTTTTAAAAAGTATACTTTTATTATTTTAAGCACACAAAAAGTACGCTTTCAATACAATTAAGTACACTTCTTTTTCACAAGGGAATGCTGTCACTGGAGACGTGATTAATAAAGTGCAAATGAAGCGGAAATATGATCGAATTTGGATTGAAAACTATATGGATGTGTTTCATACCAACTTACTGATGAAAGATGGCACTGTGTATATGCTTCTTGAAAAATATAACAAGTTTAAAGATTATGCTGAACCATGCCTTAGCCTGAAAATGATAGGATGAAATCAAGACAGCATAAATTACGAGCAGTGGGTGTTAATGTAGATGATGATTTTGCAATTATACTGCCTTGACTGATACTTGATTTGCTTTAAAGTGATGTAACCTAAATAATAATAATGCGTTTGCTTAAATAGATGTATGTAACCCAATTACTAATACTGCACAGAATATGTATTGTGTGATTTCACTATTATTAAGACTTGCATGAAAAGTATGTATTGACTGATTTAGAGTAGAAAACACTTATGTATTAGAAATAGTTTTTTATGATAAATGGAAAATGTATTAGTTAAGGTATATGTTACAGACGATTAAGAGGAGAAAGAAGAGAAAGAGAAGACGGAGGCGCCGTGAAAGGATACGCCGTGAGCAACTGAGGGCCGTGGTGAAGGAGTTGGCAGATTTGATGACATCAGAAGAGAGACTGGAACCTGCAGTATAAATACGCATGTCTATATCTGCGTATAAAAGACTGAGAGAGAGACTGAACTGAGGGATACTGAATAACGCAGTGTCCCTCGACGTCTGATACCAGCTGATTGTACCTTTATTGAAACTTATTATTGTAACTTTACTATTGTACTTTTATATAACTTTTGTTAACTTTAATAAAACTTATATTATATTATTGGCAAGACATTGTCTACCAGAGTGGTAATTAAAAGCCTTAAGCAGGAACTGACCACAGGGAAGTCTGCTGAACAGTTGGTAAGTATCTTTTGAATACTTATAGTATTGTGCAGGTTCGACTTTCCTTACCTACAGAATAATAAATAAATAGGTAGAAGGTGTAAAGGTTAAAGGACACACCATAAAACACTACCCATTGTCCGGGAAGCAGACACACTCTGTCAGTTCAAAGCTAGATTAAAGACACATATCTTTGACCTAGCATACACACAATACATTATAGACTTCTATAATTCAATGTTAGGCTGCATAGATCAGGTCAGCCGGAAACGGGAACACTTCCCATAAATCCTGATGTACTCGTTACATCATAAGAAGAATGGCATCTACACTAATTTTAGTGTTTTTGTTTATCCCGAGGTTTTCCCGCAGCCTGCCGGATCCAGGCTGTATCCAGATCTGATGAAGGACCTGCGCCTGGACCCGATGTCATAGCGGGGTGCTAAAGTGCCAACTAGTTTCTCCTTATGGAGGATCCCTTTACCACTCTACAGATAAAGTGTAGTTGGGAAAATTTGGTTCGCGTATCTACCCCGAAGTGATAAAATTCTGTATCAAAATGTTAAGGCCAGACAAGTAGTTTTTAAGGCTTGGTTTGTAGGGAATTACAAACCTGCGCACGTATATTCAAACGCGCATACTAATAGACTGAACTCGTAATACACATGTGCACGTCATCAGCGTTCACACAGGTTTCGCGTTTAAAGTCTGTGTAGAGTTTCCTGTTAGAACGGTGTCGTGTTAGCTAACACGCAAAACGGTGTCTAAGTTAATAACTAATGATCGTTGCGACGGAAGTGAATCAATCAAATTAACTTTAGCTGGAAAATAACTTTATTCAAGAACAAACAAGCCAAAACAATCTCTATTACTTTAAACTATCCTTGTATCTGTAAAGACGCTTTGGAACAATCTACATTGTTAAAAGCGCTATATAAATGAAGATGACCTGACTTGACTTGAGTACTTCCGTCCTTCACTGGTAATAGAAGATAACAAGGTTTTGCCAGTGACACTTCCTATTTATTGATATATGTACTTTTTTTATATATATCGTAATAAAAAGACATAGTCATTAGTGAAGATTATGCAACAGTATGTAGAATATAATTTAGAATAGA
Source organism: Rutilus rutilus (assembly GCF_951802725.1). Lineage (NCBI taxonomy): Eukaryota > Metazoa > Chordata > Actinopteri > Cypriniformes > Leuciscidae > Rutilus > Rutilus rutilus. Next base: position 42,628,674 of record NC_140222.1, read on the forward strand.
ACATGCAATGCAAACTAGTTTGGTTACAGCTCAAATGTATCATTCTCATTCTATCATTCACCCTGCCTCCATTACATTATCTTTGTCACACAAGTGTTTGATCACCACATTTGAGTGATCATTGAAAAAAATGTGTCATACACATAAATAATATCGGCCGATATATCGTTATCAGGCTTTTTTTACTCCATAATATCGTATCGGCCTCCAAAAATCTATATCGGTCGGGCTCTAGTATTTAGCCACCCCCCATCGGGTAAGGATTTCTTCCCTGAGAATTTTGACGATCTTCTGTGTCGTACTATGTCTAAGGGGGAACATCTCTACCCATTTTGTGTAATAGTCGACTATCACAAGAAGGTAAGTGTTTTGTTTCTTACTGAGAGGAAAATGTCCTATAAAATCCATACCCAAAGTGTGACCCGGTTCTGTCACTTGCATATGCTGTAGAAAGCCGCTGGGTTTTGTGTTGTTGTGTTTATATTTTTGACAGATATCGCTTACTTTGACGTCTTGCCAGATGTCTCACCTCACCAAGGTCAGATAAATCACATAGAGAATCTTTCACCTAGATATTATCATATAGAGACTGTGTCTGTTCCCCGAAATAGGACATACAAAAAACTCCTAAACCCATTCAAGGGTAAAAATGTAATTGATGTTCAACAAATAAAAAAACAGATATGTGCTGGCTACTGTATACAGGCCACCAGGGCACCATAAAGTTTTTATCAAAGAATTTGCTGATTTTCTATCAGAGTTAGTACTGGCTACAGACAGAGGTGGGCACAAATACATCAAAAACTATTTTGTTACAAACTACAAATACTGGCTCATGAAATGTAACAAAATAAAATACAAAATACTGATGTGAAAAATGTATTTAAATAAAATACAAGTAATTAGTATTTTGAAAATACAAAAATACTCCCACAATGATTTTAGAGGGTTAGTTCACCCAAAAATGAAAATTCTGTCAGTAATTACTCTCCCTAATTTGTGTTCCGAAGATGAACGAAGGTCTTACGGGGTTGGAACAACATGAGGGTGAGTAATTACTGACATAATTTTCATTTTTGGGTGAAATAACCCTTTAATGCCGTTTTAAGAGGAGCAGCGCCACTTCTTCTCCTGTGTTCAAAACTCATTCACTTCTTGGAGGGAGCCCGGTCTACAGGGTGTCACGTGATTTTCGTGCATCTAACCTGGACATTGCCATTGCCAACATCAGACCGAAAATATGGCAAAATCATTTACTATGGTGATAAGCATATGGTGATTTTTCTTAAGTATTTAAGTATTTGAAATACTCTAAATACACTCCCTCAAAATATTTTGTTACAAACTACATTTTATTTTTTCCACACCTGCAAAATACAAATTACTAAATACACTAAAGTAATTAAATATGTATTTAAAATACATTTAATTGAAATACTGCCCATGTCTGGCTACAGATACAGTCCTAATTGTTGGTGATTTTAATATACATGTAGATAACGAAAAAGATGCATTGGGATTGGCATTTAAAGACATTTTAAGCTCAATTGGAGTTAGACAACACGTGTCAGGACGGCACTTGGTGTTTTAAGCCCCCAACGGCGCCTTCCAGGCAGCGAGGGGATGGGTAGGTTTAAGGTTGAGGGTAGGGTTAGCTGCCTCTAAGGAGCCATTGGGGGCTTAAAACACCATCGAGCTGTCAGGACCCACTCATTGTTGTAATCATACTCTAGATCTAATATTATCAAATGGATAGACGTTGCTGCAGAAATTCTGCAGCAGAGCGATGACATCTCAGATCATTATCTAGTCTTGTGTAAACTTCATTTAGCCAAGGCTGCAAAGCTGACTCCGTGTTACAAATATGTTAGACCTATCACTTCTGCCACTAAAGATTGCTTTATCAATAATCTTCCTGATCAGTTTCATCATCTCAGCATCCCAGATAGCTTAGAAGAACTTGATATTGCAACAGAAACTTTTAACTCTCTGTTTTCCAGCACTTTAGACACAGTTGCTCCTTGGCGCTTAAAGAATATTAAAGAACATAGTCCAATGCCGTGGTACAACGAGCACACTCGGGCCCTTAAGAGAGCAGCCAGAAAAATGGAGCGCAACTGGAAGAAAACAAAACTACGCAAAAGAAAGCTTCAAGCCCAGAAATTTCCAAGTATCGCATCAGAGAGTGCATTGTAGTCTCCCTAAGGAAATTTATTTGATTCATTTATTGCTATAGGAGAGGAAGAATTCGCTAAACTCATTAAATCATCTAAACCGACAACATGTATGTTTGACCTCTGGAAGCATCTCTTTCAGTAGCTTAGTCGGTATAGGGTCTCAGATCCTCTTCTTAATATCATCAATTCGTCTTTGTCTCTAGGATACGTACTAAAAACCTTTAAGCTGGCTATGATTAAACCGCTTGTTAAAAAAACGCATAAAAAAACGCAACTTGATCCTACAGAATTAGTCAATTACAGGCCGATCTCGAATCTACCTTTTCTGTCAAAGATACTAAAAAAAGGCAGTATCATCACAACTATGTTCCTTTTTAGAAAGAAATGATATCTGCGAGGATTTCCAGTCAGGATTTAGACCGTACCATAGTACCGAGACAGCTCTCATTAGAGTCACAAATGATTTGCTCTTATCATCCGATCATGGTTGTATCTCTCTATTGGTGTTACTCGATCTTAGTGCTGCATTTGACACCATTGACCACAACATTCTTTTAAATAGACTCGAAAATTATGTTGGCATTAGTGGAATTGCATTAGCATGGTTTAAATCATACTTATCTGACCGTTATCAGTTTGTAGCAGTAAATGAAGAGATGTCTTATCGATCACAAGTTCAGTATGGCGTACCACAAGGCTCAGTACTAGGACTGTTGCTGTTCACTCTGTACATGCTACCATTAGGAGATATCATTAGGAAACATGGAATTACCTTTCACTGTTATGCTGATGATACTCAGCTGTATATTTCTTCACAACCGAACGAAAACTACCAATTCACAAAATTAACAGAATGCATAGCTGATATAAAAAATTGGATGACTAGTAATTTCCTACTACTAAATTCTGAAAAAACAGAGATTCTAATTATTGGACAAAAAACTCCCACGCGTAATAACCTAGAATACTGTCTAACACTTGATGGCTGCTCTGTTAAGTCTTCGTCGTCGGTTAGGAACCTGGATGTGCTCTTTGATACCAATCTTTCATTTGAAAGTCACGTGTCTAGTATCTGTAAAACCGCATTTTTCCATCTTAAAAATATGTCTAAATTACGCCATATGCTCTCATTGACAAATGCAGAACAATTAGTCCATGCGTTCATGACCTCAAGGCTAGCTTATTGTAATGCTCTACTGCAGGGGTCGGCAAGTAACTTTGGCCGCGGGCCAATATTTTTTTTAGCCAGTAGATGGCGGGCCAGCTACACAGAGTAGGCCTATGGATACTCATAGGTCTTAATGAACTCTATCTCACCTACCATTTCAATGTTGTGAATAATAAATTCAATATGTCAATGTCAATATTATTTTAACATTGTACTATCAGCAGAGAAACAAATGTCACAGAAAAAAAAAAAAGAAATATAAATAACATAAATTAAATAGGACAAAGCCTATCACTCAAATTTCTAAGCAACATAAACGAAAACCATATTGCCCTACTGACAAATGAAGTAGGCTATTTTCTGCCAAACAATTTCAAACATCTTTGCAAAAAAAGAATGTTGTTGACTGACAATGGTTTCAGTACCAAACAGCTCCTCAGAGCTAGGTGTACAGGTGGTCAGAATCAAGTGCGGATACGCTGTCAAAAGATGTCGGGAGTGGGCTATTGTCAGTCAGACCGCCCGCTCCGTCCAAAGTATAGGTTCCGTCCGCTACTGTCTTTATACTTTAAAATTTAATCCCGTGCCGCATGATAGTACTTGATCTGTTTAAAATGATTTCATTGGTATATGTCTGCTAAGGTGTTAAATTAAAATTCAAAATTAAAATTTGTCTAAACCCGTTATAAATTTTTTCTATTTTTGATCTGAGCGCACAATCAGAAAATCGGAAACCGAGTCGTTATTCGTTTTTTCATTTTAGTTCAGGAAATAAATAATGGAAAAACAAGTCATTTTTCATTGTTTGTAATTTTTGGTTTTGATTTGAAAAAAACGATTGATACGAATGATACACGTATATAAACACGAATGTTTACTATTTGTAAAGCGTTATTGTAAAATAAAAATAGGCTGATTAAAAAAATAAAAAAAACAGACTTCCAAAATAATCCGGCGGGCCAGAAAATATTGCCTGTTGCCGACCCCTGCTCTACTGGGTGGTTGCCCTGCACGCTTAAAGGGGCATTCCACCCATTTGAACATTGTTTTTTATTTAAAGTGGGTCATATATGTAGTCGAAATGTAAAATAAATTTTGAATTTGGTGCCTTCGTGACCGAGGAAAGACAAAAAATAACTTCAGGACGCATTTGTATGAAAGACAACAACTCCCACAATGCACCACATTGCACAGCTCCGCAAGCCACTCCCACTAATCCAGAAAGCGCATATCTGCCTATAAGAGAAATCACTCTTCCGTCTACAAGGCTAGCTACCACCAGAGCTTGAAATTAATTTCACATTCACACAAAATGTCTAGTTAGTTGGCGAACTCATTAGTGCATTACTCCTCGTTTGTATTTCTTTCGAAAAGGTGAATTATTGCATGGTACCTGGATGTTCAGTCAGAACATATGCGGTGCGAAACTAGGATAGTTCACAACACAAACGTCCGTGTCCTCGTCTGATTCAGAGATTTCGTCCAAGAGAAATTGTCATCGTTGAAATTCTTTGCCGCAGACGGACTCTATCTCTGTGTTCGTAGTTGCATCTTACAGTCTATAGCCGCTTTCCGACCGGAGGAACCTTTTCACAGTTCCTAGAACTATTGGCTAAAGTACCCGGATGTCGGCGTGTTCGCACCGCAGGAACTAGGAACGATTTTAGTTCTAGGAACTCCATTTGTAGGAACTAATTTGGGTCCTACTTCAGAGTAGGGTCTAAACCAGCACTATAGGAACTACCCGTGACGTTAGTGTACGCTGATGACCGAACGCACGCGGAACACCAGCACCCGCCATTTTCAAAACAGCTAGAATGTAAACACACAGATTATAGCCTATATATTTACTCCATAAACTAACTATACAAACATGGAAAACAGTGATAGATGGGTCTCTAAACCTTTATGCTGAAGAGAAAATCCAACGCAACTTTGAGGGGACCATGCAAGCCAAACATGATTATGTTTATCTGCCCAGCTAGCAACACTGGACATCAACCACACGGCATAGGCTAATAACCTTTTTTTCATATACTGTCTACTTTCTATTACAGTTCTATCTAATAACATATTAAACTGTACTGTTAGACAGATTGCTAACTAATAAACACAGAGAATGCGAGCATTGTTTGCTCTGGCGTTCTCAGCGCCGCCAAAATAAAGGTCCGTCGCGCCGTCAAAATAAAAGTCACCGTGCTTGCGTCACTCCCTTACCCCTCCTACCAGTTCCTATGGCCACTTGGCCAGTGCGAACGCAAACAGCAAAACCGAGTTTAGGGGAGAGTAGTTCTTAGAACTGTTTAGAAGTGGACAGTTCCTAGAACTAAGTTCCTAGAACTACTTGGTCGGAAAGCGGCTTATGAGTTGCATAGTGAGATCACCGGCGCCACCAGTCCGCCCTAACCCGAGCCAGTCCGGGCTCCTCGTCCGCGGCAGGCAGGTCTTCTGCCTCGGTGGCTCTTCGCTATAATGCGGCTTGTAAAGGTAGCCACAAACACCTGATTCAAGCATCAGACTTCCGAAATCCTCTTCTTCTATATCATATTGAGCACTCTCCTCCGCTATTGTCATAACTTTACATCTGTCTCCACAGCGCCTGTTAGCTTAGCTTCAAACAAGATGGAGGATATTGCTTTCAGTTTCAGAGAGTAAAGTCCCACCCACTGATCTGTAATAGGTCTGTAGCGTGAGCGGGTCCCGCCCCCTGGGAAAGATGAGGAACGAGTGCTTGTAGTCTCAACAGAAATCCCCCCCTCTTACACTTCCTCCTACAATGACGCAAAATGACGATTTTTGCGTCATTGTAGGAGGAAGTGTAAAAGGTAAATAACGGATTTCTCTCGTCTCAGGGGAAAATGAGAGAGTGTTGCACAACCATTCAATAGTATGACTGGGTTTCTAACAATGCAAAGCTTAATGCAAATGGGTGAAGTGTCCCTTTAATAAACAAACTACAGCTGGTCCAAAACGCAGCAGCTCGAGTTCTTACCAGAACCAGGAAGTATGACCATATTAGCCCCGTTCTGTCAACACTGCATTGGCTTCCTTTTAAACATCGTATACATTTTTAAATATTGCTGATTACTTACAAAGCACTAAATGGTTTAGCTCCGCAGTACTTGAGCGAGCTCTTAACGCATTATAGTCCTTCACGTCTATTGAGATCTCAAAATTCCGGCCAGTTGATAATACCTAGAATATCAAAATCGACTGCTGGCGGTAGATCCTTCTCCTATTTAGCACCAAAACTTTGGAACAGTTTTCCTACCATTGTCCGGGAAGCAGATACACTCTGTCAGTTCAAAGCTAGATTAAAGACACATCTCTTTGACCTAGCATACACACACAGCATTATAGACTTCTATAATTCAATGTTAGGCTGCATAGATCAGGTCAGCCGGAACTGGGAACACTTCCCATAAATCCTGATGTACTCGTTACATCATAAGAAGAATGGCATCTACGCTAATTTTAGTGTTTTTGTTTATCCCGAGGTTTTCCCGCAGCCTGCCGGATCCAGGCCGTATCCAGATCTGAAGAAGGACCTGCGCCTGGACGCGACGACAACACACTCCTTAAGTGTCAACTAGTCTCTCCGTTTCCTGAAGTGGTGGATCTGCACCTGGACCTAACCATGACGCATCCTGAAGTGCCAGCCTCATCAGCCCTGTGAAGGCCTCATCGACAAGGACCGATCTGACTTCTGACCTGTAATGCTGCCTGGATCATAATCATACACTGTTCGCTCGTTGGCCAGAGGAGATCTGGCCCCCGACTGAGCCTGGGTTCTCCCAAGGTTTATTTCTCCATTCTGTCACCTGATGGAGTTTTGGTTCCTTGCCACTGTTGCCTTGGCTTTTGGCTTGCTTAGTTGGGGACATTGAATAATAATGTTAATAAAACAATATTATTGATCTGCCTTATTATGGGTGGACGATGATGCAATTTTCTTCTAGAAACAAACTTTGTTGTATTATTTTCATGTTATCAATGTGAAGCTGCTTTGATACAATCTGTATTGTAAAAAGCGCTATATAAATAAAGGTGACTTGACTTGACTTATATGCAAGTTACACGTTTTTTTGGGTGCGAAGATCTGTAAAAATATCAATGCTCTCAAACAGAAAAACAAAAGATCTACGCTCGCTTGTCTTCCTTTGTATATGTATATAGGTGTTTCTCATTACAAGCGTTTCCATACTTAATCACCAGATAACAATCAAATGAGTCTAAACAACCATGTCCACATTAGAAAAACGCACAAAAACCATATGCAAAATAAACAACATGCATCAATATACTGTATCAACAAAACCACAAAATATTCAACACATTAATTGCACCACATACAAATCATTACTTTATAACATAACATACAAAAACCTTCAATCCAAAACATAATAATAAATTAATTAATCAAATGGGAGATGATCCAACACAGGCCAAAAGCCATTCATAAATCGTACTCGGTTACTAACGTAACCTCGGTTCTCTCTAGAGAGGGAACGAGTACTGCGTAATATCTTACGCTATGGGGAAATCTCTTTTCCGCGAGATATTGAAGCCAAAAAATTATCCTTAATTTTGTATTAATGTAAAATGCGTTGCAGCAGCATGCAGACATAGGCAAGACGGCTCATGTGCCTATTGGCTGCTCTGCGGCAACTGCACCAGCCTATCGAGAGAGGCCCTCATGACGTCAGATCCAATAAGCGCCCTCAGCGTCACGTCCCGCTGAAACGGGCGTGGCCAGGGCCTATAAATACGGCTCGACGGGCTGGACAATCTGCTTTTTCATCGCCGAAGCGAACCAGAGCGTGATGAAGGCACGGCAAGATACGCAGTACTCGTTCCCTCTCTAGAGAGAACCGAGGTTACGTTAGTAACCGAGTACGTTCTCTTACGAGAGGTTCTCTCGTACTGTGTAATATATTACGCTATGGGGAACACAGTGTAAAATGCTGTGCGTGCTGAGATCCAACACCAAAGTCTCAAGGGCAGGTGCCCGGGGCCCATATAGTGCAAAATCATAAAGGGACTCACAGAGAGTCCAGGAAGAGAGGCTACAATAGCGTCATTCCCGTAATAAACAGCATCCTATAAGGAGCAATCATAATGCTAGTATACCATACAGCCAGGGCGAAAACTCGGCCTAGTCTGATAAATAATATGGGTCTTACACACAGCCCAAAGGGTCACATGATTTAACAGCGAGCGTTGCTCAAGCAGTTTCAGTAGCCTGGGCCGAAAACATCGGGGCAGACAATACTGATCTTTTAGACCGAAAGCAGCCTAGCCTGCAAGGCGGAAACCTCTAGGTTATAAAACCTAATAAATGTAGACGGGGAGGCCCAGCCTGCCGCCATACAGATATCTCGCAAGGCAATCCCGCTAGACCAAGCCCACGACGAGGCCATGCCTCTTGTGGAATGCGCTCTGACACCCAATGGGCACTGTAGGCCCTTAGAAGCGTAAGCCAGCGCTATAGCATCAACTATCCATCTGGATAGACTCTGTTTCGACATGGCAAGCCCCTTAGAACGTCCGTGGAACGAGACAAAGAGCTGCTCTGTCTGTCTGAAGACAGCCGAGCGAGACACATAAGCCCTTAGCGCCCTGACCGGGCAAAGGAAGCCGACAGGGAAATCACCTGAGCCCTGAACGGTGTGTTGAGGGATTTAGGAACATACCCGTGTCTTGGTTTGAGTATGACTTTCGAGTCATTCGGCCCGAATTCCATACACGACACGCTCACTGAGAGCGCATGTAGGTCCCCTATATGCTTTACTGAAGCGAGAGCTTGAAAGACAAGTGTTTAATGTCTATAGACTGTATCGGCTCAAACGGGGCATCTTTCATGGCCTCTATGACCGTAGAAAGGTCCCACATGGGGACTGATGGAGGTCTGGGAGGATTCAGTCTTTTAGCTCCTCTAAGGAAGCGGATGACCAAATCATTCCTTCTAAGTGACTGGCCAAACGTCGGTTTGGTAAACGCTGCTATGGCCGCCACGTAGACCTTGAGCGTGGATGGGGTTCTACCCTTATCCAGCAGCTCTTGCAGGAAGGAGAGATCCTCCGCCACAGTCTGGACAGTCTGTCTGGTCCAATATTCAGGTGACCTGGCACGTGCGCTGCCCTGAGCGAGTACAGATTGTGCTGAGCCCAAACCAGGAGGCGCTCCGTCAGCCTGTAGAGGTTTTGGGACCTGAGACCTCCCTGGCGATTTATATAGGCCACCACCGACATGTTGTCCGAACGGACCAAGATGTGGTGTCCTTTTATCCGGGGACAAAAACGCCTCAACGCGTAGTCGACTGCTATCATCTCCAGGCAGTTTATATGCAGAAGCTTTTCCCGTTCTGACCACTGGCCGAAGAACGGTCTGCCCTCGAGCAGTGCTCCCCATCCCGAGGTGGAGGCGTCCGTGGACACTACCTTCACACTCGAGGAAGTCCCCAGGCTTACACCTGATCGGTACCAATCGGTCGCTTTCCATGGTTTCAGAGCTGAAACGCATTCTTTGTCGACCTTGAGGCGAAACAGACCAGAGGTCCACGCTCGACTTGGTGGCAGACCCAACTGGAGTACTGATGATGCTGAGGCCATGAGACCCAGCATTTTCTGAAACTTCCTGAGCGGGACCGTAATGCCGCAGCGGAAGAATCTCGTTGTGCGCTGAATATCCAGTCTGCGCTGTGGCGATAGTTGCACTGTCATAGACAGTGAGTCCAGTTCTGTGCCCAGAAAAGATATCTCTTGACTGGGAATCAGTGAACTTTTTGCCCAATTGACTCTGAGACCTAAATTCTCAAGGTGCTCGAGTAGTATAGTCCTGTGCTCTATGAGCTCCGAATGTGATTGAGCTAGAATCAGCCAATCGTCCAGATAGTTCAAAACTCGCATGCCCCGAAGTTTCAGGGGTGAATGTACGGGGTGCTAGGGACAGGCCAAACGGAAGGACTGTGTATTGATATGCCTGGCCCTCGAAGGCGAATCTCAAGAATCGCCTGTGACGTGACACTATCTGTATTTGAAAATACGCGTCCTTTAGATCTATCGATATAAACCAGTCCCCTTGGTGAATTTGCTTGAGAATTTTCCTGGTTGTGAGCATTCTGAATCGACGCTTTAGAAGCGCTTTGTTCAGCTGCCTTAGATCTAAAATGGGTCTGAGACCCCCGTCTTTCTTCGGGACCAGAAAATATCTACTGTATAGACCCCCTTCGCTCTGAGCTTGAGATAAAGGCTCTATAGCCCCTTTGCTCAACAGTGTCGCTCGCTATTTCGGCTCTAAGTAGATGTGCTACTTCCTTCTTCACCGTAGTTTCGACTCGTGTTGTGTAACGGCGAGGGTGTCGAGCGAACTGTAGCGAGTAGCCTCTCTTTATAATGTTCAGCACCCATTCTGACACTCCGGAAAGCTTTGCCCACGCATTTGCATGAATAGCTAGGGGTTGAATGATATCTGGGCTCTGGCCGTGACACAGCGGTGACCGGAGAGCTTTGATATGCTGTAACATCGATGCTGCGTTTGCGGCATTCGAGGCGGGGGGCACGCTGATCACAGCGGGCAGCCTGCCCGCGCTCGACTCTACTATTGCGGCTTGCTGAGAGAGAGAGAGCGGGGAAAGGCTTGTAATGTCTGTTAGTGCATGTGGGCGCGGGACAGCGGGCACAGTCTCTGCACTTAGGACATCGCCGGCATGTGCTGGTTTCGTTTTTACAGAAACCGTGAGACATGAAGTGTGTAGTGTTTGTGGGCACTGGGACGTGGGCACATTCACTACATTTAATGCACAATCGACGTGAGCCGATTTTATGTGCGCGAGCCCTGTGTGGCGGGCTGTGTTTGTGTGTAGGGATGAGCACTGAGTCGTGGCCATTTTTTCTACACTCATAACACCATCGGCCGTGGCCGGAACACCAGAAAATACACTCTTTATGAGATTTATCTGGGTCGCCGTAAAAACGGCGTTTGTGTGCAGGCAAACGGGCTGTGGAACCGGCTTGTTTTCTGTAAAATACACTGGAACAGTCACATTCACTGGAACTGAACGAGCGAGAAGTTTTGGTGAAAGTCCGGCCGTAGCGGGACTTGAACACCAGTGTTTTCCTAGGCGGGCTAGGAAGACTTTGAGGCCTCGGGCTTTATCTCGATCCTAGGCCGGGGCCCACGCGGAGGAGGGCGGCAGCCAGTAGAACGAGAGCGCGGTCTCGGGTCTCGGGCCTCGGGCCTGTCGACGCTGTGAAGCGGCGGCAGTGGGCGGAGACGGTGGCTTAGAGCTATGAGCAGGCGGCTGCTTCGGGCGGCTTGCTGCAGAGCTGGAGCGTTTCGGCAGGAAATGCTTCATGGCCTGAGACGTTTTCTGTACCTCATCGAATCTAACCGCGAAATCTTTGACGGAAGATCCGAAAAGGCCAGCAGAGGAGATGGGAGCGTCGAGGAAAGCGGTGCGCTCTGTCTCCGACATCTCAGAGAGCGTCAGCCATAGATGTCTCTCTGCCACGGTGAGAGAAGCCATAATCCGCCCCACGGCCTGTGCAGCAGACTTAGTGGCACGAAGAGCGAGGTCCATGGCGCTCCTTAAGTCTGGCACGCTGATAGCTTCCGCTAACTTACGTAAGAGGTCGGACTGGAAGATTTGGAGGATGGCCATAGAGTGCATCGCAGAGGCAGCCTGCCCAGCGGCGGTGTAAGCGCGACTGTGCAAGGCTGAAGTTGTGCGACAGGCTTTAGACGGCAGAAGATGGGCCGCTACAGCCTCTTCCACAGGAGGAAGGGAAAGCTATCCTTTGTCTTTCGCACCGTCCAACATGGAGAATGCAGCAGAGACAGAGGTACGCACTCTAGCTGAGAAGGGGGTGTTCCAAGACTTCGCGACTTCTTCATGAAGCTCAGGAAGAAAGGGCGCGGGTCTTGAAGATGGCGAGGCGTGTTCCCCTTTAAGAAAACATCCATCCAGCCGATTGTGTGCAGGCTCCTCGGGCGCCGACCACTCGAGGCCGAGGCTCGCGACGGCCTGCGCGAGCAGACGCATCAGCTCTGACTCAATGCTGGCTCTCTTCCCGGAAGGTTCGCGAGCAGAAGGGGCGGGGTCCACAGAGCCTGTCCAATCCTCACTGCCTGACGCCAGGATAGAGCAGCTGTCATCCTCCACAGATACAGCTTCCTCGTCATCATCTATGAGGGAAGCGGCGGCAGACGGCGGCCGCTGTCCGTCAGGGAGAGACCCGAGCGAAGCTGGCCGGCGAACCGGTGAGCTTTCGCGGGTTGGAGGAGGTTCCGGAACCCGCTGAGCACGGCGCTTTTTACGGCGCGGCACCGCAGCGGGCGGAGGTGCAGTCTCGGTGAAAGCCGCCAGGCGAGTCCTCAGAGTCACCATAGGCAGAAGCTTGCAGTGAGGGCAGCCGCCGTCAGCGAGCGCGAGAGATGCGTGATCTTCACCCAGGCAGGAAACGCAGATGACATGGCGGTTCCCGTCGCTGAGTGGGGCTCGGCACGAGCCGCAGAAGGAACGAGGCATCTTGAAAAAGACGCTAGCTCTTTTAGATCAAAAAGTGTGAGTCACGGCGGCGAACACACACAGGCATGGAAAAAGGATATGGTTCACCGGATAGCGTAGCAGGAACGGCGACTGAAGGCAGTGAGTTGTCGACCAGCGGCTTCAAATGCAACGGCTCGTCCTGCAGAAGGCTTTCTCGACGGTGCGGCTTCTTCCTCTCGGGATCCAGCGATGCGTGAGCTTCGCTGAAGAGATAAAAAAGCAGATTGTCCAGCCCGTCGAGCCGTATTTATAGGCCCTGGCCACGCCTGTTTCGGCGGGACGTGACGCTGAGGGCGCGAAGGCTCTTGATAGGCTGGTGCAGTTGCCGCAGAGCAGCCAATAGGCACGTGAGCCGTCTTGCCTATGTCTGCATGCTGCTGCAAAGCGTTTTACATTAATACAAAATTAAGGATAATTTTTTGGCTTCAATATCTCGCGGAAAAGAGATTTCCCCATAGCGTAAGATATTACGCAGTACGAGAGAACCTCCCGTAAGAGAACCATATCGCCATCCATTTTCACAAAACAAAAAAATTATAATTTCAATGTTGATGTGGCGTAAGAAAAAGATTAAACACAACACAAAGCAAGACAGAAAACAAGACAGGTAAAATTCTTCATTAAGCCTCAGAGGAGACAAGCTATCATGCTATTTAATTGATATATCCAGTAAACTTCTCATTGTAAACGTTTTTTTCTAGAGTTTTTCACTTATTCAGTACCTATACAAGTTAAGTCTTAAACTTCATGATTATGGTCGTGAAAATGTTTAGCAATTGGCGAATTGACATCACATCTCCTAATCGCAGATTTATGTTCACTAATATGTGTTTTTAAAGGACGACTAGATTTTCTATGTAAATTACTGGACAAGGACATTTTAGCATGTAAATCACATTTGATTTAGAACAAGTAATTAATGATTTGATGAAGAATACTTTTCCAGATTGTACATCAGTACAACTGTCTACAGGGAAAACAACCTTTTATAAATGTTTTAGTCTTGTCAGTGTGTATATCAGATTTGACCAAATATTTGATATATTACTGGAACTTATATGAATAAATAAAGGAAAATCCTTCAAGATATCACCTAAAGAGGGATCGGTTGAAAGAATGTTTCTGAGTTATGACCATGTAGACATAGGATGATATTTATGCTACACAAAACCTATAAGAAGACTTCTTAGTTGTATTTATTTGATAAATACACATTGGGTAAATGTTTTTGTTTGTGTTTTTATTTGATCAATGTCAATATTTTATTGAGTAAAAAAAAAAAAAACTTTGATAATGCCATAAAATGCAAAGTCTGTTCTCACTCCCTAACTTGAGCACTGGATACAAAATAAAATTAAATAAAAACTAAAAAGTTTTAGTTGTTCAGAGTCAGACGTTTTCTTTTCCTTACTTTGCAGCGATGAACACAGAAACTGATGCTCTGCTGCCCTCTTGTGTTTGGATCCAAAACATTCAGCCTGAGTATTTTAATGTTTTTAGTTTACAGTTTTTCCAACACATTTCTCCAAACTCAGGTCACTGTTCTCAAAACAGTAAACACAGTAACCTGAACACTATATAATTGTCCTAAACAGGTTGTAAATTTTCCTTCATTTCATGCAAACTACAAATCACATGCATCATTTTCTCAAAACATTAAATTCTCGAATGTTTTCAAAGTAGTTCATGCTGCCAACCAAAACTTTAATATACATGTATCAGGAAAAAACAATTGGAGCTTTTTTTATTGGTTTAACAAAAATCACAATCATTTGTGCACCGTTTTTCCAAACACACACACACAAAAAAAAACACTTTCTACAGGGTTATCAGGAGCTAATTGAGCAAACTTCTGTTGTTTTTTGGGACAATTTCCAAAGAAAGTATGTGATCACAACCCTTACAGTAAAGCAAGTCTTCTTCAGGCTATGGGAGAGGCCAGTGGAGAAGCTGAGACACACGGATGGATCCAGCATTCACAGCTGGTTTCCCCACGATCCATGACTCGTGAAAATACATGCTGTGATGTTGATGAAATGACCAAATGTAAATAAGAGGCAAGATCTATAAAGTTCATTGATTCAATGATTGCAGTACATTTATTTATTTACTTTTTTAACAAAACTCATTGTTATACAACTAAACTCGTAATTAAAGAACTTTGACGAACACAATTAAAGAACATGTATCTACAGCTGAATTTATTATCAAATCAACAGAGAACACACTTGTATTGATGTTACTATTTATTTTTGATAAATGCATTACTAGAATAAAATGCAGTGCTTTAAGAGTGTGGTTAGTTTGCTGTGTTAATTGTTTTGAGAGCAACCATATTCATTTGGAGAAATACGTCAAATTGATTGAGAAAAACTAAACAAC
Source organism: Rutilus rutilus (assembly GCF_951802725.1). NCBI lineage: Eukaryota > Metazoa > Chordata > Actinopteri > Cypriniformes > Leuciscidae > Rutilus > Rutilus rutilus. The sequence continues at coordinate 42,643,951 of NC_140222.1, forward strand.
TGATGTTAAATATTAGACACACTGTCAGTGCTTGTTTTAGCTGGAATGATGCAAGAAAATAAAATCTCTTGTTTTATTGCATTGTGTCTGTTTAGTCTCAGATTGATCCGATGACACTTACATATGCGGTAAAATAGCAGTAAAACCATTTTAAATCGTGATGCCAGTGCTGGATTGCAGGTTTGTGGTTCAATGGTAGACAGAGAAACATTCCACTGGACAAACTGAGCTGCACTTCATTTATTCTCACCTGACACGTCACGTCAAGTTATTTGTCTGTGTGTGTGCTCCGGTTCAAAAAGGTAGGGAAGGGCGAAAAACTCCATCTCATTTTCTCCCTCAACTTCAAAATCGTCCGACATCTTTGTTTTAATTTATTATTATAATACTTTTTTTTTTTTTTTTTGACCTTTCCAACATGATGAATAGATGGATAAAATTTCCATCTATTTGGATTACATAGTTTTTACATAAACCAATTAATAATCTGGATGTGATTCATATTTTTCAGTCATATATAAATGAAACAGATAAGATTTATGTAATAGTACACAGAAAAAAAGTTTTTTTTATATATATATATTAATTCTATTATTGGATAAACAACACTGCTAGATCTCATGCTGTAGAATCAAATGGCTTCTTATGAATAAAACAATATTAAAAAAACGTCCTATATATTCAAAGCATTAGACACTGAATAAGATCAGGGAATCAGGCAATTACGATGATGACGTCATCAATAAACAGCCAATATCACCTGATCTAATTTTCTCTTGGCTTTTTTGCTACAACAAATGTGCTTTATAAACACACAATTACAGCAGCCAGAGAAAATTTAATATTAAAGAGTCAAGGGTCAAGAGCCCAACTAAAGCAAACACCGACCACCATCATGGTGACTTAAAATACAACTAATGATTTCATTAAAACGGAAATGAAATAAAGTCAGTCTGGTTAGTAGTAACGCTGTTTGTGGAGTTGTTTAATCCTCCTCTGCTGAGATCTTCACAGATTTAATGTCTTCTTTTCTCTTCAGTTGATTTCATCTTAGGCTGTGACTGAAGTCAGTTCTTGCGTTTCTCTTTCCTTCAGTGATTCTGCTTTTTAACAGCAGGTGTTCAGAGCTGTCATTTGAAGTCGAGGACTTTTCTCCCCCACCTTCACCTGAAGTGGAGGAGGGTGAATTGTTTGTGGACACAGCTAGGGCCAGAGCCATATCAATTCGAGCCGCTGGCTCAAAAAGTACATGAATCTGATGAGTTTTCTCGAGTTGATGTCAATAGCGCGCGCTCTCTGTTGGCATATTCATAGTTTGCCGCTATGTGAAAAAATCCAGCAAAATGCGCCGGCGCATTTGTCGACCCCAGATGATTAACTTCAGCCTAACCATAAATTGTGATCAAAATATATATGCTCACTCACATCAAGACGCCGCTGCGGTGGTGGAGTCCAAGCAGGAGGAGCAGCGTTTGGCACTGCGTCGCTTTTCAGCGCGAGCTGTGTCGTGTGGAGAAGCCCATTTCCACCTCTAATGCGTTACCATCCTGACCACTGTACTAAATACAGATAAATCTACGCTAACTTGAAGCTATCCTAACTGATGCAATACTATGCTACTAACTAACTATGCTTCTAACAATACTACACTAACAACTATGCTAATTAACTACCTAGGCTACACGAAATATTCTAAATAACTATATAAATGCTATGCTAAATAAATGCTAAAATACTCTATCCTGATCGTTTTCAATACTCACAATTCCAACTCCTGACTCGCTACAGTGCAGTGGTTTTGACGAAACAAGATGTTTTTATACTGCCAAGGGCGTGGTGAACTGGAACCCGCTTACGTCACGTACCACCGCAAACATCCAATAGGACAATTCAACTGCAGTAGCCACCGTTCAACCTGAAGAGGGCAGCACTCAGACGTTTTTACACCATATATTGTAGAATTAAAACACTTTATACCCAAATGTCAAAAAAGTTACTGGAATCAATGAACAGCACTAATAAAGCCCCATTCTTACAGATCATTAACTAAAAAAAGTTGGTTTAGGGTTTAGTTAGTTTAGTAGTGTGCACACATATGAACACTGAGCAGTATTAATTTAACATGGGCGTTTTTCTGTGTACTATTACATAAATCGTACCCGTTTCATTTATATATGACTGAAAAATATGAATCACATTCAGATTATTAATTGGTTTATGTTAAAACTATGTATTCCAAATAGATGGAAATTTTATATGCAATTCAAATACATAAATTCATAGAAAACCATTATAAAGAAAATGCTTAACCATTTAGCATATTGTGTTCATATTCTGGGCTCATCTGCTCATCTGTATATAGTATACATCATCATGTATACTGAATTTGATCTTTTAATTACATTAAGGCACTTTTAGCGGTTTCGAATGTCCCGCTGTTTCAGTGATTGAAAAACGGCAGCAGATTCTGTCTACGGATCGCAAGTGCCCCAAAACTTGCATTTCGCTCACGTATTTTTGCTTTTATTCTTTTGAAATGTAAAATTGACAAGGCCTGTGCTGCATTTCATAGCACACCTTTAGTACGGTAGGGGAGGTTTGAAAGTCTCACATTTGTTTTTAGTCACATGGTCAAGGACGGGATAAAAAGTACTGTAACTGAGCTTTTTCTCTGAGACTCTGCTCTTCCTCTCTTTGCTTTCCTGGACAACTGTGTTTAAAGCCAAAGGCCAGACTCAAGTCTTCTATGGCATCTCTCTTTCCCTTTATAAACTTTTTAAGTTCTATCGCTATTTTTACTGCACTTATTTCCATCGCTGGTATAAGAAGTAGTGTATTAGACAAGAAATGTACAGTTTTACACCATCATGCTGATAAGGTTTCTTTAGTCATTCGGCAAAACCACTGTAGAGAAACCACCCTTACACACTACATTTATGACTGCTTATTTTAGTGTATTTTAAACAGTGCTGGGATCTTATTTAAGCCCTTTCACATACACATACACTACTAGATTATAAATAGTTTCAACATCCATTTTGTCTGATAATAATAATAATGACATTCAATGGCCCTTTAAAATGAGCGATTCTTTCCTTTCATTCTCTGATTTTCTTTCCGTTTGTAACTGTTGGCTGTAATAGCATCATTTCCTCATCTTTTCGTCCTCTTCTTGCTCTGTCTTCGGACAACATTCTCTATCGGAAGGCAATAGATGTGCATCGGTATGTTCTTATAGTAGCTTGTCACCCAGGGCCTAGAAAGAAACAGAGAATAAATCAGCAGAAATGTGTTGTTTTCAGGGATCATGGGAAATAACACTTAAGTGTGCTTCATCAAGGACATGTATAATGTCAATTTAGGTCATGATATTGATGGTTTATGACTCTTTTATGATGGTATATGGTATTAAACCCCTTAAACCACAGCAAACTATTCATTAGGACATGAAAGCTTTTCGATGTTGTATGTGTTTCGGAGAGAATAAGTTCGTACTTCGCTGTCCGCTGGTTGAGGCTGAGGAACGACAGACTTCTCCAGCGGATCCGGTTCTCTTCTTGTCTAACTTGGTTCAGCTCCTGCTGTCTCTTCTCCTCTCTTCGAATGCTTTCCTTCAGGTCCTGTTCTATACGGGCCAACTACACAACACAACTATTCAACAATATCTTAATGTCTCTTTATGAGATCAAGAGTTCAGTGAAAATATGTATGCAAAATAAATGACAGTTTATAACAAATGTTTTAGTGCTACACAACTGGAATTTTTTTACTTCTGGTAAAATTATACTTTATTATCTTTAATAAAACAGCATTTAATGTTGGCGCGCATATTACCGCTTCTAGCAAACATCTTTGGTCTTCTGCTTTTGTTTGCTGCTCATACGGCGTAACTGCAGATGGTTCTTCTGTCTTCTGAACGTAATGAGAGCTCTCCGGTGGAAATAAACACGATGACCTGTGAGAAAATGAAGATGTGTATCGCACAAACTATAGCTGAATCACCACAGAATTAGTTTTTTGTTCCACCACAATTATCACAATATTAAAAGTTTTACTAATATAATGAAGTCTAATTTTCATCATAATTGTCCTGCTAAGCATCAGAATAGGGGTATCAGTGTAAATTGTGTAAGATAATATCACGTCACGGTCGGTGGTTGTAGATGGGCACGCGACGATGAAGATGAAGGTCAAAGTAAAGGCTTTAATAGATAATCCAACAGGCAATCACAAACAAACCGAGCAACCACACGTATAATCCAAACAATAAAACAGAAATAGAACAGAACTTAAGTACACGTGATAATAAGGGGGATAATTAGTGCACAGGTGAACATAATGAGTAACTAAGACAACAAACGACTAACTCAGGCAAAGGGTGAAGAAACACAAAAAGTCCAAACCAACAGAACCGTGACAGCTTTATTGTTATTTTGCAGGTACGAGCCAAATGTGTTCAGGTTTATTTAATGTGTTTATGTGTATTTTGCAGGTACAGTGAGGAAAAGAAGTATTTGAACACCCTGCTATTTTGCAAGTTCTCCCACTTAGAAATGATGGAGGGGTCTGAAATTGTCATCGTAGGTGCATGTCCACTGTGAGAGACATAATCTAAAAAAAAAAATCCTGAAATCACAATGTATGCTTTTTTAACTATTTATTTGTATGACACAGCTGCAAATAAGTATTTGAACACCTGAGAAAATCACCCACTCCTCCACACAGATCTTCTCTAGATCAGTCAGGTTTCTGGGCTGTCGCTGAGAAACACGGAGTTTGAGCGCCCTCCAAAGAATCTCTATTGGGTTTAGGTCTGGAGACTGGCTAGGCCACGCCAGAACCTTGATATGCTTCTTACAGAGCCACTCCTTGGTTATCCTGGCTGTGTGCTTCGGGTCATTGTCATGTTGGAAGACCCAGCCTCGACCCATCTTCAATGCTCTAACTGAGGGAAGGAGGTTGTTCCCCAAAATCTCGCAATACATGGCCCCAGTCATCCTCTCCTTAATACAATGCAGTCACCCTGTCCCATGTGCAGAAAAACACCCCCAAAGCATGATGTTACCACCCCCATGCTTCACAGTAGGGATGGTGTTCTTGGGATGGTACTCATCATTCTTCTTCCTCCAAACACGTTTAGTGGAATTATGACCAAAAAGTTCTATTTTGGTCTCATCTGACCACATGACTTTCTCCCATGACTCCTCTGGATCATCCAAATGGTCATTGGCAAACTTAAGACGGGCCTTGACATGTGCTGGTTTAAGCAGGGGAACCTTCCATGCCATGCATGATTTCAAACCATGACGTCTTAGTGTATTACCAACAGTAACCTTGGAAACGGTGGTCCCAGCTCTTTTCAGGTCATTGACCAGCTCCTCCCGTGTAGTTCTGGGCTGATTTCTCACCTTTCTTAGGATCATTGAGACCCCACGAGGTGAGATCTTGCATGGAGCCCCAGTCCGAGGGAGATTGACAGTCATGTTTAGCTTCTTCCATTTTCTAATGATTGCTCCAACAGTGGACCTTTTTTCACCAAGCTGCTTGGCAATTTCCCCTTAGCCCTTTCCAGCCTTGTGGAGGTGTACAATTTTGTCTCTTAGTGTCTTTGGACAGCTCTTTGGTCTTGGCCATGTTAGTAGTTGGATTCTTACTGATTGTATGGGGTGGACAGGTGTCTTTATGCAGCTAACGACCTCAAACAGGTGCATCTAATTTAGGATAATAAATGGAGTGAAGGTGAACATTTTAAAGGCAGACTAATAGGTCTTTGAGGGTCAGAATTCTAGCTGATAGACAGGTGTTCAAATACTTATTTGCAGCTGTATCATAGAAATAAATAGTTAAAAAATCATATATTGTGATTTCTGGATTTTTTAGATTATGTCTCTCACAGTGGACATGCACCTACGATGACAATTTCAGTCCCCTCCATGATTTCCAAGTGGGAGAACTTGCAAAATAGCAGGGTGTTCAAATACTTATTTTCCTCACTGTATATTTAATGTGTTTAGTTGTTTGATTGCATTGAAATATCAATGACTTTGTGTGTCGAACTGCTCTAAAACCAGAAGCTCTTCAGCTGGACCGTCTGTCTGTCAGGCTTCAGGCTCATTTCCACTCATTTTCAAACCCGCCTTCAAATTACTATTGTTTTTTTAAACAAATTTTTAGCCATTCAAACTAGTCTTTGTCAAATTCAAAGTATGTCTTGACAAGCTCTTATCATAAAAAAAAAATGGTGATTCATATATCTGTCACATACGGGTGGTTGCAATGAAAGCACAAAGATAGACATAAAAAAAACAGTTTTTAATATTACATCAAAAAAGGGAATACGTAGAAGAATAAATAAAAGAAATAAAAGAAAAATCATCCACATAATAGAAAGACGACATGGAACAGTGAACAGAGGAAACGTACTCGGTTACTAACGTAACCTCGGTTCTCTCTAGAGAGAGGAACGAGTACTGCGTAGAATACGCTAGGGGAAAATCCTTTTCCACGAGAATACTGAAGCCAAAAAATTATGCGTCTGCGTCACGTCCCGCCGAGACGGGCGTGGCTTAGGTCTATAAATACCGCTCGCAGGCTTCATATCTCTGTTTTTTCATAGTCGAAGCAACCAGAGCGCGTGCATGCACGGCAGGATACGCAGTACTCGTTCCTCTCTCTAGAGAGAACCGAGGTTACGTTAGTAACCGAGTACGTTCTCTTACGAGAGATTCTCTCGTACTGCGTAGAATACGCTAGGGGAACCTACTGTAAAACGCTGTGCGTGCTGGGATCTGATACTATAGACTCAAGGGCGACAGCCCGGAGTTCATACAGTACACAATCACCCAGGGGACTCACAGGGAATCCTGGAAGAGGAGGGGTTTAGCCACTATCTTCCTTTATGGCAGCATAGAGCAGCACTGCAATACTCAAATAGCTGCATAACTGACAGCGTCAGTTTATGAGATTTGGCCATACTAGACCGACAGTAGTCTGGCCTGTAGTGCGGGAACCTCTAGGTTGTAAAACCTTATAAATGTAGACGGAGAGGCCCAGCCTGCCGCCATACAAATATCTTGCAAGGCAATCCCACTTGACCAGGCCCACGATGAAGTCATGCTTCTCGTGGAATGCGCTTTGACACCCAGCGGGCACTGCATGCCCTTGGTTGTGTAAGCTAGCGCTATTGCGTCCACTACCCATCTGGATAGGGTCTGTTTCGAAGCGGCTAGTCCCTTAGAACGCCCGCTGAACGAAACAAAGAGCTGCTCCGTCTGTCTAAAAACAGACGAGCGAGACACATAAGCTCTTAACGCCCTGACTGGGCAAAGGGAGCTTTCATCCATATTTCCTTCAGTGACCGGCAGAGCAGACAGGGAGATGACCTGTGCTCTGAACGGTGTATTGAGGGATTTAGGAACATAACCGTGCTTAGGTTTGAGTATAACTCTAGAGTCATTCGGCCCAAATTCCATGCACGTCGCGCTTACTGAGAGCGCGTGTAAGTCCCCTATGCGCTTCACTGAAGCGAGAGCCAGAAGAAACGCCGTCTTGAAAGACAGGTGTTTAAGATCAATCTTCTGCAAGGGCTCGAATGGATGACCTTTCATGGCTTCCAGTACCGTAGAAAGGTCCCATATAGGGACTGTGGGAGGTCTGGGAGGATTCAGTCTCTTAGCTCCTCTAAGGAAGCGAATGACTAAATCGTTCCTTCCAATAGACTGGCCAAGCGTGGTCGAAGAGAACACTGCTATGGCCGCTACATAGACTTTGAGCGTGGAAGGGGACCTGCCCTTATCCAACAGCTCCTGTAGGAAGGAGAGAACCTCCGTCACACCGCAATGCAGGGGTGACACACCACGAGCTGTGCACCAGCTAGAGAACACTGACCATTTTGAGGCATAGAGACGTCGCGTAGACGGAGCTCTGGCCTGTGTGATAGTGTTTAACACTCCCTGTGGGAGGTCAGCGGGTACCCGTTGATGGCCCACACATGGAGGGACCACAGCTCTGGGTGAGGATGCCAGATCGAGCCGTTGGCTTGAGAGAGGAGATCCCTCCTCAGAGGCACTGGCCACGGGGCGGTGCTCGCTAACTGCATCACAATTGGGAACCAAGGTTGGCTCATCCAAAGTGGGGGTACAAGCAGCACTGAGCATCCTTCTTCCCTGACCCGTTCTACCACCTGAGTCAGGAGGGAGACGGGGGGAAAAGCGTAGAGAGGACGGCGAGGCCACTCGTGGGTCAGCGCGTCCTTGCTCTTCGAGAAAAATTCTGGACAGTGAGCGTTTTCTTGAGACGCGAACAGGTCTACTTCCGCTCTGCCGAATTTCTTCCACAGCAGCTGGACTGTCTGTGGGTGCAAAGACCATTCCCCTGTCGGAACCTGGTTCCTGGACAGTCTGTCTGGTCCTATATTTAGGAGCCCTGGCACGTGTGCTGCTCTCAGCGAGAGCAGGTTGCTGCGGGCCCATATCAGGAGGCGCCTGGTTAGCCTGTACAGAGTCAGGGACCTGAGGCCGCCCTGGCGATTTATGTAGGACACCACTGAGACGTTGTCTGAACGTATTAGCACGTGGTGTCCCTTTATGAGGGGACAAAAGCGCGTGAGCGCTTTGCTCACTGCCAACATTTCGAGGCAGTTGATATGTAAGAGCTTCTCCTGCTTTGACCATTGGCCAAAAAGTGGTCTGCCCTCGAGCAGCGCTCCCCATCCCGAGGTGGATGCGTCCGTGGACACCACCATCACTCTCGAGGAAGTCCCCAGGCTTACACCTGATTGGTACCAGTCTTTTGCCTCCCAAGGTTTCAAGGCTGCAATGCACGCTTGATTGACCTTGAAGCGAAGCCGACCGGAGGCCCACGCTGTGCGTGGTACTCTCTTTCTGAGCCAGAACTGCAGTGGGCGCATGCGCAGAAGGCCCAACTGGAGAACTGAAGATGCTGAGGCCATCAGACCTAGCATCCTTTGAAATGTTTTGAGAGGGACTATCGCGCCGCAGCGGAACGAGCCGGCTGCGCGCCGAATGTCCAGTGTGCGCTGAGATGACAGGCGTGCTGTCATTAGCAGCGAGTTCAGCTCTATTCCCAGAAAAGATATAATCTGTCTGGGAAATAGCGAGCTCTTTTCCCAGTTCACTGCGAGACCGAGATTCTCGAGGTGATCGAGTAAAATGGTCCTGTGCTCCACGAGCTCCGAGTGAGATTGGGCTAGAATCAGCCAGTCGTCCAGATAGTTCAGCACTCGTATACCCCGTAGTCTGAGGGGTGCGAGCGCTGCGTCCATGCACTTCGTAAATGTACGGGGTGCCAGGGACAAGCCGAAAGGCAGGACTGTGTACTGATATGCCTGGCCCTCGAAGGCGAATCTCAAAAATCGCCTGTGACGTGACGCTATCTGTATTTGAAAATACGCGTCCTTTAGATCTATTGACACAAACCAGTCCCCTCGGCGGACATGCGCGAGGATTTTTCTGGTCGTGAGCATCCTGAACTGGCGCTTCAGAAGCGCTCTGTTCAGCTGCCGCAGATCTAGTATGGGTCTGAGACCCCCGTCTTTCTTGGGCACCAGGAAGTAGCTGCTGTAAAGCCCCCCTTCGCTTTGAGCTTGAGATAGGGGTTCTATAGCCCCTTTGCTCAACAGTTTCAGAATCTCGGCTCGAAGTAGATGAGCTACTTTCGATTCTACCGTGGTCTCGACGCGCGCCATGAAGCGCAGAGGGCGCCGGCGAAACTGCAGCGAATAGCCTTCTTTTATGATGTTCAGCACCCATCTCGAAACTCCGGGAAGCTTTTCCCACGCAAGTGCGCGAGTAGCTAGGGGCTGGATGCGAAGCACGCTCTGATCGGCTCGCGATACAGCGGCTTTTGTGTGCTGTGACATAAGCGTCGCGCTCATGACATCTGAGGCAGGGGGCGCGCTGATAACAGCGGGCAGAATGCCCGCGCTCGACTCCTCTGCAGTGTTTAGCTGAGAGGGGGAGGGCTGGGCTAGTTTCATGTCTGTGTGTGGGAGTGGGCGCAGAGCAGCGGGCACATACACCACTTTTACAGCATTGCTCGCGTGAGCAGAGCATATGCATACTGATCCTGTATTTACAGAGACCGTGAGACATGTGGGAAATAGCGTTTGTGGGCACTGGGTAGTGGGCACGTTTGCTACGTTTAAAGCGCAATCGATCTGAGTCGATTTTATGTGCGCGAGCCCTGTGTGAAGGGCTGTGCTTGTGTGTAGGAATGGGCACTGAGTAGTGGGCATTTTTTCTACACATGAAACACCGCCGGCCGTGGCCGGGACACCAGAAAATACACTCTTTAAGGGATTTATCTGGGTAGCCGTAAAAACGGCTTTTTTGTGCAGGCAAGCAGGCAATGGAACCGGCTTGTTGGCTGCTAAATACGCTGGACCAGTCACATTTCCTGGAACTGGACGAGCGGCAAGCTTTGGTGGAAGTCCGGCCACAGCGGGACTTGGACACCGTCGCTTTCCTAGGCGTGCTAGGACGTTTTCGGGGCCTCTGGCTTTAACGCAACCTTTTGCCTTTTGGTGGCGCGAAGAGCGAGGTCTGTAGCGCTCCTCAAGTCCGGCACGCAGATTGCGTCAGGTCCTCTCTCATCCAGCTTACGGAGGAGATCGGCCTGGTATATCTGGAGCGTGGCCATGGTGTGCAATGCTGACGCGGCCTGCCCGGCGGCGGAGAAAGCACGGCGGAGCAGGGCTGACGTCGTGCGGCAGGCTTTTGAGGGCAGCGCCATCTTAGCACGCCGTCCAGCGGAGGGCGGGCATAAGTGAGCTGCAATAGCCTCTTCGACCGGCGGCAGGGAGTGGTAGCCTCTGTTCTTTGCGTCGTCGACAGCGGAGAACGCCAAAGAGACAGAGGATCGTGTCCTGGCCAAAAAAGGGGAGCTCCAAGACTTAGCGACTTCTTCATGAAGCTCAGGAAGAAAAGGCGCTGGCTTGGATGCAGGTGAAACGCGCTCCCCAGGCAGGAAGTAGCCGTCCAGCCGGTTGTGAGCAGGCTCGCCGTGGCCTGAGTGAGTACGCGCATGAGCTCCGCCTCAATGCTCGCTCTCTTCCCCGTAGAAGCACGGGCAGGGGGGGCGGGATCCTCAGAGCTCGCCCAATCCTCACTGCCTGATGCTAAGAGAGAGCAGGAATCCCCCTCTCGCAGCAGCGCGTCGATCTCATCAGCGTCATCGACAGAAGCGGCGGCAGACCGCGGCCGCTGTCCGTCCGGAAGTGAAGCTGATGAAACCGGAGAAGCAGGCGGGCGCACCGGCGAGCTTTGACGGCTGGGAGAGGGCTCCGGGATTCGCTGAGTGCGGCGCTTTTTACGGCGCGGCACAACAGCAGGTGTGGGCGCAGTCTCGCTGAATAGTGCCAAGCGAGTCCTCAGAGTCGCTAATGGCAACAGCTCGCAGTGAGGGCAGCCGCCGTCAGCGAGCGCGAGAACTGCGTGCTCTTGACCCAGGCAGGAAGCGCATATGACATGGCGGTCCCCGTCGCTGAGTGCGGCTTTGCACGAGCCGCAAGAAGGCATCTTGAAAAAGACGCAGCTCTTTTAGATAGTGTGAGTCGCGCCGGCGAACACACACACACACAGTGCAGAGAAAGGATATGGGCGCTGGATAGCGCAGCAGGAAGGCGATGAAGGCGGCGCGGCCAGCAGCTTCGTCGACTCGTCCCGCTGAGGTGCTTCTTCAACAGCGCGGCTTCTTCTCGGATCCAGCGATGTGAGTTGCTTCGCTGAAGGATGAAAAACCAGAGATATGAAGCCTGCGAGCGGTATTTATAGACCTAAGCCACGCCCGTTTCGGCGGGACGTGACGCAGAGGGCGCGAAGCGCCCTCATTGGGTCTGACGTCACTCTAGGTCTCGCTCGATAGGCTTAAGCAGTTGCCAGCAGACCAGCCAATAGGCGCGTGAGCTGCCTCGCCTATGTCTGTATGCTGCCGCAACGCGTTTTACATTAATACAAAATTAAGGATAATTTTTTGGCTTCAGTATTCTCGTGGAAAAGGATTTTCCCCTAGCGTATTCTACGCAGTACGAGAGAATCTCTCGTAAGAGAACTAAGGGTATAAATACACATAGATAACTAAATGAACAACAGGTGAACATAATCCACTGAGAAACAAACTAGCAAACAGCACTCAGGAAAAACAGCACAGGAAGGAAAACCAAACCAGAACAGAACGAGACCGTTACAACATAATCTTAACTTCTTAAAACAAAAATATGTTACAGTGGAATTGAATGTAGCCTATCTGTGAAGATAAATAAACCATTCAAATACTCACTGTTTCAATAATATACAATACACTAGACAAACAATATATATGTTAAAAAAAATGTTAGTGTGGAAAAAAATTGCACAATTGTATAGAATTGTGCAATGTTGTTGCCATGACAACAAAACAGCTAAACACACACACACACACACACACACACAATAACAACTTTACAGTTGTTTTAATTGAAAGTTTTAACTCAAAAATTAATATGAGTGTTTTTTTAAATTCTAAGCTTCACATTTCTACTCTATAATCCTCCAAGATATGTCCCCATTCACCCCTGACTCCAACAGAGTGTCGGCCCAGATCCTGGCCACATCCGGTACATGGATTCGATGCGTGCCAGATGTGGGCCGGATCTGTTGCTGTCTGGGACATCTACACCAAAAACACTAAAGCCAAAACAGACTATCAGCAGTCCTGAAAAATCTAACCAAAGAACGATTTTTTTATTTTATTTTTACTGAAAATAAATGTTTATGGATCCTTGGTGCCGCATAAAACCCTGCCAGAGAGGACGAGAAGGAAATAACAGCTTTACCTCTGTTCTGTTTGCTCCCTCTGCTCATCTGTCCAGAAATCTGGCTCCATGGTCTTATCTAAAGTGCTCTGGCAAACAAAGAAACTCAAATGAACTTTTATTTAAATGCATGTTCTCTCAAATTTAGGATTATTGCTGTTTTTAAATGGGTTAAAAAAGGAAAGCATGTGGGGATTTAGTCTCAGTTGATAACTTAGCTTTTAGTTAAGGGTTCATTGAAGTAATAACTTATTTTTCTTTCGTTTTCTCTCTCTCTCTCTATACTGATCTCACTATACAGTTGTGAGAGGGCGTATGTCTAAGAGTGTGTAGTCATGCCTTCATTTGCTAGGCATGGTAAATGTTTTTACACATGTATGTTTTAATTATAACTGTGAAGCACTTTGGGCAACAACGGTGTTATTAAATGTGCTATATAAATAAATAAAAGTTGAAGTTGAAGTAGTCTGTAAACACTATGAAGCCTGCCATGAGGGAACCTGACACCAGTGTAACTCCACCTGACTGCAGGTTATTTACCACGTCCTCCCTCTCAGGTGTGCATAAAGAGCGCATTATCTGTGGGCATCGGAGGACTCGTGTACATTAATGATTGTAATGTTTGATCATCTCTGATTGACAGGTGTCATGTGTTCGCTTCATTAAATAACAACAGTGAAATTATGTTTTTTTTAGAGACCTGCACATTAATATTTATCCGGACTTGTTTAGAATGCATAGGCAAGCAGATATAAAGCACTCAGAGGAATGAAAGTTTGCAATTTTATACATTTATTTGTGCACATCAATCTAATTAGGAGTATTTGTAAAGGACACTTACCTGATTTTGAGTGTCCATCCAGCTCTCTGACCTGCTTGTCTTTCTTCTTACTCGCTGTGCACCTTTATCTTCCACTCAGCATTGTTCTTCAATAATGCAGCACTTCTATGGTTTCTCCTTCCGTGACTTCACGTTTCCTTTGGTGTGATCATACTCCTCCCATCAGTCTTCACATCTAATTAGATTCTTTAAGTGTTGCTGTCTTCATGCATTAATAAGTCATATAGACCAGCAAATTAATGTGCACATTGTGCAGAGCCTGAGTGTTATTTAACATACTGTATTTTGTTACATGTTCAAAACTTGTTACTGTATTTATTCATTTAAATGTATATTTTAGAACAACATACAGTGCAGAACATCATCATATTTCCCATATTTTAGAAGAGCAAACAATTTTCAAATAATTTGATTAGATCGCAAACTATTTAAATGATGAAAGTTCTCAGGTTTTACTACACAGGGTTTTCATACATTTTGGTTTCAACAAGCAGCAATTACACGTTTAAAATGTGTTTTATACATACCGTTGTGAAAAAAGCAAGTGTGCTTAAGTGTATTTTATGTGTTTATTTCTTAAAAGTATATTTAAAAAAACTGTACTTGTGGACTGTACTTTTTGTGCTTTATAGCACACCTATTTCAGTGCGGTCACACTTTATTTGACAGTGTCCTTGTTATACATTAAATGTAGTTAGGCTACTAACAGTAAATTATGCATAATTACATGCAACCCTAAACCAAACCCTAATCTTAACCATAACCCTATAGTAAGCACATAATTAAGTTGTTAATTAAGTACTTACATGTATAATTAAACTGTAATAAGGACACATTAAAATAATGTGTAACAATGATTTCATAACATTCTATATTAAATTTAACTACAGTTCAGTTACAATGTTGAACCTTTTGTGTATGTTTTGTACTTTGAGGGTCGAGGGATAGCAGATTTACAGTGGCAGAGGGGGATCTACAAGTATTTCTTTAATAAAACTGCTGCACTAAGATCTATATCTCAACTCTCTCCCTGTCTGGACAGAAACAGAATAACCAACCGAGAATAAAATATGTTGACCCTCGAGGACCAAACTCGTGAGTATTTGGAACTGGCATGCGTGGTGGACTATCCAAAGGACTCCCTCTGTGATGGTCCTCAAGGGTCTGTCTTCTGCAGCTTTATTGAATGGGTACTTTTCAACTGCAATTCCCTCTTCACAATAGGTGAGGAGGAGGATCCAGATCCTAAGCTTGTGTATATGCCCGGCATGGACTTATAATGAGTTAGCACTTATTGACATGGATACTCCCACCCATGCGGTCTTTCCTTCCCTAGCGGTCCCACCCGGCTCATTGGAAGCTCTTCCTCCTCCTCTGGTCCTGTCTTGTTCTGTTCCCAGGCTCTGCCTCCTCCACTGGTTCCATCCAGTTCCCTAGCTCGCCTTCGTCCTCCTGATCCACCAGCTCTCCTCAGCCCTCCGACGCAAACACAGTCTCTTGGTCACACTGATCCACCATAGTTTTCGGAGTAGTGGCCTCAGAATTTCGAACCGTTGGCTCCACCTCAAATTTACAAGCCCAGGGGTGCTTCTCAATACTTACTTGTGCATCCTCGTTTCCTTTCCTCATGTCTCAGCTCCACCCCCTGTAGGATGTGAGGGCAAGGCTGCAAGGAACAGAAAACGAGGACGGAGGAATCGAAGGAAAGCTTATTTGTATTTTGGA
This sequence comes from Rutilus rutilus, assembly GCF_951802725.1. Taxonomy (NCBI): domain Eukaryota; kingdom Metazoa; phylum Chordata; class Actinopteri; order Cypriniformes; family Leuciscidae; genus Rutilus; species Rutilus rutilus. The sequence continues at coordinate 42,659,328 of NC_140222.1, forward strand.
ATATTCTTGATCACTCGAGTGTCACTTCACTGCGACATCAGATGTGCTCAAAGGATCTGCCCTTATGTTGTTAAAGTTTGGTTATTTAAAAAATGTATAAAAAATAAAGATAAAGCAAGATGCCCTGTTGATATATGTGTGTTATATGATTTATTTAAACTACAAAGGTAAAGCGTAAATTTAAATTATTGTGACAGATGTGAAGGGGGAGGAGAATTCATATGTGTTTCTCGTCAAGAAAGACTTCCGCATAGTATACACTACACCTGTGCATCCTCGCCCCTCGCCTATTCGTTCCTCACTCCTCGTTCCTCATCCTCGCCCCTCGCCTATTCGTTCCTCATCCTCGTTCCTCGCCTATTCGTTCCTCATCCTCGTTCCTCGCGGTGCAATTAGAGAACTGAGATGTCCTTCAAAATGGCTGAGCTCGATTGGTTTCCAGGTCATAAGATTCCAGGTTTCTCAGTCCTCGTATAATCCAACTCCACCTTGGCCCTCTGATCCAGCGGTGTCACCGTTGTTCTCCAGTCCTCCAGTTCCGCCTTGGTCTCCAGTCTCCCAGACTCACCTGTGTCTAGTTTAGTTTATCAATATCCTGTGCACTTATACTCCAGAGTTTGTTCAGTTCATGGTCAACTATTGTCTTTGTTGCGTTTGTGTTTGTCGGTGCCATTGAAATGATCTTGTTTATTTAATAAAACTGCTGCATTAAGATTCATGTCTCAGTTCTCTCCTGCCTGGAGGTAACAAAACCTATAGCGTTTTGTTGTATAGCGCTAACAAAAGCAAACATGAGATAAAAACGTATGTGCCGAAGCAACCATGTAGCTTGCTTGTACAAGACTTTGAGCTCTTTTATCGTGGCCGGTCCTCAGGGGGCGTCCAGCTGATGCTGACGCTGCCAAAGGAGATTCATTCAGAATTAGTGGTATCTCATTTCGTCTGGCTAATTCCTTATCAATAAAACTGCCTGCTACTCCTGAGTCGAGCTGGGCCTTAGTAATGATGGTGTTTATAATAATGTATAATACCATCACTAATAATTTGTGCAAACGCTTCTTTTTTTCTGCACATCGACAACATCCCTGAACTTGCTGTTGTAATTCTTCTCCTCCTCATCCTACACAATAGTAATTTCACATGTCTTAACATGTTCTGTGAGGATTTAAAGTAGAAGTGTCCATACTTGTGGCAAACTGCTTTTGGCATGCTGCTGAATGAGGATATTTGGACTGCTGTCTAGCTCTTTAACTGCTTTCACAAATATTTGGAGTATTTTATCCATATATCCACAATTTTATTAGCCTGGGTTTCCCCATGCTGCCTTACGCACAGCGCGATTTTATTCACGCTGCTAGGCAGCCTGGATACCATGGACAAGATTTTCGCCTCAGCGAGGGGACCAATCACAGAACGGGGAGGGAGCAGCAAGACGATGACGACGTCTATGCAACACACCGAAGCAGTTTGTTTATATCTATACATACATTCTACCCTCATGTTTGTCTTGCACAAACTGCAATAGTCGCTGAACGCCATCGTGTACACATAAATCTCTGTCATCTGGTATAATTGAAACGATTGGCTATGAGCTACGTACAGGCGCATTTGATAAACATTCGTAGCACCCAATAAACGGCTCTGGGCATTCGTAAACCAATCCTCAAATACGAGAAAATGAACATGTGGTTCCCAGACCACGTCTCAAAGAGACTAGGTCTGACGTTAGCCAGGCTACAATTTTATAGTGCCAGGAAGGAGAGCTTCCATCTAGATGGTCCTCCTACATAACAGTACTGTAGTAAAACACCAACAAAATGGAAGGCCTCAAAACATAAACGGCAATTGTGTCAAATATAATGGTGACCATGAGACGGGACTCAGCACACAAGTAATGATTCAATGCACAAGCATGTGTATGTGCATGGGGCTGAAATAATATTGTTTCTAACTAGAGCCAATTACATTTCTAGCTGTGGCCCAATTCATTTATCAACCTAAGGGCCAGATTTACTATACAGGGCAAATTAGTGTACGAACATAATTCCAGCTGTTAGTAAATCTGACCCTATATTTTCAGAACAATTTGACAAATCAAAACTCTTTTAATAACAGTTCACCTACACCAACTATGAAAACATCATATCACTATGAAAGACGACCTAGCCAATGAGTATTAGCAACTGCACATTTCCCGCTCCAACCATACATTACTTAGATGTTGTTCTGAAACAGCTCTAAAAGAGCACTAAACCCTTTCATAAAACTGATCCCTGTCACATTAAAAACAAGAAGCATTACATTTGGCATATATTTTTTACAAGAACAACTAAACTAAGTTTAGTATAGCGGCAATAATTTAAAGATTTCAATTTAGATTTTTTTGTTTCCAAATGTTTTTCTTATTGAATTATGCATTTTGCCATGTCCAGGTTGTTATACAGTGGAGAATATAATTATTTGATCCCCTGCTGATTTTGTAATGTTCACTTACAAAGAAATGAAGGGTCAATAATTTTATGGTAGGTTTATTTTAACAGATAGAGACAGAATATCAACCAAATAATCCAGAAAAACACATTATATAAAGGTTATAAATTGATTAGCATTTGATCGAGTGAAATAAGTATTTGATCCCCTACCAACCAGCAAGAATTCTGCCTCCCACAGATTGGTTATGTGCCCATGTGAAACACAGTCCTGTCACTTTAAGAAAGTACTCCTAATATCAGCTCGTTGTGTGTATAAAAGACACCTGTCCACACAATCTGTAACTTCCATTCCAACCTCTCCACCACCATGGGCAAGACCAAAGAGCTGTCAAAGGACATCAGGGGCCGTATTCACAAAGCATTTTATCTTACCACTAGGAGTACTCCTAAATCGCACTAAAAGATTTTAGCTAGGAGTTTTCTCTTAAAAGTTATTCACAACGCCTTTCAGACCTACTCTTAGTAAAGAAAAATGACAACTCCTAAACTAAGAGTGAGTCTTTGTTGCTATGGATGACGTCATTACTCATGCACGAGCTTGACTGAAGTGACCACCTTGATTGGCTGATGATTGTAACGCGGGAATGATTCCAAACCCCTCCCCTACGATGATGATTGACAGGTGACAGGTCTGAGAATGCGTGCGCTACACAAGTAGTGCGAAGGTCGGAAGATGATGAATAACTGAATAAATAGCCTAAATGAATAAAGAGTAAGGAAAAACAAATAGCCTAGTAGCCTAATGAAACATATGGATTGATGCGATATCTTTGCAACATTATTGAATTAGTCTGTCACTATATGCCTCTGCCTACGTTTGCAAAGAGAAGAACATTTTAATTTGATTCACAATCAAACGTTACAATTAGTTTACATGCAATGAATGAGTAGCCTAGTTTTGGTTGTTGTTGGTGCCGTTATTGCATCCCTAGTTATGCCTACAATGCAAAATTGTTCCCTCGCAATTGGAAGCTCCTGTAGCCGCCGTATACGCATTTCAAAACATCGCAACGTGAAATGCCACAAAAAGCGGTTTGTGAATAGGTCTTAGTGAGTTAGGAGTCCTCTCGACTTCTTTTAAGCTGTCCCAGGCTTAGGTGCTACTTTTAGGGCTAAAATGCTTTGTGAATTACTCTTAGTCAAAAAAATTACGAGTCCTAAAGTTACGAGAGACACGCCCATTATTTTTAGGAGTTGCTCCTAAATTCGCCAGTTAGGAGCTACTTTTAGCCTTAAAATTCTTTGTGAATACGGCCCCAGGACAATATTGGAGACCCACACAAGGCTGGAATGGGCTACAAGACCATCAGCAAGAAGCTTGGTGAGGAGGAGACAACTGTTTATACATTTAACACATTATATATACACGTTATAAATTGATTTGCATTTCAGTGAGTGAAATAAGTATTTGATCCCAAGCAAAACATCATTTAGTACTTGCTGGAGAAACCCTTGTTGGCAAGCACAGAGGTAAGATGTTTCTTGTAGATGTTTCTCACCAGGTTTGCACACATCTCAGGAGGGATTTTGGTCCATTCCTCTTGGCTGTCGCAAGATCTTGGATTAAGATCTGGAGACTGGCTAGGCCACTCCAAGACCTTAATGTGCTACTTCTTGAGCCACTCCTTTGTTGCCTTGGCGGTATGTTCTGGGTCCTTGTCATGCTGGAAGACCCATCTTCAGTGTTCTGGCTGAGGTAAGGAGGTTCTCGTCCAAGATTTGACAGTACATGGCCCCGTCCATCAGCCCCTCAATATGGTGAAGTCGTCCTGTACCCTTAGAACAGAAACAGCCCCAGAGCATAATGTTTCCACCTCCGTGCTCGACTGTAGGGATGGTGTTCTTGGGGTCATAGTCAGCATTTCTCTTCCTCGAAACACGACGAGTTGAGTTGATGCCAAAGAACTCAATTTTGGTCTCATCTGACCACAGGACTATCTCCCAAGCCTTCTCTGAATCATTAGATGTTCATTGACAAACTTCAGACGGGCTTGTACATGTGCAGGGGGACCTTGCGGGCGTTGCAGGATTTCAATCCATTGTGGCGTAGTGTGTTACCAATGGTTTGCTTGGTGACTGTTGTCCCAACTGCCTTGAGATCATTAACAAGCTCCTCCCGTGTAGTTCTGGGCTGATCCCTAACCTTTCTCATGATCATCCTTACCCCATGAGGCGAGATCTTGCATGAAGCTCCAGACAGAGGGCGATTGATGGATATTTTATATTTCTTGCATTTCCGAATAATGGCACCAACAGTTGTCTCCTTCTCACCAAGCTTCTTGCTGATGGTCTTGTAGCCCATTCCAGCCTTGTGTGGGTCTCCAATATTGTCCTGATGTCCTTTGACAGCTCTTTGGTCTTGCCCATGGTGGTGGAGAGGTTGGAATGGAAGTTACAGATTGTGTGGACAGGTGTTTTATACACATAACGAGCTGACATTAGGAGTACTTTCTTAAAGTGACAGGACTGTGTTTCACATGGGCACATAACCAATCTGTGGGAGGCAGAATTCTTGCTGGTTGGTAGGGGATCAAATACTTATTTCACTCGATCAAATGCTAATCAATTTATAACCTTTATATAATGTTTTTTTCTGGATTATTTGGTTGATATTCTGTCTCTATCCGTTAAAATAAACCTACCATAAAAATTATAGACCCTTACTTTCTTTGTAAGTAGGCAAATCCTTATTTTCTCCACTGTAGACCTAAATCTCCTCTTCCAAGATCAGGGGCCCGTTCTTCGTACGTCGCTAACTCAGTTAGCTGGATTTGATTGTTGGGGATTTGGCATGATCTTGGATTGTTTGGTTCTTCGACGCTCATCCTGGACTTGCTGTCATAGCAACAGGTGCGCAATTTTAAACCTGCTCGGGAGCAGGCTTATTTCATGTTAACAGGATTAGATCCCGGCTTCATAAGCGGAGCTGATACGGGAAGTCCAGCGCAGCGCGATAGTGCACTTTCTGAGATATATTTTTTTTCTCGTGACTCGTGAGATTGTCGTTTACATTATTAATTTGTTGGAAACGCACATTTATTTTCGACTTGTCGGAGTCGGGCTTTAACTACAGCACAAACTGTTTGCATTGCCCTAAGATTATTTGCGAGTGGCTCTTTCCTTTACACTATTGGATATGCGGAGAACTTGATGGAAAGTGCTTTCTGTCGTGTCATTCGGAGTTTACCTGGCGCTTTTAGGTTTTTTTGTGGCATTTCCAAGCCACTTAAGACCCAATGTTGTAAAGCATTTTTTTAAAGCATTTTTTTTTTTTTTTTTTTTGGCTATCATAATTTTTTATGAAGATCATGCAATCATGACCATGCCGATTACAGTATATGTCACTCAGGCTTCACTAACGTGAAGCCATACTAGACTGCTAGATAGACTGCCATCAAGGCCTCAATGAAGGGGATTATGTGAACAGAAAGGGGGTTCACAATGTAAATGTGCAGCCCAGTTACTATTGTGATTCTTAATATTCCAGATTAGTAATATTATATCAAATAATAAAAAAAAGGCAGTTGACTAAAATCTTCCATATCACAAATGTGAAAGCAAAATGGCCAGGATCTGTGCATGACTTAAGCATTTTCAGAGATTCACATTTATGCACATTATTTGAAAGTGGTAAGAAAAGTTCCACAATTAAATATCAAGCTCACTGTATTACACACACTTATGCTGATCCTACAGAACTGCATTTTTTCATAGGTGATTATGACATGTTCCTGCCTGCAGACAGGTGTTTTATGACCCCATTCCCTGACCCAAACCAGTTACAATGCAGCTCCAGGACAAGGGCACACAATGAAATGAACTTTGGCTAACTAAAGGGAAGATGTCAGTGTCTGAAAACTCCTGAGGGTTGCACACCTGACAGGGCCTGTGACATTGCATGTGCCATATTACACAACATTGCCAAAAAACAAAAAAAAACAAAAAAACACTTTTCATTAAATGTTTAATAAAAGACAAATATGCTTAGTTCCTTGAGTTTTATTTCAGTTGATCTTTTTTTCTCAGCCTTTTTCTTGGTTGCTTTTATAATCAGACAACCATTTATTTAACAGTGCCTTTTATAAAAGAGACTATAATATAACAAAAAATTACCATTATGTAGAATATTTTTGTACTTCACTTTTATTTGTTCCCATGTTCTAGTGTGGTGACTCTGACATTACAGTGCACAAAGTAATTATGCAATTATTAAAATACAAAAATATAGGCTAATACCCACTGAGCAAGTCTCCGTCTGTGGACGTACAAAACAGGTTGATATCAAGTCCGCCCGTCCAGGCCATGATCTGAACGTCCATTGACAGCCAGAATTAGTCGATTAATGACACTGAGTAATTATGTCCAATCTGGCCATAATCTAAACGTCCACTGACAGCCAGAACTAGTTAAGAAAAGACGTTCATACTGGCTATAATCTGGACGTCCGTTGACATCCAGAAACAGTCCATAAATGACGTGAATAAAGATGTCCAATCCGGCCATAATCTAATCGTCCACTGACAGCCAGAACTAGTTCAGAACAAAATGACAAACAATATCTGTAAATTAATTAACTGACTGTTAATTTATGGACTATATCATTAACTGTTAAATTGATCTTGCTGATCAGACACCAACAGGGTTCATGATGCACACATGATGCTTTTAAGTCCTCCTGGGAAGTTTGTATTCATGAGGTTTTACTATTTTACTATTTATGTTTTAAATTAATTTATGAAGCCACTGTAAAATGTATCATTACATGTTATATTGTAATACTATAATACTGTCATATTTTGTGCAGGCATTAGCTTACTTCATCGTAAATAGAAAAGCCTGACAATGTAACTCCTAAATACCAAAGTATTGTGGTATTACATGTTTCTCACTGACACACTCTTCAAGATCGGGCTAAAAGAAAATCCCAAGCTTCATATTTTCATCATTGTGGCGGCGTTCATGTATGTTCAATTTGTAAATACGATCTTTATGATACAGATATGTTTTGAATGCATCAATAGCTCTAGTTTAGGGACAATCCATACAAACAATCTTTACTAAACAGACTGTCACAGTGAGAAGATTTTTGTCCTTTATCAATGCTAAAGGCCTAACCTCTGCAGTTAACACCATGCTGTTAAATAAAAGTCTGTAGGCAAGTCTTAAGGTTAGGGTTAGGGTTAACCTTAACCCTTAATTTCTAACCCAGACCCAGTTTCACAGACATGGTTTAGATAAAGCCAGGATTTGTCCTTAGTTCAATTTGGGTATTTAATTATAGCTTTTAAAAATGTGCCTTAGAAAAAAAAAAACCATTACTGGCATGCATCTTGAGACAAAACAATGGCACTGCCATAAGATATGTCAGTTGCTTTCAGGTAATACTGCTCAAACATGCATTTTAGTCTGGGACTACAGGCTTAAGTCTTGCCTGTGAAAGTGTGAAACCCGGGGTATTATGTTGTAACTTGTATATAATTATGCCAATGTTACCAAAGTGTTGCGTTGGACAGAGGATGATTAACTCTAAACCAACAGCTTGTGTACCAGTGCCACACAGGGTGAAAAAGGATGTTGACATTATTAGGCATAAGAGTGTTTCTAAAGGAAAGGTCAAGAATTTGTGAAAGTGTAAAAGGGTCATTATGGGTCACATGAATGTAACTGTCACCACCATGATACCAATTCATTAGATTTTCATATAGATACAGAATTGTATATGAATATATGCAGTGTTTGCTCTGTTTAATACACTGTTTGCTCTATTAAATTGCGCTTTATAAGAACAGTGGTAAATACATATTATATATGGTCATTTACTGTAAGTTCTTACAGTATTTTTAATCTTTAATTTTTAATGTTTAATTTTTAATCATGCACTGCAATGAAAAAACAATTTAACCAATTGATTAAATATACAGCCAGCCTACAAATACAACCAAATAAATAGCACATTATATATTCATATTTTCCTGTAATTGCAATGTTGCCACACTATTGGCTGTCTCTCCTAGCTGTTTTGAGCATGATTGGTTATTCTCTGTTTATTCTGACTGTCATCCAGGAATCTAGCCAATGACAACTAAGCGCGCCTTGAGTCAAGTTTGAATAAACGTCAGTTGAGCGAGTCGGTGTTTGCTCTGCGCGGGATCTTCAATATTAGCCTATTCTGTGGGTTTTACATCGTTTAAAACATGGATTATTTTACATCGGACTGCTAAATGTTTATTTTGAGCGAGTTGCTGGGTGTTGCTGGGTGTAAATGAAGAACAAACAAGGAAATGGACAAAGAATTTTAACAACGGACATATTGCAATCTACGGAAGGTAAATAACTTTATTTTATACAAATTCTGCTACATCAAGATATAGTGTATTAAATTGAGAATCTAAACGCGATTAGAGCAATATTATTAGTGCATACGGTATTCCCAATGTATTAATGTTATGTGCTGCTAGGATGTGTAACGTTAACTTGTCTAACTTTATGATAAAAAATAAATGCTTTACAACGAGTGAACTGAGAATATTGTATCTTTAGACAGTCAAAGTCTTACTATAAGAATCTGCAAACTAGGCTTTTGAATTTGTTGATCGCGGGATGGCTAACCGATCAGTTAAATTAACGAGTCGTAATAATATGTTTTGGAGCTGGTGAGTCAATTTTGCAAGCTTTTGCAAATGTCTCCGTTAGTAAGTAAAACAAATAACTAATATTGATGTGTATGTGTGTGTTTCCTTCATGATCCAGGCATTTTGGGAATAAATATTATCCAGCCACACGATGTTCAGATGCGGTGAGTATTGTCATAAAATACACGTGAAATAGAGACAGAACATGTAAACTCTGCTCAAATGCACTGGTTCAAACCCTCCAGACAAGCTTTATCTTCTTGAGTTTACAGGCCTTGCTGACCCAAAAATAAATGTCTTTCAAAATGAAAGTATTTTTTTCAAACCTCTATAACTTACTTTTGTGAAACACAAGAATTTTGGGAATAAAACAACTAGGCCTATATTCATTGTATGACAAAAATAAAAGGCATTTTTCAAGATATCTTAATTATGGTTCTAGGCCTACATAAGAATCTCATAAAATTTCAACATGAGGGTGAGTAAGCTAACTCTATTTTTTTTTTTTTTTTTTTTTGGATGAGCTGTTCTTTTAAAGGATTAGTTCACCTCAAAGTTAAAAATTGTGTCATCATTTACTCACCCTCAAGTTGTTTCAAATCTGTATGAATTTCTTTCTTTCTTTCTTCTGCTGAACACAAAGAAAGATATTTTGAAGAATGTCTGTAACTTGGGTCCCATTGACTTCCATAGTATTTTTTTTTTCCTACTATGGAAGTCAATGGGACCCAAGTCTGTCTGTTTACTGACATTCTTCAAAATATCTTTCTTTGTGTTCAGCAGAAGAAAGAAATTCATACAGGTTTAAATCAACTTGAGGGTGAGTAAATGATGACACAATTTTCAACTTTGAGGTGAACTAATCATTTAAGGACATTTGCTAAATTAACCATGTTTTATTTATTATAGTGTAGAAACCATGTTTTTATGGTGGATTTAATACAATAATTTATTAAGTGAGTATAGGAGCAGGCTTCACTGCATATATTAATAAAGTTTTAGAGTGCTGGCCTGGATAATTGTAATACGTAAAATAGGAAAGAGGCCGCACTATGCATAAACTTATATTTGCAAAAATGTGTTTCGGCGCGTGCAAACTGATGAAGGCACATGCCGAAACGTGTTTTTGCAAATAAAAGTTTATGCATAGTGTGGCCTCTTTCCTATTTTACGTATTACAATAATTTATTACCATTTGGTTAGTGTCGCAAAACAGTGTTAATTTTTAGTAAGGGTTCTCCAGATTTATATAACACTTATGGAACATTAAAAAAATGGTCCTATGTTACCCGATCAATAATCCTATTAACACACTTTTTTAAAAAATATATATTTTTAGATCAAGCATTGGACTTACGGAGCAGAATAGGCACCAACAGAGAAACAAGTCCATCACTAGTAAGTATCCACTGCAGTATCTGGTTACACTTTATTTCTATAGTCCACTTTAGAAATTTTACTAACTATAACATTTCAACTACATGTCAACTTAACTCTCATTAGAGTATTAGTAGGCTGTAGTAGACAGTCAATAGACTGGTAGGTTAAGTTTAGATGTTAGGATTCGGGTTAGGAGAATAAGTTGACTTGTAGTTGCCAAGTAACTAATAGTCAGTAGAATGTCTGTTAGGGGACCAACAAAACAGAGTGTTAGCAAATATTAAGCAGACAGTCTACTAATACTCTAATGACAGATAGTTGACATGTAGTTGCAAAGTTACTTATAGTTAGTAGAATGTCTAAAGTGGACTATCGAAATAAAGTGTTACCCAGTATCTAAATCCGCAGTCAATTTTAAAGGCACAATGCACTCCGAAATTAAAAAAATGATCTCTTTTTTTTCTTCACTCGTGCCATTCCAGATGTATATCTGACTTTCTTTCCACAAATATATATTTTTTAATTATCCATTATTCTAAGCCAATATAATGCAAGTGCATATGCCAGAAACTTCATACAGCCTACTCACAGCTTGCTGTGTTGTTCACACAAGATGTTTTCTGCACTTATCATGTGAGCAATGCTCTTGGACTTTTTCGACCTTCAGCATTTTGGTGTCTATTCACTTGCATTATTTGACACACAAACACAAGAGATGGATAATATTTCTAAAAGTCTAGTTTATTTTTTCTAAAATATGTGTTTTCATCTGAAGAAAGAAAATCATATACCTTTCGGTCGGCATAAGGTAGATAAAATGAAGGGGGAATCAGTTTGCTCTCCTTTACCTAGTATTATTTATAAACCTTACATGTGATTTAATAAATGTACAATTAAAGGGGTGTTCCAAGCAAACATCTAAATCCCTTCACAACGAGCCCTTCCACAAAAGGGTTAGCAAAGGGGGACATGCATGCGATGGTAAATTAACTGAAGTAATTTTATCTTATAGTAATTTTATATTATATTCATGGTAATGTGACCTAGGATGGCAAGTTCCTGTGATTCATTTTAAAACTAGATATGGTGGAAGAGTTCCATTTAACATAGAATAATTGAGTTGTTTGTTTGGGTTTGCTATATTACACACATTTTCATCATACCGAAGTTCCACAGGTAAAACTTTTATTAATAGATGCGTTAATGTAACTACCTGCAGGGTTAAAAGAAAAGACGTCAAGAACACACAAACTTAAGGAACTTTTACACAACAACAATGTACTAAAAACGGAAGAGTTCTTTCTTTGTTCAGATGACAACGTTATTAAAACGATTACCGTTTGGACAGATCCACTGTGTTAATCTACATGTTCCTTCTTTTGGTGATGCACATTTTTCTATCAGACATAAGTTTTAGATACCAGACAAAACGAATGAAATGTGACCCATGCTAATTTATTCCCCCCTTTTACCTCTCTCTTTTATCTTTCTGTGGCCAGGATCCGTCATTCATCAGAACAGCTACCAAGAGAAGTGAGTATTCGTCCTCTACCTCCGTTGTCTCAATGTTATTTCAACACAATTGGTCTCCAAAGTACTATATGTATGTTTATATTAGGGGTGTAAGATTAAGAACATGTCATAATTCGATACAATTGCGATTTTCGATTCAAAAACGATTCTCGATAAATTAAAAAAACGATTCACAGTATGTAAATGTAGTTACTTTTCCTATGTAGGTATTAGGGATGTGCATCTCCATAACTGAGACCGATACGATGCGCATCTCGATGCATAGCCAACGATACAATACATTAATGATACAGATAAGCAGCTGCCAGCTACCGATGCAATGCAATACGATTCACTATTATTACGATCCGGTGCGATTCGATTTCGATTCAACGCATTGCAAAAATATGATGCTATGCAATTCAATATGGTATAGATAGTTAACTTTATTTCTTTTGTTCAGACATAGGGCAAATCATAAAGTAGCTTAAGTGCCATCTGACTTTTAACACATGGCTCTCACAATCAAAAGATTTGGTTTCCACAAAAAAAGCAGGTACTGTAGGCTAACTGACCAGAAAGCAGGTGCTGTTATTATGTGCTTCACGGGCCGTTTATCAGTTTGGACCAGTGCAGGGCGAGCCGATCTTGATCAAGCGACACTGTTACTACACGGCGCTAAGAGATCCCAACTGAAGTAATAACATCGCTGCGAGATCTAGTGAGAAGCATTCATATTTCTCTGTTATTAACGGATCAAACAGCGCTGACGTAGAAACATTGTGCCATGAATGAACAATCCAGTGTCCACAGATCAGCAACATTCACCATGGATTTACTGTAGTAACACTAACTGGCAGGAATAGTAGGCTATAATGCTTTCAAGTTACATTACGTTGGTTTTATTTTTTTGACATAAATAAAATTACTGCCCTCAAATGTTAATCTGAACTAAAATAAACCTTTGTTTATAACTACAATATTACATTTCATTTTTTTCAAGGAGCTGTTTTACATGCTTCTAAGAGTCAATTATAGCTTCATCATTCCTCAAAGTAAAAAAAAAAAATCATACTTTATGATGTTAGGTTTAATACAAAAAAAAAAGTTAAAAATATTAAAACAAGGAAATTTGTGTGTGTTTGTTTAAGTAATTAAATTAATATAAACATGCGATTAATCAACTACTGGCTTGAATGAATGACTACTCTTTAGTCAGGGCAGCCCAAGGGTTTACTTTGAAAAGCTCACGAGATGGAAAATGAAGTATCCCGGCCTTCAGTTATGAGATTAGAGATTAGTTAGGAGCAGTGTTGGGGAAGTTACTTTTAAAAAGTAGTGTTTGCTCGTTACTCGTTACTTTAAAAAAAAAGTAATCCGTTACTTTACTTAGTTACCCCGTTTGGAAAGTAACTTTTTACGTTACTCGTTACTTTTACGTTACTTTTATGTTGCTTGACTTTGGGCAGAACCCAATATCTGTTCCTAAATATCAGGGCTTAATTTGAGCCGGAACATGTTCCGTCACCTCCGACATTGGATCCGGAACCTTTTTTATTGGATCCGGCACCTCCTTTGTCACTAAAATTAATTGCCTAAATGTAAAAAAAAAAAAAATTAGGCTACTGTTTGTGTAGTGTTCAATGTTTGTGACACATGACTTGCGCACTTGTTGTACGAGTTGAGATTGCTGTTAGCCTCGATCGTTTCACTCAGGGGAAATTTTTCAAAAAGACAGGAAAGTTTGCTTAACTTTTTCAAATACGCTGACCAGTCAGATCCCAAACAAGCAAAAATCGTTTCCGCTGATCAAAAAGCCAAGGAGACCACGGTGGACACAGTAGCCTACTATTGTAGCCATTAAAAAAGCGCATTTAGTTTCATATTTGTTCAAATATTATAATGTTATTTATGTCAAATATATCCATGGGAAAAGTAACGTTGCGCCGAATTGAAAAAGGAACTACGTTTCGTTACCAAATTTTTAGTAGTAACGCGTTACACTACTTTTTACCCGAAAAAGTAGTTACGTTACACACAACACTGGTTAGGAGTCAACTAACCTTCTGTCAATCTCTTTTCTTTAGCCTGCGTTTCCCATACCTATGAGTCGAGAGGCAGCTGCAATGTTGATGCTACAAAAGCATCCAACTAGCACACATATCCTACAGTTATATGACATGTATATACTGAAAGATCAAGACGTCCTGGTTCTGGAATATCCACATAGCAGCATTACCTTGTTTGAGTTCCACCACCCAAACCGAGGTTCCCTGAAGGAATCCACAGTGAAACACATCGTTTGGCAGCTTGTTGTGGCGCTGCAGCACTGCATAGATCATAATGTTTATCAAACAACACACATGAAGAACGTTCTCATCAATCCATACACCCTGAAAGTCAAGCTGACGGACTTCGAAGACACACTGTTCTTCGAAGACCCCAGATTATACACAGAGGCCAGAGAGTTTGCTGAGTGCAACGCGACTAAGGACATATACAAACTGCTGGATCAGCTGATCACAAGAATAAGCCTTTGGTTTCCCCAAAGGTCACCTATGTCCAAAGGTGAGACCAACAACAAGAACGAAATGGAAATAACATTGCTTAAAAAACATATAGAGCTCAGTAAAATTATTAGACAATTAAAATTATTATTATTGTCAATGATGAGCAAAGTGTAAAACACAGCGGATTGACAATGAATGTTTAGCAATGAATAATTGTTCATGGGCATCCAGAAAATATCATAGTAACAGCAAGAAATGCTGTGTATTTCATGGTAACATGACCTTACATGAACTACATTTCTCAAAATCTGTTTATGAGTGTCTATAAATTCAAACGTGACTAATCAACTGTCTTCTGAAAACTTTGACAGAATTCCTGGATCTTCTTAAGAAACTTGATGGCAGAGGGCCACAGATCACCTTAGATGCCATTTTTACATCATGGCTGGTTTAAAACCCTTCAAGGAGAAGAGGGATGATGTCCTTCCAGCGTCCCTGATGGATTGTTGCGATGGATTGTCTGTGCAAGTGTATGTGCTGACTTGAATTCAGTATGTGAAATAAAAACCTGCAGTTTTAGCTGATTTTGCAACTCATTCCATGAAGTTGGAGCACTGTAACTAAAAGCAGTTTTGCCAAACTTTGTGGAACATCATACAGTGTGTATCTACATGATCTTAGATTGTATTCAGATCTACTGGTGCTAAGAGTGTAGTTAAATATGAAGGAGTGTGTCCAGATTTGTACACAAAGGTCAACCAATGATTGAGCCTTCTTGTGTTAAGGTTAACAGGTTTAGTTTAATAATGGTTATAACGTATTTGTCATCTGCTTTCATTCACTGTTAGTACAAGCCTGTTGTAGTGGACCCCGTCCGAATGATAGTCTAGTAATTTGGCTCATAGTCTTAGAAATAAAAAATGACAAATTGGGTACCAGGTCAGGAAGCAGACAGACTGGCTTAACTGACCGTCTGCTAGTGACCTCGCGTCACCAAGGTCAGATAAATCCCATCACACAGAGCCTCTTTCACCTAGATATCAGCATATAGAGACTGTGTCTGTTCCCCGAATTTGGAAATCCAAAAAACGTCCAAACCCATCTAAGGTTAAAAATTGTATTGATGTTCAACAAATAAAAAACAGCTATAATACAGATGAGCAAATGATAAAGCTTGGGTTGCTGAATATTCGATCCCTTACTCCAAAAGCACTCATTGTTAATGATATGATTACTGACTATAATCTAGATGTGCTGTGTTTGACAGAAACCTGGCTAAAACCAGACGATTACATTACTTTAAATGAGTCCACCCCGCAAGATTACTGTTATAAACATGAACCTCGTCTGAAAGGCAAAGGGGGAGGAGTTGCTGTAATTTATAGTAATATTTTCAAAATCACTAAGAAATCTAGTTTTAAATATACTTCTTTTGAAGTGTTGGTGCTTAATGTAAAAATATATAGTGTAAATGACAAATCACGTTTGAGATTTGTGCTGGCTACTGTATACAGGCCACCAGGGCACCATACAGACTTTATCAAAGAATTTGCTGACTTTCTATCAGAGTTAGTATTGGCTGCAGATAGTATTGCCCTTGCCTTGGCTTCTGTAAAGATTGCCAGAGGGAAGGGCGGAGCCGCACGTTTCTGTGTGAGGATCTTTTGGGGCGTCTAATGGGGTCTGTGTGCATGAGGTTACAAACGGACGACTTCTGAGAGCAAGATTTGGCCGATATCTTTCCATTGTTAAGCAGAGCACAAGGATTTGGCCCCCCGGTAACCCTTGTGAAGAAAAAAAGCACTTTAGTGTACTTTTATAAAGTGTACTTATTATACAAATAATATACTTTAAATGTATACACTTAAGTGTAACTCAAATGCAATGTTTTCACCGGTCTGAATGCACATTAAGTATAATTGATTTGAAATATATCACATATTAAGTTGAAATAAAATGCAATAAGTTGTCATTAAGAGTGATTTTTTGGTACCACTTAGGCCTAAGTGGGACTTAAATACAACTTTATATTTACTTTCATAATTGCTTCTAGTGTCTTTAAAATTGATTTAAAGTGCACTGCTCAGTGCACTGACAAGCAATTAATGTGAACTAACATGTACTTTAATGTCAGTTAACAATACACTTAAGTGTGAATTAAATGTAATGTTTTCACCGCTTAAGTGCATTTTATTTGTATTTAATTTCAAATGTATCACAAATTAAGTTCATATTAAATGCAATTAGTTGAACTTTTGAATGCTTTTTTTTTTAAACATAAATGGGACTTTAATACATATTTAATAAGTTCTTTCAGTGTATTTAAAATATAGTTAAAGTGTAGTTTAATGAACTGACAAGCAATTCATGTGAACTAAAATATACTTTAATGTCAGTTAACAATACACTTAAATGTGAATTAAGTGTAATGTTTTCGACAAACGTATTGCATGTAATTGATTTCAAATGTATGACAGATTAAGCTAAAATTAAATGAAATTAGTTGAAATTAAGAGTGCTTTTTTTGGAACAACTTAAGTGGGACTTTAATATATTTTTATTTGAACTTTGAAATATGATAAAAGTGTACTTCCAAATATACTGACAAGCAATTAATGTGGACTAAAATATACTTTAATGTAATATACATATACACTATTATATAATTAAATACATTTGTAATTAAAAAAATTAATAATAAAGTTGCAATTTATTTAAAAAAAAAAAAAAAATCTTAACCTAGTTACAATCAACACAAATTCAATTTAAAACCCTCTATGTACATTTACTGACAAAATCTCTAAAATACATACATAAAAACCTTTCTGTTGATGCACAAAATACCCCCAAAGAAACACTATACATAAACAGTTACAACACCTTAAAGGGATAGTTCACTTTAAAATGAAAATTCTGTCATCATACTCGCCCTCAAGTTGTTTCAAACCTGTATGAATTTATTTCTTCTGCTGATTTCGAAGAATGTCAGTAACGAACCAGTTAACTGGTCCCATTAACTTCCATAGTAGGAAAAAAAAAATACTATGGAAGTCAATGGGACCAGTTAACTGTTTGGTTACAGCCATTTTTTAAAATACCTTCCTTTGTGTTCAGCAGAAGAAATAAATTCATACAGGTTTGAAACAACTTTTGAGGGCGAGTATGATGACAGAATTTTCATTTTAAAGTGAACTATCCCTTTAACTCATTTATAAAGAGTCTGGAGGACAATGATGCTTATTATGCACAATCATTTTCTCCCTCATACAAAGGTACCTAAACCTATCCATCACAGAAAACATTTAGCATTTTCAGAAAACATCATTCTGCATGGATTTATAAGATTGTTTGCATGTAATTTACTGGTATTACTATACTTTTGGGGTAATTTGGTCCCCATAACATAGGGATTACCAGTACACACATCATTTTAGAAGCAAATACACAGTACCTCAAACACACAACCCATGAATTAATACAAACAAAATGTGCAGAAAAATATCATTCCATGTACAACACTAAGATTCAAAAGGGTAATGCTTTACAAAAGGTATTATTAGTTAATTACTTCAGTTCACATGAACTAAGAATGAATAATACTTTAAGCATTTAATAGTCTTAGTTCATGTTAATTTCAACATTTAATAATGCATTATTATATTCAAAAGTTGTGTATTAAAATTAGTTAATGCACTGTGAACTCACATGAACAATGACTATAAATTGTATTAACTAACTTAAACTACATTTGAATGAACTAATATTAACAAAGATTAATAAATACTGTAAAAAAAAAAGAAGCTCATTGTTAGATCATGTAGGCTAATACATAAACTAATATTAACATAGTACACTTTACACAGCACCAACATTAAACAGGACAAAATGCTTACTCCAGCATTACAGTGAATATAAGTTTGTCTAAAAACAAAATAAAAACTGAAGAAATCCAAAGGCACAAAAACAAGAAAACCAAAATCATGTCACCAATTTTTTTGAAGTTGTTGGAAAGTGCTGTTTATGTCAATGTCCCAGAAGTAAATGTGAATGGAAATGTTCCAAAGAGGCAGAAAAGCCAGAAAAAAATACCTTGAGGAAAAAAAAAAAAGAAAAAAAAAAGGAAAACATTTGTTTATAAAACAGATCCAGTCCATTATTATATTTGGCTCAAATGAATGAAATTGATAGATATACAGTTGTGCTTTAAAGTTTATATACACCTTGCAGTATCTGCAAAATGTTAATAATTTTAGCAATAAGAGGGATCACAAAAATGTATATGTTCTCTTTTTATTTAGCATTACCCTGATGAAGCAGTTTATTCTGCAAAGCGTACGTAAACTTTTGACTGCTAACTGTTGATGAATGTGTGATGAATGACCTCAGTCATCAGGGTCACGTCGTAGTGCTGGGCAAGGTTCCTTCTATTTCCCACAAACACCAGGATTGCACTGACCACGCCATCTTCACTGACACTGGGCTTAAAGTGATTAAAAATAGAGAACATTTGTATTGCTACTTTACAGGGAATTAAACATAACTTGTCAATTACACAAATATAGATAAATTACCCATGCAAACCCAAGAGCCGTGCAAATTGAGAAAGGTAATCTTGAATTTTAAGCTTGCCGCACATAGCTATCTTCATGAAGGATGTTCCTGTAGGCTATTTACCACAGTTGACACAGCAATGCTGCAGCCTTCTTCCTTTGGTTTGTTACCTGTAAAATACATGGTGATTATAGGGGCATATGTAAATGCACAGGTGGAAAAGATTCAAAGCATTAAAGCTATAGGGATAGTTAGTGACTTGATAGTAGTGTTTTAGCTTGATCAAGGTGTGCTGTCTTGGCAATACATTTTGTACAGACTCAAATGAGTCAAAAGAATATTTTATGCATATAACAATTATGTTGACTGAACATGTTATGCATAAGATCCTTATAAACATATGTAAACCATACATATTTAACATTCATTTTTCTTTCTGCAGCGGCAGGAAATAACACAGTATTACATCAGCTGAATATAAGTTAACGTTATGTCTGAAACATTTGACTGAGAAAGTGCATCCGATCTTTATATGTATACATAATTTAATAAACCAAACACAATTTTAAAGTAAATTCATAATGAACACTATAACCTTGTAAATGGAGTCAATTTGAATCGAATTAAACGCATTTCACAATCACCTCGTGTTACAGCGTTCACGAAATGGCGGACAGTCTACATATCGACATATTCACAACCCCGAACGTCATTACTCGAAATATCTGCGGCATATACATTTGCATTACAGATCTCGTGTGCATATTATTAAGTTGTTGTAATAATAATACCTGCAAAATAACAGGCAAAATTAATGAGACAGAAGCCACTGTGTCACATCGCACCAAACCCTTAGCAGAGAGCAGATGTGATGGCGCAGGCGCACACACAGCTCCTAACAGCGCATTTTTCAAACTCTAGTGAAGTAGTGTGTCATCATGACGTAGTATTTCCGGCGCATGCGCATTAAACAACATGTTCGTATATTTCATGCATGGTTAAATGTTATTTCCATAGACAGTATATAAAAGGGTTATTTATTTAAGCTTTTCTGTTTAAGTTGAAGTTGTTCTAACTCATTGTGTTGTTAGAATCTGAAGCCTAAATTCACAAAACTTGACTCTTTCACCAAACTAAAAATCAATATTTTTGTTCAGTGTAGTGTAGTCTGATTACAATTAAATGTGTGTTTAATTGACTAAGAACAACATAATGATATTGAAAGTATTCTGTTCACAGTTGTAAAGTACAACACATTACTATTATGCTAAGACTCCTCTCATAAATTACGTTTTATTGTCAAGTCAAGTCAAGTCATTTTCATTTATATAACGCTTTTAACAATGTAGATTGTCTCAAAGCAGCTTTACAGAGATAAATGTATAATTTAACGTAAGATTGTTTTGGCTTTATAGCGGTTCTTTAATAAAGTTATTTTCCAGCTAAAGTTAGTTTTGATTGATTCGCTTCCGTCGCAACGATCATTTGTTTTTAAATTAGGGCCGCCAAGACGACACCATTCTCTCTACACAGACTTTAAACGCGAACCTGTGAGAAACGCTGATGGCGTTCAGATGCGCATTAAGAACGGGTTCTATAGTTATGTGCGTGAATATATGTGTGCAGGTTTGGAATTCCCTACAAACCAAACCTAAACAAATTACTGGTGTTTCCTTATAGTTTTGATTCAGAATTTTATTTTATTTTATCAATTCGGGGTAGATACGCAAATTGAGTTTTCCCGACGACGCGTTATCTGTAGAGTGGGAAAGGGATCCTCCATAGGGAGAGACTAGTTGGCCCTTCAGCACTGCGTTGACACCGGGTCCAGGCGAAGGTCCTTCATCAGATCTGGAAACGGCCTGGATCCGGCAGGCTGCGGGAAAACCTTGGGATAAACAAAGACACTAAAATTAGCGTAGATGCCATTCTTCTCATGATGTAACAAGTACATCAGGATTTATGGGAAGTGTTCCCGGTTCCAGCTGACCTAATCTATGCAGCCTAATATTGAATTATAGAAGTCTATAATGTATTATGTGAACGCTATGTCAAAGAGATGTGTCTTTAATCTAGATTTGAACTGACAGAGTGTGTCTGCTTCCCGGACAATGGTAGGAAGGCTGTTCCAAAGTTTTGGTGCTAAATAGGAAAAGGATCTACCGCCAGCAGTCGATTTAGATATTCTAGGTATTATCAACTGGCCGGAATTTTGAGATCGCAATAGACGTGAAGGAGTATAATGCGTTAAGAGCTCGCTCAAGTACTGCGGAGCTAAACCATTTAGTGCTTTGTAAGTAATCAGCAATATTTTAAAATTGATGCGATGTTTAATAGGGAGCCAGTGCAGTTTTGACAGAACCGGGCTAATATGGTCATACTTCCTGGTTCTGGTAAGAACTCGAGCTGCTGCGTTTTGAACTAGCTGTAGTTTGTTTATTAAGCGTGCAGGGCAACCACCCAGTAGAGCATTACAATAATCTAGCCTTGAGGTCATGAACGCATGGACTAATTGTTCCGCATTTGTCAATGAGAGCATATGACGTAATTTAGATATATTTTTAAGATGGAAAAATGCGGTTTTACAGATACTAGACACGTGACTTTCAAATGAAAGATTAGTATCAAAGAGCACACCCAGGTTCCTAACCGACGACGAAGACTTAACAGAGCAGCCATCAAGTGTTAGACAGTATTCTAGGTTATTACGTGAGGAAGTTTTTTGTCCAATAATTAGAATCTCTGTTTTTTCAGAATTTAGAAGTAGGAAATTACGAGTCATCCAATTTTTTATATCAGCTATGCATTCTGTTAATTTAGTGAATTGGTAAGTTTCGTTAGGTTTTGAAGAAATATAGAGCTGAGTATCGTCGGCATAACAGTGGAAGCTAATTCCATGTTTCCTAATGATATCTCCTAATGGCAGCATGTACAGAGTGAACAGCAGCGGTCCTAGTACTGAGTCTTGTGGTACGCCATACTGAACTTGTGATTGATAAGACATCTCTTCATTTACTGCTACAAACTGATAACGGTCAGATAAGTATGATTTAAACCATGCTAGTGCAATTCCACTAATGCCAACATAGTTTTCTAGTCTATTTAAAAGAATGTTGTGGTCAATGGTGTCAAACGCAGCACTAAGATCGAGTAACACCAATAGAGAGACACAACCACGATCGGATGATAAGAGCAAATCATTTGTTACTCTAACGAGAGCAGTCTCAGTACTATGGTACAGTCTAAATCCGGACTGAAAATCCTCGCAGATATCATTTCTTTCTAGAAAGGAACATAGTTGTGAAGATACTGCCTTTTCTAGTATCTTTGACAGAAAAGGTAGATTCGAGATCGGCCTGTAATTGACTAATTCTGAAGGATCAAGTTGCATTTTTTTAACAAGCGGTTTAATCATAGCCAGCTTAAAGTTTTTTTGGTACGTATCCTAGAGACAAAGAGGAATTAATGATATTAAGAAGAGGATCTATGACCTCTGGGAGCATCTCTTTCAGTAGCTTAGTCGGTATAGGGTCTAACATACATGTTGTAGATTTAGATGATTTAACGAGTTTAGTAAATTCTTCCTCTCCTATAGCAATGAATGAATCAAATTTTTCCTCAGGAAGACTACAATGCACTGCCTGATGCGATACTGTAGTAGACGGTTGCATAGTTATAATTTTATCCCTGATATTATCAATCTTATAAGTGAAGAAGTTCATAAAGTCATTACTGCTGTGCTGCTTGGAAACTTCTGTGTTTGAAGCTTTCTTTTTCGTTAGTTTAGCCACTGTTTCAAATAAATACCTAGGATTATGTTTATTTTCTTCTAATAGGTTTGAAAAATAAGCAGATCTAGCAGCTTTTAAAGCCTCTCTGTAAGCAATCGAGCTCTCTTTCCATGAAATGCGAAATACCTCTAGTTTTGTTTTCTTCCAGTTGCGCTCCATTTTTCTGGCTGCTCTCTTAAGGGCCCGAGTGTGCTCGTTGTACCACGGCGTTGGATTATTTTCTTTAATCTTCTTTAAGCGCAAAGGAGCAACTGTGTCTAAAGTGCTGGAAAAGAGAGAGTTAAAAGTTTCTGTTGCAATATCAAGTTTTTCTAAGCTATCTGGGATGCTAAAATGATGAAACTGATCAGGAAGATTATTAATAAAGCAATCTTTAGTAGCAGAAGTGATAGGTCTAACATATTTGTAACACGGAGTCGGCTTTGCAGCCTTGGCTAAATGTAATTTACACGAGACTAGATAATGATCTGAGATGTCATCGCTCTGCTGCAGAATTTCAACGGCATCAACATCTATTCCGTGTGATAATATTAGATCTAGAGTATGATTACGACGATGAGTAGGTCCTGACACGTGTTGTCTAACTCCAATTGAATTTACAATGTCTTTAAATGCCAAACCCAATGCATCTTTTTCATTATCGATGTGTATATTAAAATCACCAACAATTAGTACTTTATCTGCAGCCAATACTAACTCTGATAGAAAGTCCGCAAATTCTTTGATAAAGTCTGTATGGTGCCCTGGTGGCCTGTATACAGTAGCCAGCACAAATCTCAAACGTGATTTATCATTTTTACTATATATTTTTACATTAAGCACTAACACTTCAAAAGAATTATATTCGAAACTTGATTTCTTAGTGGTTTTGAAAATATTACTATAAATTACAGCAACACCACCCCCTTTGCGTTTCAGACGGGGTTCATGTTTATAACAGTAATCTTGCGGGGTGGACTCATTTAAAGTAATGTAATCGTTTGGTTTTAGCCAGGTTTCTGTCAAACACAGCACATCTAGGTTATTATCTGAAATCATATCATTAACAATGAGTGCTTTTGAAGTAAGCGATCGAATATTCAGCAACCCAAGCTTTATCATTTGCTCATCTGTATTATAGCTGTTTTTTATTTGTTGAACATCAATTAAATTTTTAACCTTAGATAGGTTTAAACATTTTTTGGATTTCCAAAATCGGGGAACAGACACAGTCTCTATATGATGATAGCTAGGTGAAAGAGGCTCTATGTGATGGGATTTATCTGACCTGGGTGACGCGAGGCCGCTAGCAGACGGTTGGTTTAGCCAGTCTGTCTGCTTCCTGACCTGGTGCCCAATTTGTCATGTTTGAGCTCTAAGACTATGAGCCATATTACTAGATAGAAGAGCAGCACCATCCCAGGAGGGATGAATACCATCTCTTTTCAACAGGTCAGGTTTGCCCCAAAAACTTTTCCAATTGTCTATGAATTCTATATTATTACACGGACACCACTCAGACAGCCAGCGATTCAGTGAACACAATCTACTAACTATCTCTTCACTCCTGCGAACAGGAAGGGGGCCAGAGCATATTACAGTGCCTGACATCGTACTTGCAAGTTCACACACCTCTTTAATATTAATTTTGGTGATCTCCGACTGGCGGAGTCGAACATCATTAGTGCCGACATGAATAATGATCTTAGAGAATTTACGATTAGCATTAGCCAGCACTTTTAAATTTGCTTTGATGTCAGGCGCTCTGGCTCCCGGTAAACATGTGACTATGTTCGCTGGTGTCTCTATTTTCACGTTCCGTGTGATCGAATCACCAATTACTAGGGCACAATCAACATAATTCTCAGTGGGTGTTTCACTGAGCGGGGCAAATCGATTTGTTGTGGTAATCGGAACGGAAGAGTGGTTTTTTGATCCGCGACTAGAGCGATCCCTCACTGTCACCCATTTGCCCGGCTGCACGGGCTCTACTTCAGCTGGAACCGAATCATGTAAAGAGTTCACTATAGGCGCATCCAAAACAGTATCTAAAGCTCTAGCACTCTTACTATCCTCAATTAAGGTTTGGATGCGTGTCTCTAATTCTGAAATCTTCTCTGTCAGCCTAACTGACTCCTTGCATTCATCACATATAAATCCTACATTGCCAACAGAGAAGGCTATACTAAACATGTGACATGAAGTGCAGGTGACAATAACAGGACAAGACATTACTCACCGTGTTTGTTGACTGATTATTACTTACCTGAGCTTTTATTAACTCAAAGGCGCGAGCGCGCGAGAGAAAAATAAATAAATAAAACAGCTGAGCGCACGGGTGGCGCGTTAGCAGGCTAGCGAATTACTAGCGTGTTGTGCTAGTAGTAACGGAAGCTAGCGATGTCAGGTAAATCTGAAATGTTGGGTAAGCTGTATTTAGTAGTAGTATAAACAACTAGAAATTGTAGTAAATGATGGTTCAAAACAAGGAAATACGAGGCTAAGACGGAGCTTACAGCACCGAAGCAAACACACTCACAGCAGGCAGCCGAGTATAGGGGTATCAGTGTAAATTGTGTAAGATAATATCACGTCACGGTCGGTGGTTGTAGATGGGCACACGACGATGAAGATGAAGGTCAAAGTAAAGGCTTTAATAGATAATCCAACAGGCAATCACAAACAAACCGAGCAACCACACGTATAATCCGAACAATAAAACACAAATAGAACAGAACTTAAGTACACGTGATAATGAGGATAATTAGTGCACAGCTGAACATAATGAGTAACCAAGACAACAAACGACTAACTCAGGCAAAGGGTGAAGAAACACAAAAAGTCCAAACCAACAGAACCGTGACAGCTTTATTGTTATTTTGCAGGTACGAGCCAAATGTGTTCAGGTTTATTTAATGTGTTTAGGTGTATTTTGCAGGAATATTTAATGTGTTTAGTTGTTTGATTGCACCAGAAATATCAATGACTTTGTGTGTCAAACTGCTCTAAAACCAGAAGCTCTTCAGCTGGACCGTCTGTCTGTCAGGCTTCAGGCTCATTTCCACTCATTTTCAAACCCGCCTTCAAATTACTATTTTTTTTTTTAAACAAATGTTTTGCTTTTCAAACAAGTCTTTGTCAAATTCAAAGTAGGCCTATGTCTTGACAAGCTCTTATCATAAAAAAAAAAAAAGTGATTCATATATCTGTCACATAAGTATGGTTGCAATGAGAGCACAAAGATAGACATAAAAACAAAAACAAAACAAAAAACTGCTTTTTATATTAAATCAAAAAAGGAATAATATAAAAATCATCCACATAATAGAAAGACGACATGGAACAATGAACAGAGGAAACGTACTCGGTTACTAACGTAACCTCGGTTCTCTCTAGAGAGGGAACGAGTACTGCGTAAGACTTACGCTTGGGGGAAAGTCTCTTTCCGCGAGATATTGAAGCCAAAAATCATCCTTAATTTTTTATAAAATGCAAAACGCGTTGCAGCAGCATGCAGGCATATGCGAGGCAGCTTGCGCGCCTATTGGCTGCCCTGCGGCAACTGCAGCAGCCTATCGAGAAGGCCCTCTTGACACCTTGACCAATGGGGGTGCTTCGCGCCCATTTGCATAGCGTCCCGCCGAAATAGGCATGGCCTAGGGCTATAAATATAGCGTCGAGAGGCTGGTTCACTGGTTTTCATCGCCGGAGCGAACCAGAGCGAACTGCAGGCACGGCAAGGGTACGCAGTACTCGTTCCCTCTCTAGAGAGAACCGAGGTTACGTTAGTAACCGAGTACGTTCTCTTACGAGAGGTTCTCTCGTACTGCGTAAGACTTACGCTTGGGGAACACAATGTAAAACGCTGTGCGTGCTGAGATCCAATACCAAAGTCCCAAGGGCACGTGCCCGGGGTCCATATGGTACATGACCATCAGGGACTCACAGAGAGTCCAGGAAGAGAGGCTAAAAGCATCATTCCTGAATAAGTAGCATCCCACCAGGGTGCTTTAAGATAATAGTGTTCCACACAGTCAGGGCGAAATTTGGCCTGATCTGATGAAGATTATGGGTCTTACAATTGCCCTCAAGGCTGCATGATCGATCGGCGAGCATTGCTCGAGCAGTTCCCAGTATTCTGAGCCGATATTGGGGCAGATAGTACTGGCTTATTAGACCTAAAGCAGCTTAGCTTGTAAAGCGGGAACTTCCAGGTTATAAAACCTGATAAATGTAGCCCAGCCTGCCGCCATACAGATATCATGTAAAGAAATCCCACTAGACCAAGCCCACGAAGAGGCCATGCCTCTTGTGGAGTGCGCTCTGACACCTAATGGACATTGCAGGCCCTTAGAGGTGTATGCCAGCGCTATGGCATCAACTATCCACCTGGATAGGGTCTGTTTTGTCACAGCTAGCCCCTTAGAGCGCCCGTAGAATGAAACAAATAGCTGCTCTGTCTGTCTGAAAACAGACGAGCGAGACACATAAGCTCTTAATGCCCTGACCGGGCAGAGCAAACTGGCGTCCATCTCCTCGTCAGGGACCGGTAAGGCCGACAGGGAAATGACCTGGGACCTGAACGGTGTGTTGAGGGATTTAGGAACATACCCGTGTCTCGGTTTGAGCCTGACAATAGAGTCATTTGGCCCAAACTCCATACATGTCGCGCTTACTGAAAGCGCTTGCAAGTCCCCCACACGCTTTACTGAAGCGAGAGCCAAAAGAAACGCTGTCTTGAAGGACAAGTGTTTGATATCCACAGATTGGATTGGCTCAAATGGGGCACCTTTCATGGCCTCCAGGACCGTGGAAAGGTCCCATATGGGAACTGAAGGAGGTCTGGGAGGATTTAACCTCTTCGCTCCCCTTAGGAAGCGAATGACCAGATCGTTCTTCCCAAGTGACTTGCCTAGCGTTGGTTTAGCAAACGCCGTTATAGCTGCCACATAAACCTTGAGCGTGGAAGGGGTTCTGCCCTTTTCCAGAAGCTCTTGTAGGAAGGAAAGAACGTCCGTCACCCCACAGTCCTGGGGCGACGCGCCACGGGGTGTGCACCACCAGCTAGAAAACACAGACCATTTCGAGGAATAGAGCCGTCTCGTAGAGGGAGCTCTAGCCTGCGTGATCGTGTTTAGCACTCCCGTAGGGAGGTGAGCGGGTACCCATTGATGGCCCAGACGTGTAGGGCCCAAAGCTCCGGGCGAGGATGCCAAATCGAGCCCTTGGCTTGGGTGAGGAGGTCTCTCCTCAGAGGTATTGGCCATGGGGCAGAGCTCGCTAGCTGCATCAGAACTGGGAACCAAACCTGTTTTTTCCAGAACGGAGCTACTAGTAGCACCGAGCATCCGTTTTCCCTGATCCGCTCTACTACCTGAGGTATGAGCGCAATGGGGGGAAAAGCATAGAGCGGGCAGCGGGGCCATACGTGAGCCAGCGCGTTCCTGCTCTTGGAGAAGTATATCGGGCAGTGAGCGTTTTCTTGAGACGCAAACAGGTCTACTTCCGCTTTGCCGAACTTCTTCCACAGCAATTGGACTGTCTGTGGATGTAGGGACCATTCTCCTGCTGGAACATTGTTCCTGGACAGTCTGTCTGGTCCCAAATTCAAGTGGCCGGGCATATGGGCTGCTTTTAGCGAGCGCAAATTGTGCTGGGCCCAGACCAGGAGGTGTTCCGTCAGCCTGTGAAGGGTTCGGGATCTGACACCTCCCTGGTGATTTATAAAGGCCACCACCGCCATGTTGTCCGAACGGACTAAAACGTGGTGTCCTGCTATCTGGGGATAGAAGCGCCTGAGCGCTTTGTAAACTGCCATCATTTCCAGGCAGTTTATGTGTAGAAGCTTTTCCCGTTCTGACCATAGGGCAAAGAACGGTCTGCCCTCGAGCAGCGCTCCCCATCCCGAGGTGGAGGCGTCCGTGGACACCACCTTCACACTCGAGGAAGTCCCCAGGCTTACTCCTGACCGGTACCAGTCGGTCGCCGTCCAAGGTTTCAGGGCTGAAACGCATTTCTGATCGACCTTGAGGCGAATACGACCGGAAGTCCACGCTCGGCGCGGCACACGCGCTTGTAGCCAGAACTGTAGAGGGCGCATCCGAAGGAGGCCAAGCTGAAGCAATATAATTGCTTAAAGGATCATTTTTGGCTTCTCGCGGAAAGAGACTTTCCCCCAAGCGTAAGTCTTTCGCAGTACGAGAGAACCTCTCGTAAGAGAACTAAGGGTATAAATACACATAGATAACTAAATGAACAACAGGTGAACAAAATCCACTGAGAAACAAACTAGCAAACAGCACTCAGGAAAAGCAGCACAGGGAACACAAGGAAAACCAAACCAAAACAGAACGAGACCGTTACAACATCTGGGGATATTCTGGGGATATCTAATTTGATTTTATCAATAAATTCCACTAGAAACAAACCTTGTTGTATTATTTTAATTTAATACTGTGAAGCTGCTTTGATACAATCTGTATTGTGAAAAGCGCTATACAAATATACTTGACTTGACTTGACTTGACATCTTGGTCACAATAATCAACTTCTTAAACCAAAAATATGTTACAGTCGAATTGAATGTAGCCCATCTGTGAAGATAAATAAACCATTCAAATACTCACTGTTTCAATAATATACAATACACTAGACAAACAATATATATGTTAAAAAAAATGTTAGTGTGGAAAAAAATTGCACAATTGTATAGAATTGTGCAATTTTGTTGCCATGACAACAAAACAGCTAAACACACACACAAAAACAATAACAACTTTACAGTTGTTTTAATTGAAAGTTTTAACTCAAAAATTAATATGAATGTTTTTTTAAATTCTAAGCTTCACATTTCTACTCTATAATCCTCCAAGAAATGTCCCCATTCACCCCTGACTGCAGCAGAGTGTCGGCCCAGATCCTGGCCACATCCGGTACATGGATTCGATGCGTGCCAGATGTGGGCCGGATCTGGGCCGACACTATGTTGCTGTCTGGGACATCTACACCAAAAACACTAAAGCCAAAACAGACTATCAGCAGTCCTGAAAAAAATAACCAAAGAACGATTTTTTTTTTCTTTTTTTTTCTGAAAATAAATGTTTATGGATCCTTGGTGCCGCATAAAACCCTGCCAGAGAGGCCGAGAAGGAAATAACAGCTTTACCTCTGTTCTGTTTGCTCCATCTGCTCATCTGTCCAGAAATCTGGCTCCATGGTCTTATCTAAAGTGCTCTGGCAAACAAAGAAACTCAAATGAACTTTGATTTAAATGCATGTTGTCTCAAATTTAGGATTATTGCTGTTTTTAAATGGGTTAAAAAAGGAAAGCATGTGGGGATTTAGTCTCAGTTGATAACTTAGCTTTTAGTTAAGGGTTCATTGAAGTAATAACTTATTTTTATTTCGTTTTCTCTCTCTCCCTCTATACTGATCTCACTATACAGTTGTGAGAGGGTGTATGTCTAAGAGTGTGTAGTCATGCCTTCATTTGCTATAGACATGGTAAATGTTTTTACACATGTATGTTTTAATTATAACTGTGAAGCACTTTGGGCAACAACGGTGTTATTAAATGTGCTATATAAATAAATAAAAGTTGAAGTTGAAGTAGTCTGTAAACACTATGAAGCCTGCCATGAGGGAACCTGACACCAGTGTAACTCCACCTGACTGCAGGTTATTTACCACGTCCTCCCTCTCAGGTGTGCATAAAGAGCGCATTATCTGTGGGCATCGGAGGACTCGTGTACATTAATGATTGTAATGTTTGATCATCTCTGATTGACAGGTGTCATGTGTTCGCTTCATTAAATAACAACAGTGAAATTATGTTTTTTTTAGAGACCTGCACATTAATATTTATCCGGACTTGTTTAGAATGCATAGGCAAGCAGATATAAAGCACTCAGAGGAATGAAAGTTTGCAATTTTATACATTTATTTGTGCACATCAATCTAATTAGGAGTATTTGTAAAGGACACTTACCTGATTTTGAGTGTCCATCCAGCTCTCTGACCTGCTTGTCTTTCTTCTTACTCGCTGTGCACCTTTATCTTCCACTCAGCATTGTTCTTCAATAATGCAGCACTTCTATGGTTTCTCCTTCCGTGACTTCACGTTTCCTTTGGTGTGATCATACTCCTCCCATCAGTCTTCACATCTAATTAGATTCTTTAAGTGTTGCTGTCTTCATGCATTAATAAGTCATATAGACCAGCAAATTAATGTGCACATTGTGCAGAGCCTGAGTGTTATTTAACATACTGTATTTTGTTACATGTTCAAAACTTGTTACTGTATTTATTCATTTAAATGTATATTTTAGAACAACATACAGTGCAGAACATCAACATATTTCCCATATTTTAGAAGAGCAAACAATTTTCAAATAATTTGATTAGATCACAAACTATTTAAATGATGAAAGTTCTCAGGTTTTACTACACAGGGTTTTCATACATTTTGGTTTCAACAAGCAGCAATTACAAGTTTAAAATGTGTTTTATACATACCGTTGTGAAAAAAACAAGTGTGCTTAAGTGTATTTTATGTGTTTATTTCTTAAAAGTATATTTAAAAAAACTGTACTTGTGGACTGAACTTTTTGTGCTTTATAGCACACCTATTTCAGTGCGGTCACACTTTATTTGACAGTGTCCTTGTTATACGTTAAATGTAGTTAGGCTACTAACAGTAAATTATGCATAATTACATGCAACCCTAAACCAAACCCTAATCTTAACCATAACCCTATAGTAAGCACATAATTAAGTTGTTAATTAAGTACTTACATGTATAATTAAACTGTAATAAGGACACATTAAAATAATGTGTAACATTGATTTCATAACATTCTATATTAAATTTGACTACAGTTCAGTTACAATGTTGAACCTTTTGTGTATGTTTTGTACTTTGAGGGTCGAGGGATAGCAGATTTACAGTGGCAGAGGGGGATCTACAAGTCTTTCTTTAATAAAACTGCTGCACTATAAGATCCATATCTCAACTCTCTCCCTGTCTGGACAGAAACAGAATAACCAACCGAGAATAAAATATGTTGACCCTCGAGGACCAAACTCGTGAGTATTTGGAACTGGCATGCGTGGTGGACTATCCAAAGGACTCCCTCTGTGATGGTCCTCAAGGGTCTGTCTTCTGCAGCTTTATTGAATGGGTACTTCTCAACTGCAATTCCCTCTTCACAATAGGTGAGGAGGAGGATCCAGATCCTAAGCTTGTGTATATGCCCGGCATGGACTTATAATAAGTTAGCACTTATTGACATGGATACTCCCACCCATGCGGTCTTTCCTTCCCTAGCGGTCCCACCCGGCTCATTGGAAGCTCTTCCTCCTCCTCTGGTCCTGTCTTGTTCTGTTCCCAGGCTCTGCCTCCTCCACTGGTTCCATCCAGTTCCCTAGCTCGCCTTCGTCCTCCTGATCCACCAGCTCTCCTCAGCCCTTCGACGCAAACACAGTCTCTTGGTCACACTGATCCACCATAGTTTTCAGAGTAGTGGCCTCAGAATTTCGAACCGTTGGCTCCACCTCAAATTTACAAGCCCAGGGGTGCTTCTCAATTCTTACTTGTGCATCCTCGTTTCCTTTCCTCATGTCTCAGCTCCACCCCCTGTAGGATGTGAGGGGAAGGCTGCAAGGAACAGAAAACGAGGACGGAGGAATCGAAGGAAAGCTTATTTGTATATTGGAATATTCTTGATCACTCGAGTGTCACTTCACTGCGACATCAGATGAGCTCAAAGGATCTGCCCTTATGTTGTTAAAGTTTGGTTATTTAAAAAATGTATAAAAAATAAAGATAAAGCAAGATGCCCTGTTGATATATGTGTGTTATATGATTTATTTAAACTACAAAGGTAAAGCGTAAATTTAAATTATTGTGACAGATGTGAAGGGGGAGGAGAATTCATATGTGCGTCATATGTGTTTCTCGTCAAGAAAGACTTCTGCATAGGATACACTACACCTGTGCATCCTCGCTCACCGCTACTCCGAAGCTTCCTCACTCCTCGTTCCTCGCCTCTTCGTTCGTCATCCTCGTTCCTCGCCTCCTCGTTCCTCATCCTCGTTCCTCACTCCTCGTTCCTCACTCCTCGTTCCTCATCCTCGTTCCTCACTCCTCGTTCCTCATCCTCGTTCCTCGCCTCCTCGTTCCTCATCCTCGTTCCTCATCCTCGTTCCTCATCCTCGTTCCTCACTCCTCGTTCCTCGCCTCCTCGTTCCTCATCCTCATTCCTCGCCTATTCGTTCCTCATCCTCGTTCCTCGCCTCCTCGTTCCTCATCCTCGTTCCTCGCGGTGCAATTAGAGAACTGAGATGTCCTTCAAAATGGCTGAGCTCGATTGGTTTCCAGGTCATAAGATTCCAGGTTTCTCAGTCCTCGTATATTCCAACTCCACCTTGGCCCTCTGATCCAGCGGTGTCACCGTTGTTCTCCAGTCCTCCAGTTCCGCCTTGGTCTCCAGTCTCCCAGACTCACCTGTGTCTAGTTTAGTTTATCAATATCCTGTGCACTTACTCCAGAGTTTGTTCAGTTCATGGTCAACTATTGTCTTTGTTGCGTTTGTGTTTGTTGGTGCCATTGAAATGATCTTGTTTATTTAATAAAACTGCTGCATTAAGATTCATGCCTCAGTTCTCTCCTGCCTGGATGTAACAAAACCTATAGCGTTTTGTTGTATAGCACTAACAAAAGCAAACATGAGATAAAAACGTATGTGCCGAAGCAACCATGTAGCTTGCTTGTACAAGACTTTGAGCTCTTTTATCGTGGCCGGTCCTCAGGGGGCGTCCAGCTGATGCTGACGCTGCCAAAGGAGATTCATTCAGAATTAGTGGTATCTCATTTCGTCTGGCTAATTCCTTATCAATAAAACTGCCTGCTACTCCTGAGTCGAGCTGGGCCTTAGTAATGATGGTGTTTATAATAATGTATAATACCATCACTAATAATTTGTGCAAACGCTTCTTTTTTTCTGCACATCGACAACATCCCTGAACTTGCTGTTGTAATTCTTCTCCTCCTCATCCTACACAATAGTAATTTCACATGTCTTAACATGTTCTGTGAGGATTTAAAGTAGAAGTGTCCATACTTGTGGCAAACTGCTTTTGGCATGCTGCTGAATGAGGATATTTGGACTGCTGTCTAGCTCTTTAACTGCTTTCACAAATATTTGGAGTATTTTATCCATATATCCACAATTTTATTAGCCTGGGTTTCCCCATGCTGCCTGGATGCAGGCATGCTAGGCAGCCTGGATACCATGGACTAGATTTTCGACCCAGCGAGGGGACCAATCACAGAACGGGGAGTGAGCAGCAAGACGATGACGACGTCTATGCAACACACCGAAGCAGTTTGTTTATATCTATACATACATTCTACCCTCATGTTTGTCTTGCACAAACTGCAATAGTCGCTGAACGCCATCGTGTACACATAAATCTCTGACCCATCGTCTTCTTCCTCGTCGAATTTCTGTCGCTCTACATACGTCATCTGGTATAATTGAAACGATTGGCTATGAGCTACGTACAGGCGCATTTGATAGACATTCGTAGCACCCAATAAACGGCTCTGGGCATTCGTAAACCAATCCTCAAATACGAGAAAATTAACATGTGGTTCCCAGACCACGTCTGAAAGAGACTAGGTCTGACGTTAGCCAGGCTACAATTTTATAGTGCCAGGAAGGAGAGCTTCCATCTAGATGGTCCTCCTACATAACAGTACTGTAGTAAAACACCAACAAAATGGAAGGCCTCAAAACATAAACGGCAATTGTGTCAAATATAATGGTGACCATGAGACGGGACTCAGCACACAAGTAATGATTCAATGCACAAGCATGTGTATGTGCATGGGGCTGAAATAATATTGTTTCTAACTAGAGCCAATTACATTTCTAGCTGTGGCCCAATTCATTTATCAACCTAAGGGCCAGATTTACTATACAGGGCAAATTAGTGTACGAACATAATTCCAGCTGTTAGTAAATCTGACCCTATATTTTCAGAACAATTTGACAAATCAAAACTCTTTTAATAACAGTTCACCTACACCAACTATGAAAACATCATATCACTATGAAAGACGACCTAGCCAATGAGTATTAGCAACTGCACATTTCCCGCTCCAACCATACATTACTTAGATGTTGTTCTGAAACAGCTCTAAAAGAGCACTAAACACATTATATATACACGTTATAAATTGATTTGCATTTCAGTGAGTGAAATAAGTATTTGATCCCAAGCAAAACATCATTTAGTACTTGCTGGAGAAACCCTTGTTGGCAAGCACAGAGGTAAGATGTTTCTTGTAGATGTTTCTCACCAGGTTTGCACACATCTGTGATGATTTTACCACATTTCAAGATGGCGGCACGATAGCAGTTTCATGTGTGTCTCTGTTTTTTGGGAGTCCTGTCTTGGGTCTTATCTCAAGTGCTAAGCAGCTTTTAAATGTTCCTAAGTTCTGAGGGTTTTCTACAGAGATGGCGAATTGTAGTTTTTATTGATGTCTAGCAGTCGGGCAGCTTTACGGAGTAATTTCACCAGTTGAAGGATCGGCCAGGGCGACAACGTCAGGGCGACTGACTGGGTCAGCCAGCTGTGCAATTGCGTGTATAACGGCTCTGATGCTGGTTCTTTGTCAGTGGCCGCAGAGGCTCGTCTCCGGTGGTGCGAATGCGATCAGCAAAAGAGTTGGTGGATTCCTTCATCAGACTGCTTGACCTTGCATTCGAGCTGGCCCATCGTTGGATTTCGATCTCGAGTTTCAAAGGATCTGCCAGAGCGAATACGCCTTCTGATCCGAGGTTGCTGTGCAATTGTGCGCCAAACAATTTTTACGCCGGGTGTGAGGCGGTGGATGCATATCTTCGGATATAAATCTCAGGTGACTGTTTCGCCTCCTTCTCCCCTTCTGCTGCCGGTATTTTTTTCTTCAGTCTCTCTGGACGCTGGATGTGACATTTAAAAATGACTTTAAAATTCACGATTGTGCTGATCTTATTTGTTTGTCTCGCGTGTACGCCGCTGTCATGCAAGTATTGTTGCATACAACGTTCATTTTCTATGGAATTCTATGATCTTCCATCAAGTCGGCAATTCGCGACAAACTTTACCACTGATCAATTTCTCAATGTACTAATAATTGATCATATAAGGACTGTCTTCCCACACGCCTTGCTGGTGTTTGAATCAGTTATTTCTTATGGCTGTTCAAGGACTTTTTCCCATCACAAATCTTCTTTTAATGTTAAAAAGTCTCTTTCACGAACATTGATTTTATTGCTTTTATTTGTCTCTGGTAATGTTAATGTAAACCCGGGTCCCCTGCCTAATTCAGTAAATTTACATCATCTCTCCACACCTACTGAATTTGCTAATAGGCATGGAATTGGCTTTCTACATATCAATGCTAGAAGTTTACTACCCAAACTGGATTTATTGAAAACGTGGTTTATGTCTGCTAATCCAGATATTGTTGTGATCTCTGAAACTTGGCTCAAACCGTCTGTCCCTGATGATGTTATTTGTGTTGGTGGTTATAATGTTTACAGAATAGATCGAAAAGGGCGTGCAGGTGGCGTAGCTATTTATGTATCTAAAAAAATTCCTGTGTCTGTTTTACTTTCCCAGTCAATCCCAAGACAGTTTGAACTTATTGCTTTAAATATTGGGGTTGCAAATGCTCCATTTACTCTTATTGGGTGCTATAGGCCCCCCTCTGCTGTTAACGAGACCCTATCGACTTTAACTGAAGTGTTGTCCAAGTTAAATAATTCCGAAATAATTTTATTTGGTGATTTAAATTGGGATTGGCTCAGCGACAAATCAGAGAATTTTAAGTTGGCTTGTAATTCTCTAAATTTAGTACAACTCATTGATAGCCCCACCAGATTTAATCCATCTAAGCCTAATAGTGACACTCTGTTAGATGTCATTCTCACTAACAGGGCTCATAAGTATACAGCAATAGGTGTGTTTGTGAATGACCTAAGCGACCATTGTGCAATAGGATGTGTTAGAAACACCAAAATACCTAAACTTAAGGGTCTCACTGTTTCTAGACGCTATTTAAAACATTTTTCAGAGCAGGCATTTTTATCTGACTTGGCAAGACTGAACTGGAATCATGTTGCATTAATTCCTACTGTTGATGAAGCTGTTGATTTTTTTCAGCAACAGTTTCTATTGATTGCCAATAAACACGCTCCTTTTAAAAAGCATAGAATAAAGAATAGGGATAATCCTTGGTTTTCTCAAGAACTAGCCCAGTTAATTCAATTAAGAAATAAACAGTGGTCCCTTGCAAGGAGGTCCAGCAGTAATGTAGATTGGCAACGTTTTAGAACTTTGAGAAATAAATGTACCTCAGCCATTCGGGCCTCTAAATCAAATTATTATCTTAATGCAACTACTGATAACTTTAACAATCCTTCTAAATTCTGGAAAACAATTAAAGTATTGCAGAACAAAAAGGTTTCAGACTTTCCCCAGAAATTGATCATTGGAAATGTAACCATCACAGATAAAAGTGACATTTTAAATGCCTTTAATGTACACTTTGAGAAGGCAGGTCATCTATTTGATCAGCAGTTTCCATCAATTTCAGGGGATGCTTCAACACATTTTTTGCCACCTAGTACATCTTCTATCTCTGATTTGTCATTTGATTTTGAAGCCCTCCAAGTTCAAGATGTTATGAAATCACTAAATTCTATAGACCCTAAAAAGGCGCCTGGACCTGATGGTCTGGATCCCTTTTTGTTAAAGGTGGCTGCACCGGTTATAGCTGAGCCTATTACTCATATTTTTAATATGTCATTAAGTTTTAATCAGATCCCAGCAATCTGGAAGCAAGCTTACATTACTCCCCTGTTCAAATCTGGTGATCGATTTGACATGAATAATTTTAGACCCATCTCTAATCTTCCTGTTCTTTCTAAAATATTGGAATCTTTAGTTGCTACTCAACTTAAATCATATTTACACTCACATAATATTTTAAATGAAATGCAATCCGGGTTCCGGTCGGGGCACAGTACAATATCCGCCACTTTAAAAGTTATGGATGACATCAAAGAGGCTATGGACAGTAAACTTAGCTGTGTTTCTCTGTTCATAGACCTCACAAAGGCGTTTGATACTGTGGACCATCCATTATTGGTTAATACCCTGCTGAGAGCTGGCATTGGATGTAACATGGTCAAATGGTTCCATAGCTATTTGACCAACCGTTCACAAATGGTCAAATATGGCAATGATCTGTCAAACGCAGTCCTTGTAACTAAGGGTGTTCCACAGGGTTCTGTTTTGGGTCCCTTGCTTTTCCTAGTTTATATTAATAATGCTTGTGATAATTTTAAAGAGGTTTTAACCTCAATGTGACTTTCCTAGTTAAATAAGGGTTAAAAAAAAAATAATAAAAAACAAAAAACATCTCAGGAGGGATTTTGGTCCATTCCTCTTGGCTGTCGCAAGATCTTGGATTAAGATCTGGAGACTGGCTAGGCCACTCCAAGACCTTAATGTGCTACTTATTGAGCCACTCCTTTGTTGCCTTGGCGGTATGTTCTGGGTCCTTGTCATGCTGGAAGACCCATCCACGACCCATCTTCAGTGTTCTGGCTGAGGTAAGGAGGTTCTCGTCCAAGATTTGACAGTACATGGCCCCGTCCATCAGCCCCTCAATATGGTGAAGTCATCCTGTACCCTTAGAACAGGAACAGCCCCAGAGCATAATGTTTCCACCTCCGTGCTCGACTGTAGGGATGGTGTTCTTGGGGTCATAGTCAGCATTTCTCTTCCTCGAAACACGACGAGTTGAGTTGATGCCAAAGAGCTCAATTTTGGTCTCATCTGACCACAGGACTATCTCCCAAGCCTTCTCTGAATCATTAGATGTTCATTGACAAACTTCAGACGGGCTTGTACATGTGCAGGGGGACCTTGCGGGCGCTGCAGGATTTCAGTTCATTGCGGCGTAGTGTGTTACCAATGGTTTGCTTGGTGACTGTTGTCCCAACTGCCTTGAGATCATTAACAAGCTCCTCCCGTGTAGTTCTGGGCTGATCCCTAACCTTTCTCATGATCATCCTTACCCCATGAGGCGAGATCTTGCATGAAGCTCCAGAGGGCGATGGATATTTTATATTTCTTGCATTTCCGAATAATGGCACCAACAGTTGTCTCCTTCTCACCAAGCTTCTTGCTGATGGTCTTGTAGCCCATTCCAGCCTTGTGTGGGTCTCCAATATTGTCCTGATGTCCTTTGACAGCTCTTTGGTCTTGCCCATGGTGGTGGAGAGGTTGGAATGGAAGTTACAGATTGTGTGGACAGGTGTTTTATACACATAACGAGCTGACATTAGGAGTACTTTCTTAAAGTGACAGGACTGTGTTTCACATGGGCACATAACCAATCTGTGGGAGGCAGAATTCTTGCTGGTTGGTTGGAGGTCAAATACTTATTTCACTCGATCAAATGCTAATCAATTTATAACCTTTATATAATGTTTTTTTCTGGATTATTTGGTTGATATTCTGTCTCTATCCATTAAAATAAACCTACCATAAAAATGATAGACCCTTAATTTCTTTGTAAGTGGGCAAACTTACAAAATCATCAGGAGATCAAATCCTTATTTCCACTGTAGACAATAAATCTCCTCTTCCAAGATCAGATCTCCAAAGTTTATGAATATAACACAGGAATGAACTCACTGGTGTGTAATTGTGTCACGCCCTCACTTTGTTTGGACCTTGTTTTCAGTTTGCACAGTTTCCATTGTTGAGTTTGTTGTCATGGTTTCAGATTAGTTGCAATTCAGTTCAGGTGTGTGTTGTTAATTATCCTTGTTTGCATGTGCACGTTTTCAAGTTCCTCTGTTTCTGTTCATTACTTACTTACATCTGTGTCTAGTTTTTCATACCTGTCAATTAAAGAGTCTGGATTCTGATTGGTTGCATTAATTGTTTTTTATTGTATTGGCCAAATTATAATTTTATTGATATTGCCAATTAGCACAGTCTGAAGTAATGCAGTATGTGCATGTTGTACTTTTTTTTTAGGTAGGATAAATGTCACAAAAACTTCCTTATTAGCTCATTGTTTAGAAGCATGAGTTGCACTGTAATAATTTCATAAACAATATCTTGTAAATAGTTTTTCTCATTACTCTAATACAGTTATTCAATTAGTTCACAATTGTTTACACAATTAAAATTAAGTTTAAATTAAAAGTAATATAACAAATACTAAATACTACCATGATGTATTGATATTTGACTTTTAATACTTGATCGTTTCCATATTACATTATTGACTGACAATATATTTTCACAGAGTAATGAGAATGTAAAAAAAAAAAAAAAGTGTAAATGTCATGAAAATAATGCCACAATGCAAAAATGAAGTACTAGTCCCAAACATTCATTTAGGCGAAATATACTTTCTTGCTTCCTTGTCTAGATTTTTATGATGAAATGTGACTGGCTTTTTTCATGGCATTTTTTCATGGCATTTTACTGTGGTTGTGTTGGGAATATATTTATTGATATAATGCTGCATAGGCAAAAACCTGTATACTAGAAAAATCTAAAATGAAAATGAAAATGCAACAAAGCACATGACAAGTGTAAACATACAGTTCTTATTTAGATAGGATGGCCCATCTTCAAGTGATTATTTCAATCAGAGATTCAGCTCTCTCAGTCCAAGGTTGTGTCGTCTCTCCCCCGGGCATTTGCTGGCCATGGGTGGGGCTCTGGGGGCAGTTTGGATGGGTGGAGGAGTAAGAACATGTATTGACCCAAAAGGTCTGGAGGTTTCTTGTTGAACAGCCTGGAGAATGACATAAAAAATAAATAAAATAAAAATAAAAAAAAATCACAAACTGGTCTTTTACTGATTCTGATGCTTTTTGCTCAGACTTTTTGGAATACTCTTTGAAACTCTTTGTTAAGTTAGTTACACTACAAGCTATTAGCAAACAGAAACTAACAACGCTGGACAAGTTGGCTATTTTTTGGATAAATTTAGTTAGCTGAGCTCATCTGCGAGTGTACTTTGAAATACTTAGCAAAACAAACTTTTAGCAGACGTTATGTCAGAACGACTGACAAATTGGCATCTCACCTGAGAGCCCAATCATCTTTAAGTGTAAACTAAACGATCCAATGCACATTGCATGCGTGATTTGTAGGGGTGTAACGATATTCGAACCGAACCGAAAAACCGCGATACACCACCCACGATACGAATCGCGATACTCTAATGGCGAACCGAACACACCCGCCCCGCCCCCTGCTGTCCCGGCTCATTGGACCTCATGTCTTATGTGTACACAACGAATACAGCGTTGCCTAACCACCATTAACCACAATATTAATCGCAATAATCTCAGTGTTTTGTTACATTCGATAATAAGCAAGGTGTAATCTTTCAAATTCTGTCTATTTGATCACGAAATTCAAACATTAAATGTCGTTTTGGCGCTCTTTGATGTGGCGTGACAGATCACCGTACTAGCTTCTCATTTAAAGTGGCAGCGCGGAGCGCGAGTAAACGCGATTCTCTTCCTCAGTTACAGAATAAACATGAATGGACACCTGAAGGTATGTTGAAAGATACAGTATACTTACTGAAAGGCATCATAACTCATGTAATCGCTCAGTCAGTGTTTCAACAGCGGAAATACGTCAATAAAACGCTTAGTTTTTCACATAGCTTTATTTACCTCAGGCAAGTCATTCAGTGCCCACAGCTTGTTGGTTTGCTAAGGAAATGAACTCTTTCACTAAATAAATGCACTATATTAGCCTATATATTATATTTTACTTAACCTATTAATGACATCTTGATTATTTAATGTATGTTTAAAATATTTGTCATGAAAATGACAGCAACTGTGTAAATGATTATATTTCAATAATAAATTAGAGTAAAATGTTAATGTAAAAACTGCCTTATGTGCAGTTTACATGTTTTCATACAATTTGTTACTTGAGTGTTGATTATTATTATATCTAAAAATAAATAGCAACTGAATTTAGGCTAAAAGTCTAGGCTCTGTTGTTAAGCTTTAATGTTATAGTAATGTGCAAGTAAGGGCTCCTATATAGTTTACAGCATTAGCAGATATTTTTTTTTATCCTTGCGAAACGTTTACTTGTAATTGAATTAATTTAAAGACAAGGACACAATTTGTTAATTAAAGCACTGTTTAAAAAAAAAAGAGCAATTTTAGCTTTCTAAACCCTCCACTCCACCTAAATGAACCGAACCGAACCGAGACGTCAAAACCGTGGGACGTACCGAACCGTCAGTTTTGTGTATCGTTACACCCCTAGTGATTTGCATCGCATGCTCCACCCCACTGCGTGGGTATAAATAGTTAGGAGGGA
This sequence comes from Rutilus rutilus, assembly GCF_951802725.1. Lineage (NCBI taxonomy): Eukaryota > Metazoa > Chordata > Actinopteri > Cypriniformes > Leuciscidae > Rutilus > Rutilus rutilus. Next base: position 42,701,618 of record NC_140222.1, read on the forward strand.
GTCATCACCGGTAGGAAAGACACGGGCTCGCCGTCAGAGGAGCAAGCTACACTTCTGGTAGAGTGAGCCCTCAACCCAAGGGGGCACAGCACGTGCACGCCTTGGGCCTGGTACGCCAAGACGATGGCATCCACTATCCAGTGGGCCATCCTCTGCTTAGAGACAGCCTCTTTCTTCTGCTGGCCTAAGCTGCCTTCCATAACAGACAAAGAGCTGGTCTGAGGTCCTGAAGCTCTACGTTCAGTCCACGTACAGGCGCAAAATGTGGACAGGACAGAGAAAAGCTAGGGCTGGCTCTGCCTCCTCCAGGGGCAGCGCTGGTCCCTGAAAGGAGTGGTGGGAACCTTGGGCATGTATCCAGGACAGGGTCTCAGGATAACATGAGAGTTGTCCGGTCCGAATTCCAGGCACGATTTGTTGACCGGAAATGCTTGCAGGTCCCCTACCCTCTTGATGGAAGCCAGCGCAGTCAGGATTTTAATTGACAGGATTTTTAGCTTAATTGACTGCAGCGGTTCGAAGGGCGCTCTCTGCACTGCCTTAAGCACCAACGAGAGATCCCATGGGGTGAGGAAGATTTAGCCGTCTCGCACACCTTAGGAACCTGATGATCAGGTTGTGCTTTTCTCGAGATTTCCCATCTACTGGATACTGATGTGCAGCAATCACGGCAACATACACTTTCAGGGTGGAGGGAGACAGCCTACGCTCCAGTCCTTCCTGCAGGAAGGAAAACACAGCTCTGATCGAGCATCTCCGTGGGTGTTTACCACCGCCTTGGGTTGATCACCTAAGTCCTCTGCATCCCATCTAGAGACCATATGTGGAGATTCCAGAGGTCTGGATGCGGGTGCCAAAGGGTGCCCCATCTCTGAGAAAGCAGGTCCTTCCTAAGAGGAATGAGCCAGGGAGGGGCTGTCGCGAGGAGCATGAGTTCTGAAAACCAGGTCCGGTTGGGCCAATACGGGGCAACTAACAAGACCTGCTCCTTATCCTCCCTGACGTTGCTCAGTGTCTGTGCAAGGAGGCTCACTGGGGGAAATGCATATTTGCATAGGCAGCTATGTACCAGCACGTTCATGCAGAGGGTCTCCTCGGTAAGGGAGTAAACCTACTGGCAGTGGGACGTGTCCGGAGAGGCAAACAGGTCTACCTATGTGGGTCCGAAGCGTCTCCAGATCAGCTGGACCGCCTGGGGATGGAGTCTCCACTCTCCCGGTAGCTCCTGCTGTCGTGAGAGCTTGTCGGCTGCACGATTGAGCAAGCCTGGAATATAAATGACACGAATCAACCCCAGATGCTTCTGACATCATAGAAGGAGATGGTGGGCGAGTTGCCACATGCGACTAGAGCATAGACCACCTTGATGGTTGATGTACGCAATGGCCGCAGTGCTGTCCATTTGAACCAGTACGTGCTTGCCTCGTAACAGTGATTTGAAGCGGCCCAGCGCAAGTTGTACTGCAAGCAACTCGAGGCGACAGGCCGGATTGATTGTCACCGTGCGTGCTGCGTATCCACGCCCATCTCGGGATTTGGCCGTGAAGCCAGTGGTGTAGCAGCCTCATATGAAGCAATCCGAGCGGCGTTAATGCGGCTGCCATATGCCCCAAGAGCCTCGGAAATAGATTCAGTGTGGCCGCTGTCCTGCTCTTGAGTGAATTCAAGCAGTTCAACACCAAGTGAACACATTCCTCTGCGAGGCGTGCTGTGAGACCGAGTACAACCGAGTCCAACGAGAATAGAGATCCTCTGCGTGGGGGAGCTTGCTCTTTTCCCAGTTGACCCGAAGCCCCAGCTGGCTGAGGTGTCTGAGCACCACGCCCCTGTGTTCACACAACTGCTCTCGCGACTGGACCAGTATGAGTCAGTCATTGACATAGTTTAGAAAGCTCACGCCGTGTTCTCTCAGGGGAACAAGGGCCTGGCCTGGGCTGGGAAGCACTAGCCAGGCCTCCAGAGATCATACAATGCAGTGGGGCAGCGAGGTGGAGCACAGGGAATAGGGTCCCGGAGTGGGGTCTGAGCACACGTTGCAACACTTACCTCGCTCCACGTTTCGGTAGGGGGTGCGTACGAAGGCATTGCGTCCTCGAACCGCACCGAGCTGCCGGCTGGCGATAGAAGAGTGTATAAGAGTGGCAAGGCATAGCATAGCACACTGCCATCTGCGCCCTCTTGGGACTCAGAGACTACCTTGGCGATGAGCAGACTGAGGGGCAGCTCACAAAGGCCTGGTAGCACTTCAGAGCAGGCTCTTGACTGATCAGCCTGCTTCTGGACTGCCGAGAACTGCTGGGCACACTCAAAAGCATAGCTGAAAAGGCCACCTTGTGAGATGGGAGCTTCGAGAAAGCGTGCTGTGTTGATATCTCGCACCCCTACAAAGTTTAGCCAGGGGACACTTCTGGATCGCCAAGATGGACATCGTCCAGCCTGCGCTATAACTTGACCACGGTCAGTCACGGGGGCAGGGCAAGGCGATTTACGCGTCGCACTGCGCCCCCAGACAACAGCCACAAAGCTCAGAATGAGATCGAGCGCGCAGCAGCCCAGGAAAGCATGGCTGTCAACTCTGAATCTGATTCAGCATGAACACACCATTACAGTGGGAAGCTCAGCACCATAATTTTTTTTTTTTTAGATATGTCCCACCCAACTTCTTGTTTCAAAAGGAAATAGGCCAGGTGAGTTTATATGGATATTTGGATTGCTACACTGCAGCAGGATTTTGAAGGGGGAATAATCAGAACTGTTACCCTACTGAATAATGCAGCTGAGTTAGTAACATTGTAACTTTTAGTCACTCTCCAACAGTGCAAACCACCCACCATTGGTTGAAAGATTTCACATTTGACCTCTACAGGAACTTTGATCTCCAGTCCGTCGTCAACAGTGGTGTGTGAACCAGTGCAAAACCCCTTGTGCTTTAGCAAACAGAAAAAAGGTTACTACACTTACACTTTTTTGGCAATGGCAATATAAAGCAAGTTTAAAGAGTGCTCTTAATATTTGGTTTAAAAATTTGTTTAATCTTGTATTACTGGCTTGTCATTTTTTTAACTGAATGAGTGCTTACAGCTGACTCTGAATCCTTCAGCAGGCATTGCGTGAGGTCAGTGTCAGTAGTGTTTTTCTTGCAGTCAGTCTCTTGAATAGTGAACTCCACAAAGTAGGACGGACCCACAACCCACTGCAAAACACACAATACACATCTCCTGCCATGTGTGCAGGACAAAGCCACTCAATCCATTGATTTATTGGTGTTGACATACCTGCATGCTGGCTGCTGTTATATTCAGAAGAGCATAGAAATGTGGGAAAGTGTGCTCTTTGTTAAATTTCTGCAGGGCCAGCTTTGTGGTCTCAGAAATAACTGGATCATCTAACCTTTCTGCAGTTGGACAGTCGGGGCAAGTGTTTATTACAGCTTGAGCTGCCACTGTAAAACAGTGAGGACAAGTCAACATTTCACGAAGAACATGCTCTATATTATTATATCCCTGGACAAAAGCATTATATAAAGCCAGATAGTCATTATTATGTTGCTATTATTTAGAAAATCTGTAATCCAAGTTATTTCTTCTGTGGACTAGTTAAATAACACATATAACATGCTCTCTCTCATTCAGCTCTTTGTGTCGTCTACTGTGTAAAGTTTTCATTTTCTAGTTTAATCTGGAGACTTACAGATATCTAAACAAAGGGTTGTTTTTGGCTCAACATACATGTTAAAATGAATGCTGAAGTCTTCCAGGGCCATTTTTAGTACAGTCAGTAGCAGCATCATCAGTGAAATATACAATTTAGTGGTCATTATCTAAAAATATTGATATAACTAATGCTGAGATTGACCAATCAGAATAAAGTATTCTTTACAGTAACAAAATGTGTACCATTATAAATGTTCCATTACAACTTTGAGAGGCAAGTTGTCGATTACCACAGAAATAATTTCAGCTCAACCCCTCAAATTTACTAATATGACAACTCCTTTACCATGACCTTATGGGAAAGCAGTCTCACACCAAGGACATTTTAGGTCATTTTAAAAAGCAAAATGGCACAATAATTAATATAAACCCTTTGACAAAAATATGAGCAGCAAAGTTCTGCAACTCTCTGCAAGTCATTTGTGATGTGACGCAATTATTTTTGTGGTAATGGACAGAACATTTCAGTAAGCGTGGTTCAATGCAGTCACAGCAGACCTTGTTGGATGGTGCAGTTGTAATTCTGAACTTTGACGGTGCTCTGAAGGGAAACAGATGCATCACATGTTCCGAACACCTAATATAGTTTAGATAACAGTAAACTCTTTGGTCAAACAGGATACAAATACATACCCAAGTATAATACAGCATATATTAAAGTAACTGACAGTTCTATCTAGAGTAAAATACGTACCGGTAGACTACCAATACCCTTAATGGCACAGGATTTCCATTTTCTCCTGCTGATCGCATGACATTGTGTTTCCAGAACATCGATCGTCAGGTGTAAATGGCTCACGCCTTCTGCCTTTGTTACAAGCAAACAAGATAACAATCAAACCAGCATGAAAAAACATTTCTAAAACCCAAGCTTTTTTACTTTTCCCGCTAGCGGGGTTTTTTTTTTTTTTTGGCCCCCAGAATATTTTGTTGCATGAATATCTGAACATACAATAAATCAAATGAAAGAACAGAGCCTCTGCTTTTAAACAAACAAACATGCATTCTTTTTGCAACAACACTTGAATGTGGGCAAGTTTCATAAAACAGCAACATATTGAGCAAAAAGCTGAGAAAATTGCCTTTTTGTCAAAGACTACATCCAGATTATATTCAAAACGATGATCAAAACACAGATGGAGTAGATCGAGTCCATCAATACCCCCAAAGCATCACAGTTATTAAAACTTCCTGGGTCGACATTTCATTCAGTAACATTATGCAGTTTTGATGCTGTTTTATGTTTGATTATCGCGTTATTTTACATTTGCGTACGCAATCTTCTATCACTTGTTTCAGCTTCTTCACTTGCTGCTTTTATCCTGAGATTCTGTACCACTTCTGAAGATGTGTCATAGCGCTCTCTACTGTATGAGAGTAGAGAACAGTGAAGACATGGATAGCCGGAATATTCAGTCAGTGGTGGGGAAAGAGTAAATGTTATCTTTCTTGTTGTCTTTTCAAATATAAGTTGCATTTGTTGAAAAATTTAAATGCACACTTTCATATTTTCAAATATCTGATAATTTATTTTTATTTTAAGTATTTTTTGGACAAGGCTAGATTAATTCATATTGTCTGTCTTTTCAGATTTCAGTTACAAAAATAAATATTTTTGGTAAAAAATATAAATGTTTTTTTGTTTGTATTTTTAAAAATATCTGATAATTTATTTACTTATTTAATTGGACGCGGAAAGGTTAATTCAGATTCCAAATGTCATAATATTTGTGAAAAAAACTTAGCTTGAAAAATAAATTCGAATTTGTAAAGTTAAAAAAAAAAAAAAAAATCGAGCACACAAACAGTCACAAAATGTGTGTATCTTCCATTCATTCCATAACTTTTGAAAAATAAAAAGAAGAAAATAAACATGGCACAATACTGGGGTTTCTCACCATCTGTCAACAATTCTTCCCCTCACTGACTGAGTCAACTTGAAATGGACTTGGACTCTGACAGCTATCTGTTTATTTAGACTACTGTTTTGGGGATGTATTGGTTAGTATTGTGTTGGAATCTTCTGTAATTGTTATACACCGACTATAATTTGAACATTTAACCTTGGTTTAAAGTTAATTATGCTGCTATCAGTGGCGTCATGCCCATTCAAAGTGAGGGGGCACGTGCCCCCTCAGATTTTTCCTCCCTGATAATTTTTTTGTCACAACTTTATTCCTATTATGCTCCATAATATACCAAAGCCTATAACGACTCAAATGTATTCTTCTGGATGTGTAATAAATCGGTCAGCATCAGCCCTTTTTCCTAATATGGTGTCTGTGTATCAAATCTACGCGCATAGCGCTCTAGAATCTTTGCTGTGTATGTTCAAGCAACTCACTCGTCTCGCACGTTGAACTGGCAATGTTTTACAGATGGTCTTGAAGTGGTAAGTGGGCAAAGCAACAAATCGGCATTGAATTAGTTATCGGATGATATTAAAAGGTAGTGGGATTATTTGTGGTTGACAATGGTTGGAAATTTTAACTTGATCAAAAAGTTATGGATTATTAGCTGCGAATTCAGAGCATTAACTTAAGTTGTGTCAGTGTAACGTTATCGATAGCTAGCCTAGTCTAACCGTAAACTAGTTGGCTAACGCTACTGCCATACAAAGCCATAGTAACGTTATCTGATCGGTTTTGAAACATCTGTTCTGTTTTGTCTTGTGTCAAAGTCTCCAGCTGGTTCAATTGTTTTCAGCACTGAAATCTGTCAAACTTCTTTCAAAGTCCTTCATCACATATTCATATTAAAATAACTTAATTTCAGAGCACCACAAAGTCAGACCTCAGCACCTTTATGTACCTTTAATGTAAGATCGTTCTTAGGTCACATACCAATTTAAAATCATAACATAAAAACTGCAATGGTAGGCTACTGTTTTTAAAATCATGTGTAGTAGGCCTAAGTGTACAGTAAGTGTGTGTGTAAACATGCTTTAATGAAGTAGACTTCAAAAGCTTTTGAATTTGAGCTTACAGTTCTTTCATCAACCTGTCTTTTACACAAACTTACAAAATAGATACTTTAACTTAGTCCTCAGATAGAGGAGGGTTGCTGCTAGCTCCGTTAAGGTATTTCTGTCCCTCCCAAACTGCATTGAAATGGTATGTTTAGCAGCCAGAATTAAAAAAAAATCAGGGGGAGAAACCCCCTGACCCCTCCTAACATGATCCATATCACCCGTCAGAAAACAATTGCAACGTCTCAGATTGTGCCCCCCCAGAATTTTGGCTTGCATGACGCCCCTGGCTGCTATAGTATGAAAGTGCCTCCACCTCGGGCATCAATGAACCTTACTGTAGTCCACAATCCTTCTTTTTGCATAACATAACATATATTTAATATACCAGCATGTATGAACATGAGAAGAGGACCAGTTAAAAAAAGATATACTGAAAAACTAATATTTCTATGTTATATTCATTTTAGTAACTCTTTATTTTGACGCTCCCAATAGACGTTCTATTAACTGTAAGTATCTTTGCAACTACATGTCAACTTAACCTACTAACCCAAACCCTAACAGTCTACTAATACTCTTAATGGGAGTGTTGTAATTTAGACGCATGCATTTTCTGTAAAGCTGCTTTGATGTGATATGTATTGTGAAAAGAGCTATACAAATAAATGTGAATTTATTTGAATGTAGTGGCAAAGTTACTTATTAGAATGTCTAAAGTGGACCATCAGAATAAAGTGTCAACTTTATTTACTTTTTTACTTGACGGTAACTTTGCGACATCCTTTTTTTTCATCCAAAATCCTTGTTCACCACTGATCCATTTGCCTTTTTCATATAAGAACCTATTCAAATGCATCCACATAGATGAAAATGATGCTAGTATCAACGCGCTCACCTTTATGTCTTGTTTGACATCATAAAGTCGGTTGAGTGTCAGGATATACCCTTCCTGTCTGTCTGCATTGATCTGCTCTAAGGCCTCCTCCGCTGCCTTCACCACAGCTGTGTCGTGGCATTCGGCCGGCACTGAGGAGGTGCTGCCATGCTGCCAGAACACACACACGAACAAGACCAGGAGGAAAGACTGCATCCTCATCTCCAGATTCCTCACACCCTTGTGCTGGAGCGAACTCAAAGACATGGCAGATGAGAACACAGTTCAACTCTTACACAAAACACTGAACTTTCACCTGCGGCGATCAGCAAACAGTCTTTATCTGCTCCTGCTCTATATGCTCCTGTCTGCTTACCAGTAAACAGTGATGCAATACAGGTCGAAACTACAGAACTGGAGACACTGCGGTCCTCTTTACACCAGGCAATGACAAGCGCTTCCTATCCGGAGAGTTTGGATCTTCTTCATAGTGATCTAACAGTGATCCGAATCCCACTTACCTAAAAACCAACAACAACAAACAACACACCAATTACATTAGCGATTGTGTTGACCAAAGCATTTTCCTTCATTAATAATAATAAAGAAAAAAGATCTACTGCATTGCTCTTCTTTATGAACATTCTGTCTGCAACACATGAGAATAGGATAGAAGTGAAGAAAATATGGGAAAAAGTTATGAAACGCTTTCCAAAATAAGAATAGTACAGACTAATAATTCAAATAGTACTAGTATAATGCAGGGGTTTTGAATCGTTTAGATCAGGGGTGTCCAGACTCAGTCCTGGAGGGCCACTGTCCTGCAGAGTTTAGCTCCAACCCCAATTAAACACACCTGAACCAGATAAACAAGGTCTGATTATCTGGTCATCTAAGTCATTGCTGGTTTTGTGACTCATATCTTCAATTTATCATTAATTACAGGAATTATCCCAAAGGATAAGCAGTGGAAAGCAGCTTTTGTTTTGCCTTTACAAGGGAGATGACAGTAGCAATCTGGATAACTACCGACCTATATCTAGGCTCCCCTGTCTTGCAAAAATCCTTGAGTCTTTAATTAACAAACAGTTACAATCATTTCTCTCTGAAAATAACTTGCTTAGTATTATTAATCAGTCTGTTTTTAGACCTAAACACAGCACTACCACAGCCACAATGCTTGTTGTGAATGATTTTGCTAATGCATTAGATGAGGGAAAGCACTGTGCTGCATTGTTTATAGACCTGTCAAAAGCTTTTGACACTGTAGACCATGATATACTTTTGAGTAATCTCTCATTTATCGGGCTGGGTCCTGATGCCTGCAGATGGTTCTCTAACTACCTGATGGATAGAACTCAAGCCGTCATGGTTGATGGGGTTAAAGGGATACTCCACTTTTTTTGGAAATAGGCTCATTTTACAACTCCCCCAGAGTTAAACAGTTGAGTTTTACCGTTTTCGAATCCATTCAGCCGATCTCCGGGTCTGGCGGTACCACTTTTAGCATAGCTTAGCATAGATCATTGAATCGGACAGGACCGTTAGCATCTCTCTCAAAAAAATACTAAATACTAAATTTTTAATAATATAAAAAAAAAAACTATACTCTTATTCCTGCGTAATAATCAAGAAACTTTGCTGCCATACCATGAGTGCAGCAGGCGTAATGATATGACGCAGCGCCTGGAAATAGTCCCCAGCTCCATAACTTCCAACGTGACCGGGACTAAGTTTGTCTAACCTATTAGACCTATTATCAGGCGCTGCATCATATCATTACGCCTGCTGCACTCATGGTACGGCAGCAAAGTTTCGCAGGAATGAGAGTAAAGTTCCTAGCCATATCAGCCTAGAAAATCGCAACTTTACATTTTCCGTCGGTCTTAGTACACGATGTAACTACAGAAGAGTCAAGTTTAAAATAGGAAAAATATCGAAACTCTTTGGTCATTTTTTTTGAGAGAGATGCTAATGGTCCTGTCCATAATAATATTTATATTATTAGGCCCATTTATTCGTTTAATTTTACAGCAGTTTGTGTGTACAATGGATATAAGCCAATTTAAATCAAAATTCTGGCCTAATCGTTAATTAACTTTTAAAACTTTTATGTATATTTTTGTTTATATAATTTTTATTTATATTATTAGGCCCATTTATTCGTTTAACCCTTTCATGCATGAATTATGATAACCTCAGTCAGGAATTTTTTCTTGTGTGTTTTTATTGCTCTTAGGGCATGCAAAACAAGAATTGATTTTACATTACAAGTAACATGTATAACGCATTCAGATTACTTTTTTGATGTAACAAGTAAAGTAATGTGTTACAAGTAACATGCATTACCTAATCAGATTACTTTTTGATCTAACAAGTAATTAACTACAAGTAATGTGCATTACCTAATCAGATTACTTTTTGATATAACGAGTAAAGAAACGCATTACAAGTAACATGCATTACGTATCAGATTACTTTTTGATGTTATGAGTAAAGAAACGCATTACAATAACGCACATTACATAATCAAATTACTTTTTGATGTTATGAGTAAGGAAACGCATTACAAGTAACATGCATAACGTAATCAGATTACTTTTTGATGTTATGAGTAAATAAAAGCATTACAAGTAACATGCATTACGTATCAGATTACTTTTTGATGTCATGAGTAAAAAAACGCATTACAATAACATGCATTACGAAATCAGATTACTTTTTGATCTAACAAGTAAAGTAATGCATTACAAGTGTCATACATTATGTAATCACAGTAATCACACTTTTTTCGATGTCAATGAAAATTACATTCTAATAATACAAATACATTTATTTACAGTAAAAAAAGTCACTGCAGATTAAGTTTTTAAGTTTTAATTTTCAAAAACAATATTCATATTATAATTATGAATTGTAGCTGAAATATAGCAATTGATGCATGGCGTCCACTACAGTGGACATGTGATTAATCAGAGTTTTCTCTCAATCTAAAATCAAAACTTGGAAAATTTTACTGTGATATGACTCATTAGATATTGCTTGATGCTGCAATATTTTTTTTACCTACAAGAGTCTCCTAGGATAGAAGGAATGGGTGGATATTCCGGAACAATTTGGCATGTCTGACTGACCCTTGGCCATCTTGGTTTGGAGGGGGAAAAAAATTTAAACACAACAGCTTGCCACTTGGTTGCAATTTATAGGATGATGCACCAGGGTCCAATGAAGAGGCTGATGTGCAACTTTGCCATAAAAACCCATGCAAATTCAAGAAAATGCTTTTTTAATAGCTGTCCACTGTAGTGACCACTATGCGTGAAAGGGTTAATTTTACAGGACTTTTTGTGTAGACTATATTCCTTCTTACATAGGCCTAATTTATAGAAATAAAACATTTCTATTTGAAATTTTTTGTTGTTGCTCATTAGTTCTTTAGGAGGTAAGGCTGTGGTCTAAGCTAAAAGTGATATACACGTAGATTTTTTTCCTTTTTTGGAGCGAGCGGGGGGGCGATTTGAGTGGAGCGCAAAGCAAACTGCGTTGAGCGCAGAGCGATAATGAGCGGAGCGGCCTGATGTAGCTTTGAGCGGGGGAGCGGAGGGGTGAACAGTTCCGTGAGCGATGAGCTGAGATTCTCACCGCTCCACTCCGCTCATATGCTCTGACGGGGACTGATCACAAAATTTGCTTTGCATTATCTTACTGACATAATGTGCACATATTTGTCTGCCAGTGTCATCATAAAAGTGAATTTGATGTTATTGAACACTTCAAATGTTGCCTTTACCAAATTGTTAACTTCTTGTATTATAATATTGACATACAGTATATTTTGTGTTATAACAATATTAAATAATAATGTGTTGTAAAGTTATCCCTGGTCTCTATAGCTGTGGAGAAAAGGCGGGAAGACGTGTTTAACTCCTCTGAGTCTCTGGGAACATTCCCGTCTGGGTGTAATAAGAACCAGAAATTAAACCTTAGGAGGTGCGCTTCCAAATTCACACTAAAGAGTTGAGTTTCTGAAATACAGTATGCAAATGTAGCAAGTGTCTTGGTATGACAGCGTTTTAATGATTGTAGTTCTTTATTCAATATTCACTGCAGAAGGAGATATTTTCCTTCTTTGGAAGTAGAAGAGCCATTAAATAAAAATAAAAAAAGATGCTAGAAAGCTCTTCAAGGAATTTCACTCCTCTCCAATTGGGGGAATTGGGCGTCCTGAAGGCAGTGAGCTCCAGATTTTACTGGCTTGGCATGTGCATTGATATTGACAACTTTGTCTTTGAGTTTTGAAAACAGCTATTTTCTTAAAGGTCTTGGAATGCAACGAATGCCAGAAGATTGGAAAACCTTTGGCTGCTGCACAGCCATTAGAGTGAATAAAGGTATAAAGTCTTAATACTAAAGAAAAGAAGATGGAGCTCTGCAAAATAAGAATTGCAGACTTGGAGAGATTCTCTCGCCGCTGGAACTTGTGTTTGCATGGAGTTCCTGAAAAAGAAAATGCCAGAACCGAATCTATCCGCATTTGTCTGGCAACCATTCCAGAGGAGAGCAAAACTCTTCCAGATAAGATCGACTCTGTCCACCGCATTGGGAAGAGACTTCCGAATACTTCAAGGTCGCGCGCGATCATTCCTGCAGGCGAACGGTCTTCGATTTACTGAGGATCTCACTGCTTTTGATTGGGAAGACAGTTGCTATGGCCGGCTGTTGAAAAGTCCCGCAAGGAGGGGAAAAGGCACCGTGCATTCATTGAAAGTTCTGAAATTAACCCTATGTAAGCCTGTTGAAACTGTTCATCTCATTCCAAGAGAGCTTTTTTGAGCCCTATACCTTTTCGTTATGGTGCAGGACACTATTGATGGCTGTAAACGTACTTGACTTGGCCTTGTCGTCAGCTGCTTCTGCTTTGTCAACCTCAGAAAAGTTTGGTTATTTGCAGTTCATTGTTAAAAGAGCTATTTCTATTATTTCTTTCAATGCCAGGGGTCTAAGAGACATTACTAAAATGAAGGCTTAATGCATACCCAAATGCCTTAGTTTTCATTGGTGGGGACTTTAATAGTGTGCCTGATAATAATCTCGATAGACTGCCACCTAAACAGTCTGCCTCTGCTAATTCTAAATTAAAGATATTAATGGATACATTTTAGATTATTGATATATGGAGGGAGAAATTTCTGAATAGTAAATCCTATAATAGTAACAAAAGGAGTAAGAAAAATTGTTCTAGACAGTCCCGTATAGACTACTGGCTTGTTTCACTATCTGTTAGGGCTTTTAATGTTTCTGTTAGCATTCTACCTTCACCCATGACTGATCATAAAGCAACTCTTATCCAATCCCCTCTATCTATAACTATCTATCCCCTCTATATCAAAGTTCAAATATTAAACAGTGAATCCCCTTATACTCACGAGGTCATACACATTATTAAATTATCCTATTATTCAATTACACACAAGTAGCAGTGCTTCGCCTGTGCTTCACCCCAATATAGTCCCAAGTCAATATCTGCCTAGGAAATCGCCTAGTCTTAATCTGCATTGCTATTTGTACTCGTTGTGAAGACGCAGGCCACAAGAAGTAATTCGTTTTTTTTTTTTTTTTTTTTTTTTATCACTTTTACTCACGACATGCTAGCTGGCAACAAAGGATTCCATTCATTAAGCTAAGCTAAGCTAGCGGTGGCGCTTCCAAACTAAAACAACGCATGCACTGAGACAAAAATGCGTTTGCCCACCTATCTAAATGTAGGAAAGACAGTGAATAAGCCCTATTTCAAAAAACGGTGGAGTGTTCCTTTAACAATATATGCAATACAAATAAGTAAGATTTACTGACCTGATCTTAGGGGAAACCATCAAGCAAAAAAAATTCTGGGTGCATTGGAATATCTCTTTCTAAAACTTTGTCAAACCACTTTATTTTTTTTCGCAAAGACCTGATGTTATTTGGGCAGACGCGGCCTTACCTATGTTTCACCCGTTTTGTTCTGTAATAGGAACTAGCTGTAAGGGGTCTGTTGTAGTACGGGGATGTAAGTGGGGACACAGCATTATGATGTCAGTTCCTGAGTAAAGAGTTATTCTGAGTAACACGAGATTCCTGGTTTGTTATTGTGAATACATAACGCAACATGGTGTCAGAAGCGAACTGAACCTAAAAAGGAAAAAAATAACCCACAAAAGGGAGTATACCGGTGACATAAGGGGAAGATGGAGAGAGAAGCGCCAGCCACTCCGATGTTAGCCTCACAGCTAACTCTGTCCGGCAAGTTCGACTTTACCAATACAACGGAATGGCCGAGATGGATGAAGCATTTTGAGCGCTACAGAATCGCATCCGGTTTGGATAAACAGACAGAGGAATATCAGGTGAACACTTTCATGTATGTGGCGGGAGATGATGCCGAAGATATACTGTATGTGTTACCAGGGTTCTCAAGTTTTATCAAAAGCTTGGAGTGAGATCACATGCGGTTTGGGGGAGGAGCCCTAATGGAGCCCCGCCCCCCAGTTTGACCCATTGTTCATAATTAACCAGCACAAATTGAAATTATAACAATTGGTAAATCTGATAAATGACAGAGCAATTCATCACATCAAATATACTCTTTAATGTTATATTTCAAAATTACAAACAAGTTATACAAAAATTACAAAAATATAACAAATTGCTCCAAACAGTTTGGAAAAACAAAACTTTTTGCATTTTGAATGTGTCTAGTCAAAATGGTATAATGATTTATTGTGTGGTGGGACATTGTAAACAAATGACATATTAGAGTATTATTAAGGTGTGTGTGTGTGTGCACACAAGAGTACACACTCCAGCTTATGAAATGTGTTTTGTGTTGTAAGTGTTTGAAAAATACAAATGCAATGGTAATGATTAATGTATGTTTTGACAGGATATAAAATATTACCCAGAGCACTCTGCTTTAATACATGTAGCCGTAATGTAACTAGAAATACTATTAATACAGTATAATATATAATTTAAAATAAAATAAATAAATTAAAAATTTATTTTAAATAAAATAAAGAAATACATCTTCATTCCTTCCACTAACATTTCCCTTAGTTTCAGATAACGTAAGCTAGTTAGCAAAAACTGAGCCAAAGCTTCTGGTCTGGTTGCAAAGTAGTTTTTGACTGCATCAATAATAATGTATACGATGGGCTATATATTAAATGTTCTAGCCTAAAAATGTTAGACGAGCTTTCTTCCAACTTACCTTCTCCATCCTTCACGACGTGTGTTCGCGCGATGTTGTTGGTTACCTAGTAACGAACGTACGGTGGCCGAGAATGTTCCGTCAACTTCCGTGTGTTCGCGCATCTATGTTGCCTATTAACGAACGCAATCTGGCCGAGATACGTGCTGGCGGCAGGAAACTTCACTTTGTGTGCCCGCGCCTCGTATACAACCTTATATATAAAGCTTGCAGTACAACTTGGTTGGCATTGCCTTTTCAGCGTGAGAAATACACGGTGTGGCGTGTGAGCGTGTGAACTGGTTGAATTGCGTGTGTCTCACGGCCAATGCGTGAGACTTGAGAACCCTGGTGTTACCATTGACTGATGCTCAGAAGAAATCATATGCTGCCGTTACGGAGGCTTTTAGCAAACATTGCGTTAGCAAGAGGAATGTTATTTTTGAACGAGCGCGATTCAACAAGCGCAATCAAGAGCCAGGAGAGAGCGTTGAATCATTTGTTACAGCTGTTCATTCACTCGCTGAGCAATGTGATTTTGGTGCTCTGAAGGAAGATCTGATACGAGACCGGATCGTGGTCGGTATGCGCGATGCGAAGTTGTCAGAAAGTTTACAGCTGGATGCTGATTTGACGCTAGAGAAAGCAATAACAAGAGTGAGACAAAGCGCGGCAGTGAAAAAAACAACAGCCAATACTGCGTGGAGCAGAGCAGCCAATAGAACATGTTGAGGCTATACACAAGAAGGAAAGGAGATCACAAAAGCCACTTAAAATTAAGACTGAACACCGGTCACTGGAATGTGGTAGATGTGGAAACAGTAAGAATCATCCTTGGAAAGACTGCCCTGCTAGAGATGCTGACTGCAGGAGAAGTCGCCGTTAGGGGCATTTTGCAAAAAAATGTTGGTCAGCTGGAGGGGTCCATAACCTAACAGAGGGGCAGTCAGAGAGTTATGAGGATGGTGATTTTGCTTTTCTTGGAGAGGTGTATAAACAAGGGACTGATGGATGGAATTCCTCATTGATTGTGCTGAATGAGGAAAACACGGTTTTCAAATTGGACACAGGTGCTGCTGTCACAGCGATTCTAAGCAGCAGTTTCTCCATTGAGAAATATGGGGAGTTGCAGCCACCTGGAAAAGTGCTGTTCGGACTAGGCAATCAAAGGCTGAATGTGAAGGGACGGTTTAAAGGGCGACTAAGCATCAAGAATAAAACTACAGAACAAGATATTTATGTAGTTGCTGGACTGTCCAAGCCCTTATTAGGTCTCCCTGCAATCGAAGCCCTCACACTAATACAGCGTCTCCACACTGTACAAGAGCAGCAAGAGGACATTACAGCAGAATACCCCTCAGAGTTCTCTGGCTTAGGCAAATTAAAAGAGCCATATAAAATCGAGTTGGAGACAGCTGCGGTCCCATATGCTCGGTCTTCTCCACGCCCTGTGCCACTGCCGATGAGAGATAAGGTGCATGCAGAGTTAAAAAGCATGGAGGCTATGGGAGTGATTTCTAAAGTGACTCAGCCCACTCCATGGTGTGCGGGCTTGGTGGTAGTACCCAAGGCTCAAGGAAAGATACGGTTGTGTGTGGATTTGACGCACCTAAATAAGTGGGTGCGGAGAGAACATCACATCCTCCCTGCTGTAGAGCACACACTTGCAATGCTTGCCGGGGCCAAAATATTCACAAAGCTGGACGCTACTTCTGGCTTCTGGCAAATTCCATTGTCAAAGGACAGTTCACTTTTGACTACATTTATCACCCCATTCGGGAGATATGAGTTCAACCGTCTACCATTCGGAATCTCATCAGCCCCAGAGCTCATCAGCCCCTGATGAGTCTCCTTAAGAGACTGAGAGACGAAGGTTTGACTTTAAACGATAAATGTGTGTTTGCAACTGACAACATGATGTTTCTGGGGCACCGAATAGGGGCAGATGGTGTGGCACCAGATCCAGATAAAGACAGGGCGATCTTGGAGATGCCTGAACCAACTGGAGTGGATGGAGTAAGGGGAGTGATGGGAATGGCTAATTACCTGGGTACGTTTTTACCCCACCTTGCATCTTACACCCGCCCACTCAAAGATCTGCTCAGGGAGAAAAATGAATGGTGCTGGGGATCACCACAAAAGGAGGCTTTTAAGAAATTAAAATCAGAACTGAGTTCACAACGTGTGTTGGCATCATACTCCCCAAAGGCAGAGACATGTGTTTCCACTGATGCCTCATCCTTTGGCTTGGGGGGTGTACTGAACCAAAAGCAGGCAGATGGAACATGGAAGCCAGTTGTGTTCATCTCTAGGAGCCTGTCTGAAGCAGAAAAACATTATGCCGAGATAGAAAAGGAGGCTTTAGCAGCCACCTGGGCGTGTGAACGGCTGTCGTCTCACGTCCTCGGCCTGAAATTTAGACTGGAGACGGATCACAAGCCACTGCTCTCGCTGCTAAGCACCAAAGCACTAGAGGAACTACCTCCACGAATTCTGCGGTTTCGTCTGAGGCTGATGAAGTTCACTTTTGACATAGTGCATGTGCCTGGTAAGCAAATGATAACTGCTGACACATTATCCAGAGTTCCAATGAAACACACATTCACAGAGGTGGAGAAGGAGAATGAGAGCAACGTTAAGGTGTTTGTGGATTCTGTAATTCAAGCACGCCGAGCTACAGAAATGAGGCTGAATACAATAATCAAGAACCAGAAGGCTGATCCTATCTGCGCTAAACTCATCCAATACTGTGAGACTCAGTGGCCTGAGAAACATGGTCTTCCACCAGAGCTGGGACTATACTGGTCAGAGAGAGAGAATCTTACAATGGCTGGAGAGCTGCTCCTAAGGGGGTCAAAGAATCGTGATTCCCCACAACAGGAGGAAAGAAATCCTTCAAAGGATACACGAGGGACACCAGGGGATAGTAAAGTGTCGAGCTAGGGCTCTCCAGGCCGTCTGGTGGCCAGGATTGTCTGTGCACATCAATCAGCTGGTGGAAAGCTGCAGCACATGCTCTCATTTGTTAACCACTTCAGTGCCGGAGAGACCCTGGCAGCGGGTGGGCACTGACTTATTTTTCTGGGAGAAAAAGTCATACCTTCTGGTTGTAGACTATTTTTCACGTTACATTGAAGTAGCTCACTTAAATGTAGCCACAGCCACTGCGGCTTTAAAAGATGTGTTTAGCCGCCATGGAATCCCAGAGACTGTTATGTCCGATAATGGACCACAGTATAGCTGTGCACTCTTTAAGAACTTAGCCAGTGAATACGGGTTCACACATATTACCAGCAGCCCAGGATACCCGCAAGCAAACGGGGAGGCTGAGCGCGCAGTGGCTACTGTGAAAGGTCTCTGGAAAGGTGGTGGTGAGAAAACAAAAACTTTGCTGACATATCGGTCTACCCCTCTGGAGAATGGGTACACTCCAGCACAACTTTTAATGGGGAGAAAACTGCGTACCACCATACCTCAGCTTCCAACTTTTCTAACCCCTCGATGGCCAAACATTAAGAGATTCAGGGAAGCTGACAAGTGGGCAAAAGAGAGATAGCGACGCAGGTACAACATGCGTTACAAGACAAGTCCCCTACCAACATTGCGGCCTGGACAGTGCGTGTGGATGCAGAGGGAGAAATCACAAGGGACTGTCATTCGCCAGGCAGAAACACCCAGGTCTTTTACTTAGTACATACTGAGGGAGGTCTGATCAGGAGAAACCGCACTCACATTCTGCCAGTTCTTTCACCACTTTCTCAAGAACCCATGACAGTGACTGACACAACCCTGGAACAGAGTGAAATAGACACTTGTATGCACACTACTAAGGGAGTGAACATTTCCAGAGACACTGATATGAGTAGAGCACCTTATGTGACCAGTTCTGGTCGAGTATCACGGCCTCCTGAACGTTTGAATTTGTGAGGAGGAAGAAAAGAGAAAAAAAAAAAAACTTGTGTTCACTGTTGGTTCTTAAGAAGATGTTGCCGATTTTTGCAACCTGTAACTGAATGTTTAAAGGTTTTTCAAAGAGGTATCCAATATGTTCCAATGGGAAAAAAAACTGTCCTTCCTTTCTTAAAAGGGGGAGGTGTTCTGTAATGGGAACTAGCTGTAAGGGGTCTGTTGTAGTACGGGGATATAAGTGGGGACACAGCATTATGATGTCAGTTCCTGAGTAAAGAGTTATTCTGAGTAACACAAGATTCCTGGTTTGTTATTGTGAATACATAACTCCATATGTACTCGGCCGTATCGCCTGCGATAATTAATGCGATATGGCTCAGCTTGTCAGTTAACTACGGCCCTGTGTTGTAAATGCCGCTCCATTTGAAAGCAGGTGATGGCGATTTACTACTAATCAAGGTTAGTGGTCGACCGATATATCGCCAAGGCCGATATATCGGCCGATATTTGGCATTTTTGAAATATCGGCATCGGCCGATAAGTTTTTCTGATTGGCCGATGTCTTGGAAGCAGGACTTTTATTTTGACGGCGCTCTGGACTTTTATTTTGACGGGCGCCAGAAGAGAACTGCAACGCAGCTCCTCAGATCAAACAGCGCTCACTCATATTCTCTGTCTTCATTAATTTACAATCTCTGTCAGTCATATCTAATACTTTGTTAGACAGAACTGGTAAATAAAGAAAGTAAATGGTATGCGAAGTAAGTAAAGTAAAGCGTTTGCTTTTATATTATTTGTAACAGAAAAGGCAAACAATCAGGCTAAAATACTTTATCATTTGCCGTCAACATTCAGCAAATGCGCATCTACGTCATTTAAACAAATCTCTGAATATCTAATAAACATTTAATTTCACAAACCTTGCAGATTTAATGGAATCCAGCTGTGATATCTTGTGAAGTGTGCATTACTGTCTGCGAGTGACGGTCGGTCCGTGCGAAGTGAGTGAATGCGAACAGAAGATCACCTTCACAAGAGACGCGAGCGAAAACTTTAAATCCTTCATTTTGAAATATGCTGATATATAACCAGTTGCCCACTGTGTCATATTCATATCGGTTTCACTGTGCTGTATGTAAAATTAGCGTTACCTTGTCTTTATTTGAAAAATATGATTACCAGCACGAAATTACCAGATTACTGAGTGCCCTGTTACAGTGTTTACATACTTTTTATTCACATATATTTCTAAACATGAAAAATACTGTAATAGGATTGCAGATTCAAAAAGATGCCATCTAAAGTATAAAAGCATGTTTATTTTAAAGATTTGTTTTCTAATTTATTTCTAATTTATTAAATATTGATTAAAATAAATATAGATAAAAATATCGGCTTTATATCGGCCATCGGCCAACAAAAAACCAATATCGGTCGACCACTAATCAAGGTACCGGCTTTACTGACGAGATGCACCTAACAATGTCATGCGATATATCGCCCAGCCCTATACATAACGCAACACGTTTCAATTGAAAAAGGCCCCGCCCTCCAAGGGGGGCCCCAACAGACCAGCAAATCCCATTCATTTTCTCCGTAGGATATTGATTTTCAGCCATAATGTCTAAACCATCCAAGGTAGATTGACCACGAGCTACGAGGTTGTGAAACGAAAGTTTCTGCTCCTATAAAAGCCACAAGGTATGAAATCAACCTTGTTATTTGCTATCTTCTGGAGAAATACTACACTACCCACAATTCTAAGCAAAACACTGACGTCTCTGATTGGTCGAACTCGCGCCGCGGTTACCATGGCGGTTTACCGCCCCCGCCGCGCGAACGGCTTAAGCGATCTGAAGTATAATATCGGTAGTTTATGTGTTTATACCTTTGCCTTTTTTGCCGTTAGGTTAAAATGTTATTTTGAGCAGGAACATTTTTTAAGAGGAAATGAAACGTACATATGCCAGTGGTGCAAACCAACAGGAATCCTTGCCTTTTCTGCTCTATTACGTCTATGTTTTATGTGGATAGGGCCCCATATTAGTTATTGAAACAGGCCCCCAGATGCTTAAGGCCGCCGCTGTATTTGGGTACTATCTCTTTTTCCAGTAACGTCAAAGCTTTAAAGTTTGTTACTTTGAGCAAAAAGTATATTTATGCTTTTTTTTATAAAAAAAAAAAAGGGGGGGACTCAAGGCATGTCTGTCTCTCTCTCTCTTGAATTTAATTTATTTTAAATTATATGTTACCCCTGGCTTTTGTGACTGTTTATTTTACTGGCTTTTTGTCAACTGGTTATAATTCTGTTATTGTTGTTTAATTCTGTTTTGAGTCGTAACTGTATGTATTTGCAGTTATAGAATAAAACATTTTTATTTTATTTTTATGAAATGGAAAACTGGAGGGGAAAATGCACGTGCCAATGCTAGCTTGCTAGCCAATTTACATGGGGAGAATGTCGGGGAGCCAAGATGGCGCTCTGAGCAGACACTTCTGGTTGAGCTCTGCCATCCTAGCTGTTATAATTATATTGAATAGGGTGAACATATACTTTATTGCGGGGTTTTTTTGACAATTACTGCTCGCTGCAACTTTTGGCTGTTGTCCACGGACCAAAATGAGCAAACCAGAGAAGAGAAAGACCCAAGAAGTCGCTAGCTAATACCGGGTCTGTTAGCAAGCCTGCTAATGTTAGCCAACCAGCGAAGCCAACTTCCACTCCTCATAAGCCTGCCGACGCTAAAAATACTCCTATCGACTCCATGCATGACTATTTGGAAGCAACTTCCGACCCATCACAACATGTCCTCATGGAAGAAGTCTTTCCTTCTCTCCCTATCACACCATGTGCCTCTCCTGCTGGTAAGCTAAGAAAAGTTATGGACACAGAAGCATCTACCGTTCTCTCCCAGCTCTCGTCACTTACCAAGCTGATTAACTTCGAGGTCAGATACTCTCGAAAAAATGGTTAGCGGCAACTCCATAGTGATCTCCGAAATGAAAAAGGCTGTTCAAGAGAACACTAAACATATCACAGCTGTGAGAGAGTCTTTTGATGCTGTCTGTGCCGAGATAAATGACATGAAAGACAGAGTTGCCAATATGGAAACGCAAGTTGAAAAATGTCAAACAAACGCCGAAGCACAGGAGAGGCGCATCTCTCATCTCGAGAGCTACTCGCGCCGTTGGAATCTTAAACTTTACGGCCTAGCCGAGAAGGAGAAGCAAGACGTGCGGCAAGAAGTTATCCAGGTCTGTCAGTCTGTTTTACCGGAGGCAAAAGATAAACTTCCAGATGTCGTTGACACGGTACACCGCCTCGGCCCCATGAAACCCAGCAACAACCAACCCAGAGCAGTCATTATACAATTTACATCCAGGATTTACCGTGATGCTGTCTGGCGTTCTGCCAAGAAGTCAACCCTCTTGAAAGACAACAACTTGAAGCTGGCGGAGGACCTGTCAGCTGATGACCGCGCCCGGAGAAACCGACTCTGGCCAGCCGTGGATAAAGCACGCAAGGAGAACAAGCTGGCATTCTTCGTTGGAGGACGTGCGTTCGTGAATGGGAAAGAAATTTTTCCACCTCAGTGACTGGTTCTGTGATGGCACAAGGTACAAACTGGAGTAAAATATGGCTTAGCTGTCTTTACTATCTCTCACATTATTATTATTATTATTATTATTATTTTATTTTTCTTTCTCTTTATTACCTGATTTTGTATGCAATCGCGCTAAAGAGCCAAATTTAAAGAATTTAACTGCTGTACTTTTGTTGATAATCTAAATATGCCCTTTAATTTAAGTAGGCATGCAGCACTTTGATTATTGCTCCTGGCAGAGCTGAACAGCAGCCTTTTTATTGAGCGAGGTTTTTGTTTTTTCTTTCTACAAAGTGTGAGAGGTTTAATTGTTTGTTCTCTTCAAATGTACAATTATTTGAGATGGTACATATGCCACATTAGCTTAACTTACTGCTATTTCTTGCTATGTTCTAAGTTCACATTTCCCCCATTGGGTTTGCAGTTCTCACCTTCTACAGTACTCTCTTAAGTGACCACAGGTTTTCAACTTAAAGCGGGGCTCAGTAACTTCGGGATTTCTTCGCTGTATTCTCGCTTTTTGCTCGCAGGTTTCTCTCTAGAGCTCCCCCCACAGCTTCGGAAAAGATATTTGACAACACTGTTGTAAAAACTCGTTGGCTATTCTCAGACACCAGAGGCTAGTAGATCAACGACATCAAAGCAGATGGGACATTCTTTAAAACGTCTTCTTCATTCGGGTTCGAACAGCGTGAGGGAGCGCAATAATGACGGCATTTTAGCAGATTTATTTTGGCCGTAAAGCAATTGTTTACATCGCGAGACCTGATATCACGCGAGACTTCCTGATGCGGCGGCCCGCCACCCCAAAGTTGCAAGTGCGTATTTTCCGCTCACGGGCACCAGGGGGGTGCGAAACGACCACCATTCAACCCGAAATAAGTAATATAACCATTCCAATGACTCCAAAGCTGTTCAGTTAAGGTAAAAAAGTTACTTAGTTCACCTTTAACTACTCATTCGCTTATTCGGTCTAAGCTTTCATTTATTTATTTATTTTTATTTATTTATTTTTATCTTATTTTATCCTTATGTCTTTGTCTATTATTTCCTTAAATGCGAGAGGTTTAAGAAACAACATTAAACGTAAAGCCGTATTTTTGTTTTGCAAGCAGTTTAACATAGATTTTTGCTTTATACAAGAGTCCCACTCAACAGAACAAGACAAATCTTTCTGGAGGTCGCAGTGGGGTGATGATTTGTGGATGTCCCATGGCACAGAGCGGGCTGCAGGTGTTTGTATACTGAAACGCAGATTTAATGGGAAAATTTTTATCTCTGACTGTGATAAAAATGGCCATTACATTTTTTTAATACTCGATGCTGCACAGTCTTTTTATATTCTAGTCCAGTGGTTCCCAATTCCAGTCCTCGTGACCCACTGCTCTGCACATTTTGTAGGTCTCTCTTACTGACACACTCAGTTCAGTTCATGGAGTCTCTCCTAATGAGCTGATGATCTGGTTCAGGTGTGTTAAATAAGGGAGACATACAAAATGTGCAGAGCAGTGGGTCACGAGGACTGGAATTGGGAACCACTGTTCTAGTCAATGTGTATGGCTTCAACTGTCAAACAGAGAATAATATCTTTTTTGACAAGTTGGAAGAACGTTTGCTGTACTGGTTGTCCAAATATCCAGATTCTTTCATAATCTTTGGTGGCGACTTCAACACTGTGTTGGACAACAGTATGGATAGATGGGCCTCTAGAAGTTCAGACTCCTCTACTTCACATATAAGGCTATTTGCACAAAGATTTGATTTGGCTGATTTCTGGAGGGACTTGCAACAAGACACAGACCAGTCACTCTCGCATCGACTATTGGCTTATTTCAAAAGATTTGAAGGAAGTTAAAACAGATATTTTTCCTACGCCACTTTCAGATCACAAAACAATTATTTTAACGGTCCCTTTTGTCTTCCTCCTCTAGTGCGAAGTCTTCATATTGGAAGCTTAACAGTACTATCCTCGAGCATAAAGAAGTGATTACCGAAGGTCATAATCTGATAAAACATTATTGGAGCAAAGCTTTAGTTGAAAAGATATTCTGTAATAACTGGGAGCTTCTGAAATATGAACTTGGTAAATTTTTTAGAAAAAAACTGCATTGAGTTGGCAAGGAGAAGAAGGGCTGAGGAGACAGAGGTAATAGAGAAGATTGCTTTTTTTTACTTCCAAACCGATAGAGGCTTTCAGCGAATCTGATAAGACTGAACTAAATGACTGGCAGCATAGGTTGGATGAGATTTATAAGCGCAAAGCTGAAGGAGCATTTGTCCGATCTCGCAAAAAGTGGCTCGAAGAAGGTGAGCAGAATTCGGCTTACTTTTTCAGACTAGAGAAACATCAATCCAACACTAATTCTATTCTAAAACTAAATATTAACGGGACAATTTCTAATGATCAGAGCACCATTGCGAAATATTGTGCAGATTTTTACAGTAAACTTTACTCTTCCAAGTATTGCCCTCAAGCTGCTTTTTCCTTTTTATTAATTCTGTAAATAATATCACCCATTGAATTTTGTGACAGGGTAATCTCCCTGAATGAAGTCACAGATGCTATAAAGTATCTTAAGCTAAACAAGTCCCCCGGGACAGACGGCCTTACTGCCGAGCTTTATAAACAATTCTCTGACAGCTTAGCCCCATTTCTTTTGGAAGTCTTTAGGGAGAGCATTGATAGGGGTGCACTCCCTCCCACTTAATGTCAGGGACTAATCACCCTGATTCCAAAACCAAGAAAGGACCCTCTGCTCTTAGATAATTGGCGACCAATCTCTTTATTGAATAATGATTATAAGATACTAGCACTGATTCTTGCAAATAGAGTAAAACCTATTTTAGATACAGTCATTGATGAGAGTCAATCTGGTTTTATGCAGAATCGTCATATTTCTAACAACGTAAGATTCATTTTAGATATAATGGATTACTCAGAACTTGTACAAGATGACTTTTCTTGTTCTTTTTCTCGATTTCTATAAGGCTTTTGACACCCTGGAACATGATTTTATTATTGTGGCTTTGAATAAATTTGGCTTTGGTCAATCCTTTTGCAATGCAGTTCAGATGTTATATTCCAGTAGTAATAGTTCTATAAAGCTTGCTAGCGGTACTTCCCCCAGATTTTCCCTGAAGCGTGGAGTGAGGCACTCTGTCAGTGTATCTATTTCTCCTTTCTGTACAACTTCTTAGGGTGCTTTCACACCTGCCTCATTTAGTTCGGTTGAATCGCACTAGAGTTCGTTTTCCCCGTTGGTGCGGTTCGTTTGGGCTGGTGTGAATGCGGCAATCGCACTCGGGTGCGCACCAAAAGCGGACCAAACAAGCGTACCGAGACCTGCTCGAAGAGGTGGTCTCGGTACGCTTTGAAACGAACTCTGGAGCGGTTCGTTTGTGGTGAGAACGTGATCCGACCTCGAACAGAACCAACTGCCAAAGAAATGCGCATTTTTGGACTAAACCAGTTGCCGTAGTCAGCAGCGCTGTGATTATGGGATGAGGAGAAATGTTTGTTGACAGTTTGCACTCGCGGACAAACTTGGAGTTGTGAGGAGGTGCGGAGCCTGATAGAAATTATTAACAGCCGCATCCTCGCTTCATTCTCAAATATTATTGTTTGTCTAAAGTGGTGTAAACTATAATAACCTATGACCAAGGATACAATCAGCTCACGCAGTCGTCTCTCCATAGTAAACGGTGGCGTGTTATGCACGCGTCGCCTCCTCCTGAAGTGACTCGCCGCGTGCATTGAATAAAAAAATGTTTTAAGCCGCATCCTCGCTTTGGACAAACTATATAATAAACTATGACTAGGGATACAATCAGCCTACGCAGTCGTCTCTCCATAGTAAAAAGTGGTGTGTTGTCTGCCGGATGTTCCTCCTCTTTGCTTAATTCCGGGAGTTCTGTTGGAATTTTCCCGCACGTTAATTCTGACAATCGAAGTGCAGTTATGAAAATACGTTCAAGACCCATCTGGCCAACGAGTGATGTGGATGTTGTCACATGACTGCATTTTGGTTCGTTTCATAAACTGATCCGGACCAGAGCGATAAGTGTGGTGTGAAAAGAAACCAAAACGCCTGAAAAATGCTACAAAGTATCATTTTTCTCCCTTGGTCCGGACCAAATGTACCGAACTACAGATGTGAAAGCACCCTTAGTTCACACATCAAACTTAGTCCGTTAAAGGGCTTGGTCATTGCTAACAGAGAAATACTCATAAGCCAGCTAGCAGATGACACTGCTCTATTTCTCAGGGATGGATCTCAAGTATCGGCGGCAGTCGACACTATCCAATCCTTTTCTAAAGCCTCCGGACTCTCCCTTAATCTAAATAAATGTGAACTTTTGCCTGTTAAAGCCTGCTTGGCGGCCTCAATTCATGGAATCCCTGTAAAAAACTCTGTAACATACCTTGGTATTCAAATCACTAAAAATGAGCAATCCAGATGCGCTATAAACTTCACTCCCATTATAGAAAAAACCCAAAAAATCCGTAATCACTGGCTCCAGAGAGACTTGTCTTTGAAGGGCAGAGTTCTGCTTTCAAAGGCTGAAGGAATCTCTCGTCTAACCTATACTGCTCAATCTTTACATGTTGATAACACTACTTGTAAATCAATTAAAGGGATACTCCACTTTTTTCGGAAATATGCTCATTTTACATCTCCCCCAGAGTTAAACAGTTGAGTTTTACCGTTTTAGAATCCATTCAGCCGAACTCCGGGTCTGACGGTACCACTTTTAGCATAGCTTAGCATAGATCATTGATTCAGACGAGTCCAGTAGCGTAGTGATATGACGCAGCGCCTGAAAATAGGTCTAATAGGTTAGACAAACTTAGTCCCGGTCACGTTGGAAGAAGTTACCGAGCTGGGGGCTATTTTCAGGCGCTGCGTCATATCATTACGCCTGCTGCACCCATGGTACGGCCGCACAGTTCCTTGATTATTACGCCGGAATGAGAGTAGTTCCTAGTCATATAGGCTTAGAAAATCGCAACTTTTCATTTTCCGTCGATCTTAGTACACGGTTTAACTACAGAAGAGTCAAGTTTTAAATAGGAAAAATATTGAAACTCTTTGGTCATTTTGAAAGAAATGCTACTGGACTCGTTCCAAAAATACCACTGAAACTTTCTCATTTTCATCAACAGCAGTGCTTTAAGTGGGCCGGTACGCGCCGGTACTCAGTACCGCCACTTCCAAATATAGCTCTTGAGCGTACCGCCACCTCTCCGTGCGCCCAGAACGTGCTTTTAGCGTACCGGTACTCTCATTTGCACATCTGTTATAATCATTTGGCTGCGCTGCCGCTTTTCAGAGCGCCCTTCACAATGCACGCTTCCTAATTCATCCCACCGAGAGCAGAGACTACATTACCCATACACCCTTGAGTTTTACAAGTGAAAAGCGCATGCGTCGCTTTTGCCGTTGTCACGTCAACAACTCAACGTGGTCCGGAGAGGGTGTGTGAAACGCGCAACCATAGCTGCTCGGTTAAAATACAAATACAATGAAC
The DNA here is from genome assembly GCF_951802725.1 of Rutilus rutilus. Lineage (NCBI taxonomy): Eukaryota > Metazoa > Chordata > Actinopteri > Cypriniformes > Leuciscidae > Rutilus > Rutilus rutilus. The sequence continues at coordinate 42,729,447 of NC_140222.1, forward strand.
ACTTAATATGCTCTCCTGGCTTCAGACTCTGAGTAGTAAAAGAACAAGGTCAGAATCAGAGGACTCGCTGGCTGACACCCCACCAAGCCAGAATGATATCGCTGCAGGTCAGACGCAAGCTAATGAAAGCAGCACTTGTGGCGACGAGGACGAGAGTGACACCACTTCCCATGACAACAGCCGCGTTAGCGAGCATAAGTGGCCAGAATGTTGGTCCCAAGCACAAGTCCGGTATTTCTCCACAAATTACAAGTGGCTGATCAGCAGAAGTCAAAAGTTGGGTTGTAGTGTGTGTAGTCAAGTTTGTGCTCGCGTGGACATGCAGCAAGGGCAGAGAGTGTCGCAGGAGTGGAGTGGGTGCTTAATCTCGTCTTTTGGAAGGGACAAGGCTGCACAACAAAACTCACTACGAAAGAAAATAAAAGAGCACAGAGACTCAATTTATCACAAGAAAGCAGTTGAAATAAAAGAGAAGGCAACACAAAATACAATGCAAAAACACATTGAAGATATGAGAAAGGCTGACTACGCTTCAACTTGCAATGTGTTTAGAACAGCTTATAAGATTGGCAAGCATGGCAATGGCACTTTACAGACATGCCAATAGATGTCCAGTTGCAAGTCTTAAATGGTGTCAAGATGGGCAGAGTTTTGCACTCTAATAACTCATGTGCAAATATACTGGATCACATTGCAGCTGAAATGAAAAAGAAGGTAGTCAATGACATAGTGATGAATGAAAGAAAATTGTGTGTGCTCATTGATGAATCCACTACAATAAGTGGAAAGTCTGTGCTTGTCGTGTGCCTGCGGTCATCTATTTGCAGTGAAAATCCAGACACTATATTTTTTGAACTGATTGAGCTGCAGGGAACCACAGCAAAGGACATCACTGAAGCACTGTTAGGATGTCTTCATAATAATGGCTTTGACCCTCACTACCTACAGGAACATCTGTTGGCATTTGCTTGTGATGGAGCCTCAGTGATGCTTGGGAGGAAAGCAGGAGTTGCTGCGCAGCTTTGCTCCAAATTCCCTTACCTGTTTGTCTGGCATTGTTCCAATCACAGACTGGAACTGGCAGTTTGTGATGTTTTGAAGGAGGTAGGTATCTAATATTTTTAGATCAGCTTTACTCCCTCTACCATGCATCCCCAAAAACCAAAGGGAGTTAACCGAGAGTGCTCACAATGTTGGACAACGTCTCCTTGTGATAGGCCGTTTTATCGGTGCGTTGGGTTGCTTCAAGTGAGAGAACAGTGAAAGCAGTATGGGAGAACTACCAAGCTCTGCAGGTACACTTTACAAGTGCTGCTGCTGATACCAGCAGGGACTCAAGAGAGAGAGCAAAATACAAAGGACTCAATGATGTTCTCACTGCTGTTTCTTTTGTGGTCAGTCTTGGCATCATATATGACGCTCTCACAGAACTCAGTGACCTCTCAAGAATGCTCCAGAGACGGGACATGACTTTGGATCAAGCCGACAGGCAGCCGGGTGTTTGAGTCAATGGTATCCACACCTGGTCCCTACACACAAACTGCCATAGAAGCTGAAAAGAAGAAAATCTTCAGAAATGTATGCCTGCATGAAAATCAGAGGGTTATAAAAATCAACCATGGGCAATTTTTCCGTAGCCTGGCTGAAAATGTTAAGTGCAGGATGACTCCAACAACTTCCTCACATGTCAGTAGAACCTCATCTAAAAAAGACAGAAAGTCACCTCCTCTCAGACATCAAGGTCCTCCAGTCTGACTCCTGGCCTACATCTCTAGATATTCAATATGGGGATGCAGCGGATGTCAGAGATTCAGAGTTGGGGAGAGGGAAAGTGTCCTAGGATTTAGGGAGTATAAAGACCTTAAAGCTTCCAAGACACCAGAAGCCCTGAAGCCGCTTCTTTCAGCTGTCCACACCATTGCAGTATCAACAAGTGAATGCGAGCGAGCTTTCAGCTCAATGAATGATACTTTGACAGCAGGCCCGGATTGGCTAATCGGGAGAACCGGGAAAATTCCCGGTGGGCCGGTCTGTTTTATTGGCCAGGAGGGCCGGTGTTGTCATGGCACTGGGTTGAATCTTGAATGCTTTCCTTATGGGTCCAGTCATAGCGCAGCCCCACAATTTTTTTTTATTATTATTTTATCGCAGCCCCACAAAAAATAAAAATAAAGTCACTTTGTTAGAGATGTGCGAACAAAAAATAAGAGATACAAAACATGGATAATAGCCTATAGGCGCAAAGGCGGTGCTGAAAAGGCCAGAATAATAAAATATCTCTAGAAACTCAAGCGGCCAAATAGCCTACGAGTCAGGGCCGTACCATTGAGGTCTCCGAGATCCGGACCTCGGTAATTTTTCCTGAGTGTATAATGAACGTTGTGAAATAATTGCCTAATATTACCTGCTGCAATGATTCGCATATCGCGACGATAACCGACCTCATCATCTGAGCTGCTTCAGCACTCAAACACCGCTCGTCGGCAATGGCAAAATGTTTGAGATGACCGATCAAAGCAAGCGGGATTTAAGTTCACAGAAGCGCGAGCCGCGGCCGCGCGCGAATCCCAACGCGACGCTTCACGAGATAAGGTGCAAGTGGCTAAACTAAACGTCTGTTTTACGATAGAAATTTTAAACGACCGACATAAATAATCACTTTACAAAGACTGTATCAATCTAAGCTCATCTTCAGGAAGGGGAGATTTACAGGTAAAGATAAAGAGACTGAGAGAAGAAGAACGAGAGAAGGAGATGGAGATGAGAGAGGAGAGCAGGTAGAGCAATAGCCTATTGCATAATAATGAGAATAACTTTATTACAATGGATTCCTATTTAACACAGTCAGATGTTCTTTGCCAATGACAGTGGAAAAATAATATGCCCCCGAACCCCCTAGATCACTTTTGGGACCTCTGTATTTATAAAACCCTGTGTACTGATATTGCACTGAATAGAAAATGATATTTTTGAAAAATACGATGAATTATAATTACGATGTTATAAAGTCAGAATTCTGACTTTTTTTCTCGCAATTGTGACTTTATATCACGCAACTCTGACTTTATAACACGCAATTGGGAGATATAAAGTCAGAATTGCATGATATAAAGTCGGTCGCAATTGCGTGTTATAAAGTCAGAATTGTGAGATAAACTATTCTGAGAAAAATAAAAGTCCGTCCCCCCCCCCCCCTTAGAATAGGACTTATATCTCACAATTGTGAGTTTATATCTCACAATTCTGAGAAAATGTCAGAATTGCGAGATATAAACTCGCAATTGCGTGTTATAAAGTCAGAATTGCGTGATATAAAGTCGCAATTGCGAGAAAAAAGTCAGAATTCTGACTTTATAACACGCAATTGCGACTTTATTTCACGCAATTCTGACTTTGTATCTCGCAATTCTGAGAAATAAAGTCAGAATTGCGAGATGTAAACTCGCAATTGTGAGATAAAAAGTCGCAATTATCATTTATTTATTTTTATTTTGTGGCGGAAACAAGCTTCATATTGGGGGAAGTGCCAGATAGCCCTTGAAAGATTGGGCCTTATATACTGAGGGTTTAATTACATTATTTTAATAGTCAGTCGGGAACTAAAGTGGGCCGGTCTAAGGCATGAAACTCCAGGGCTGAAAATGTGTCCCAATCCGGCCCTGTTTGACAGATAAAAGAAACTCTCTCGACATCAAAAGGCTTTTTAAATCTGATCTTCCTGAAATGCAACGGACCACGCTTGGATCAGTTTAATGCACAAACATATGTGCAGACATGGCTGGCACTAGGGAGGAGAACTGCAGCATCCACAAACTGCGAAGCCCAAAGTACCGGCACCTCTTTTGGGCCACTTAAAGCACTGATCAACAGGTTCTTTTAGCATGGACATTGGTTTACAAACATAATTTCTCTCCACAACGCTGTTTTATTTGGAATAACTGTAATATTGTTTATAAAAACAAAACATTATTTTTGGGTAATTGGTTTAGCAACGGAATTGTTTTGGTGAGTCAACTGTTCAAAGAAGATGGCTTATTGTACAATTACTCTGAATTTCTCAGGAGATTTAATGTACCAATAACGCCTAGAGAATTTTCTGTGGTATTTGATGCTATCCCGTCTGGTCTGTGCATGTTATTCAGGTGCTCCTACAGCTCTCCTCCCTTATCATTCATTCCTCCTGATGTGTGTCAGTCTTCTCTTGGTAAGGTTTGCTTTTCATCTGGTAAGCGTCTGAACTCCAAGATAAGATCTATGTTTCAGGAGGCTCTAGTTTCTATCCCACCAGCCACGTTTTATTGGTCTAATTTTGTGGCTGATATTGAGTGGAAAAAAGTTTGGACTTTACCTCAAAAGTTCTTATTAACAAATAAAATTAAAGAGATTTCATTTAAACTGATACACAAATTCTACCCTGCAAGACATTATCTATCAAAATTCAAGTCTAATATAAATGTTAACTGCTCTTTTTGCCAAGAGCGACCTGAAACATTTACCCACTTATTTTGGTCATGTGAATTCACTTACAAATTCTGGAGGGACTTCCAAAAGTTTATTGCTGATTTTGTATTTTCTGATTTTTCACCTTTATTTTAAGAATGTTATTTTTGGTTTTCATCACTTTAATCACAAAGATGGTAATGCCTTTTATTTTATAAATCTGTTTTTATTTGTAGCAAAATTTCATATACACAAGAGCAAATTCACCAATAGAAAGCCTGAACTCTTTCTACTGAAGAAAGAACTTGAACAATATATGATGACTATCTCTTTGTCAAAAAACACAAAGGCTCTAAGGACTATTGACATCTGTAAATCCCTAAAACTGTTTACATGAAATACTCTCGTGTTTTTTTTTTTTTTTTTCTGTTTTGCTTTTTTTTTCTGTTTTGCTTTGCTCTTGCTATATGTTATATCTGTATTTGGTTCTTAAATTTGCTGTCTGTATTTTGTAAGAATTTAATAAAGTTTAATAAAAAAATAATAATAATAAAAAAAAAAAAAACATGGGGAGAATGTCAAGAACAGAGTCTAATGAAAATCAGTTTTTCAATATTGAAAGAGCGAACTAGAGGATACTAAGAAACAGTAAGTGTTAAGACTTCTATCAATGTATTTTACCTTTATTCCTCTGTTTTACTCATTTGTGTACTATTGTAACTGCTGCTCTACTCTACTACAGCAGTATTGCAAGTTCATGCAACCAAATAATAGCATCTACTGCAAATCTAAGCTCATCATCATTGTGATAATAAAAGTATTTTATTCATATAACAAACTCAACTTACCTGACAGGCGCATCTCGCGAGTGAGTTTGCCAACGGGCTTCTTCTTCTTCTTCTGATTAATGGCAGATCATATTTTTACGACATATACCGCCACCTACTGGACTACTAGACAGGAGTGTGTAAAAGGACGTTGACAAATGACACCTTAAATCATAAAATCATTAAACAATATCAAAACCAACCCGCCATATATATTTATATAGCGATTTTTACAATACAGATTGTATCAAAGCAGCTTCACAGTGATAACATGAAAATAATACAACAAAGTTTGTTTCTAGAAGAAAATTGCATCATCGTCCACCTGAAGGTATTCGTATTCGTATTCACCTTATTGAGTATTAAATGTCCCCAACTAAGCAAGCCAAAAGCCAAGGCAACAGTGGCAAGGAACCAAGACTCCATCAAGTTGACAGAATGGAGAAAAAAACCTTGGGAGAACCCAGGCTCAGTCGGGGGTCAGTGACCAGTGAACAGTGTATGATTATTATTCAGGCAGCATTACAGGTCAGAAGTTAGATTGGATCAGAACATTCAGAATATTATCCAGTTCCATCTGGTTGGAAGTCGGAATTTGTTGAGGATCAGTGCCGATGGCTGTCGTGTCGATGAGGCCTTCAAAGGGCTGATGAGGCTGGCACTTCAGGGATGCGTCATGGATGGGTCCAGGCGCAGGTCCACCATCTGATCTGGATACGGCCTGGATCCGGCTGACTTCAGTAAACCTCGGAATATACAGAAAGACTAACATTAGCATAGATGCCATTCTTCTTATGATGTAACGAGTACATCAGGTGTTATGGGAAGTGTTCCCGGTTCCGGCTGACCTAATCCATGCAGCCTAATAATCAATTAACTGATTTGAGTAATAGAAATGTAATGTTCTATATGAATGCCAGGTAAAAGAGATGTGTTTTTAGTCTAGATTTGAACTGACAGAGTGTGTCTGCTTCCCGGACAATGGTAGGAAGACTGTTCCAGAGTTTAGGTGCTAAATAGGAAAAGGATCTACTGCCAGCAGTCGATTTAGATATTCTAGGTATTATCAACTGGCCGGAATTTTGAGATCGCAATAGACGTGAAGGACTATAATGCGTTAAGAGCTCGCTCAAGTACTGCGGAGCTAAACCATTTAGTGCTTTGTAAGTAATCAGCAATATTTAAAAATGTATGCGATGTTTAATAGGGAGCCAGTGCAGTGTTGACAGAACTGGGCTAATATGGTCAAACTTCCTGGTTCTAGTAAGAACTCGAGCTGCTGTGTTTTGAACTAGCCGTAGTTTGTTTATTAAGCGTGCAGGGCAACCACCCAGTAGAGCATTACAATAATCTAGCCTTGATGTCATGAACGTATGAACTAACTGTTCCGCATTTTTCATTGAAAGCATATGTCATAATTACTGTAAGATATATTTTTAAGATGGAAGAATGCGGTTTTACAGATGCTAGAAACGTGGCTTTCAAATAAAAGATTGATATCAAAGAGCACACCCAGGTTCCTAACCGACGACGAAGACTTGACAGAGCAGCCATCAAGTGTTAGACAGTATTCTGGGTTAATATGGCAGAAGTTTTTTGCACAATAATTAGAAACTCAGTTTTTTTCTGAATTAAGTAGTAGGAAATTACTAGTCATCCAAATTTTCATTGCACATGAAGTCGGAGCATGACACATTCTGAGGCGATGGCTCCAAGTATGGCATTAAGGAGTGGATAGACAAGAAAGCAAATGTTCCTTGTTCAGGATCAAGCTGAAGAAATAATGAGTAGACTGGGTGGAAAGGCAAGGGTTGTTGTCAAGGTCAGCCTGCACAGTGATGGTATGCCCAGCGTCAGGCAGAACCCTGAGTTAATTTATGATATTCTTATGCAATACTTCAGTGAAGCGCCCTCTTGCCTGCCACTCGCATATTTTTATGCCACTCTCGTTGGAGTTTTTGGCCTTAAAAACTCTGGTCTATGGTCAGTATGTGATAAAATCAGTAATTGGCTCAAAGGACATGAATTCACTGTCAGGACTGACAATAATCCTTTGGCCCATATACTTACAAAACCTAAACTTGATTGCTGCGAACAACGTTGGGTGGCTAAATTGGCTAGCTACAACTTAGACATAAAGTACGTGCCTGGTCCCCAAAACCAACACGATCTCAACCCTATTCGTCACACACTGCCGTTTGGTCATTTCCCCCTGACGTCCATAAGCTGACGTTGAGGGTACCCCCTCTTCGTCGCTTGACACCATAGAGCAGTGGTTCCCAAACCTGTCCTGGAGTTCCCCCAACACTGCACGTTTTCTTTGTCTCCCTAATCAAACACACCTGATTCAACCCATCAGCTCATTAACACATGTGATAATGAGCTGATGAGTTGTATCAGGTGTGTTTAATTAGGGAGACAAAGAAAATGTGCAGTGTTGGGGGTACTCCAGGAGAGATTTGGGAACCACTGCCGTAGAGGGTCATCGATAGATTTGAATGCAAATCCCTCATCTTTGGATTTTGACGGAAGGGGGTTAGCCATCCAGCGGTTTGTCTGCGATGGAAAGTATTGTTTGGTAAAGATTCTTTGGTAAAGAGATGGATGCATTCTGGGAAGTGATGTGTTTCAATGTAATGGCTACATATACCCTTCACTCAGACATTTATGCTGATTTGTTTAAATTTTTGAGCAAGGATATAAAATATTAAGACTTTTTCATTATGATTGATATTTTGGCGCAATTTTGTGCGACGATCCTAGAAACCATTGCCCAGCGCGATTCCACCACGGTAAGTACAGCCTACAACAGTCAAATAAGCAAGATAAATGAATAAGCATTTACACGTCTAAAATGATGATTAAATGAAAATGGGTTATGGCCAAAAAAACTTGTTGTCGTATTTGTTGATTTCGAACCCCACTGTAAGAGCTGTATTAGAAAGAGAGAGACATAATACAACTGTTTGTTGCATCACAATGAGATGCAAAGTAGCTAGCCAGAGCCCATGCTAGCTAGCTAGATTAGCTAACTCGGAGCTCTTGGTGCTGGTTTATTGATATTGATTTGGACATGTACTTTTGGCATTGGAAGATATTTGCGACAAGTTATATGTGTAACACGTTCATCCCTCCTGGGATGGTGCTGCTCTTCTCTCTAGTAATATGGCACATAGTCTTAGAGCTCAAACATGAATTGGGGTTCAGGTCAGGAAGCAGGCCGTCCGTCTGCCAGCCGTCTCACGTCACCAAGGTCAGATAAATCCCATCACATAGAGCCTCTTTCACCTAGATATCATCATATAGAGACTGTGTCTGTTCCCCGAATTAGGATATACAAAAAACTTCCAACCCCATTTAAGGGTAAAACTTCAACACATTTATTCAACAAATAAAAAACACATATAATACAAATGAGCAAATTATAAAGCTTGGGTTGCTGAATATTCAATCCCTTACTTCAAAAGCACTTATTGTTAATGATATGATTACAGATTATAACCTAGATGTGCTGTGTTTGACAGAAACCTGGCTAAAACCAAACGATTACATTACTTTGAATGAGTCCACCCCGCAAGATTACTGTTATAAACATGAACCTCGTCGGAAAGGCAAAGGGGGAGGAGTTGCTGTAATTATTAGTAAAATTTTCTGAATTACTAAGAAGTCTAGTTTCAAATATAATTATTTTGAAGTGTTGGTGCTTAATGTAACAATATATAGTGTAAATGATAAATCACGTATGAGATTTGTACTGGCTACTGTACAGGCCACCAGGGCACCATACAGACTTTATCAAAGAATTTGCTGACTTTCTATCAGAGTTAGTATTGGCTGCAGATAAAGTCCTAATTGTTGGTGATTTTAATATACACGTAGATAACGAAAAAGATGCATTGGGATTGGCATTTAAAGACATTCTTAACTCTATTGGAGTTAGACAACACATGTCAGGACCTACTCATTGTCGCAATCATACTCTAGATCTAATATTATCACATGGAATAAATGTTGATGCCTTTTCAACAGGTCAGGTCTGCCCCAAAAACTTTTCCAATTGTCTATGAATTCTATATTATTTTGCGGACACCACTTAGACAGCCAGCCATTGAGGGAGGACAATCTACTAAGTATCTCATCACTCCTGCGAACAGGAAGGGGGCCAGAGCAAATTACAGTGCCTGACATCCTACTTGCGAGTTCACACACATCTTTAACGTTAATTTTAGTGATCTCTGACTGGCAGAGTCAAACATCATTAGTGCCAACGTGTTTTTAAATTTGCTGTTTGATGTCAGGCGCTCTGGCTCCCGGCAAACATGTACCGGGGATGGATGCATAATGGTAACACCAGCATATGGTGGCTGGTGTCTCTATATTCACATTCTGTGTAATAGAATTGCCAATAACTAGGGCACATTCAACAGGATTCTCAGTGGGTGTTTCACTAAGTGGGGAGAATTTATGTGAAGTTTAATCGGAACGGAAGAGCGGTGTTTTGACCCGCGACTACAGCGCCTCACCGTCACGGTGAGCGCCGCTTTGCTGCACGGGCTCTACTACAGCCGGAACCGAACAATGTACAGAGTTCACTAAGCTAGTCGCATCCAAAGCAGTATCTAAAACCCTTGCACTCTTACAATTAACCTCGATTAAAGTTTGGATGCGTGTCTCTAGTTCTGAAATCTTCCCCGTCAGCTTTACTATCTCCCTGCATTTATCACATGTAAATCCTGTGCTGACAGAGAAGGCTATGCTATGCATGTTACATGAAGTGCAAGTGATTTCAAGTGAAATTAAAAATAAATAAAGAGCGCACGGATGGCACGCTAACAGGCTAGCGAATTAATAGCGTGTTGTGCTGACAATAACGATTTAGATTGAAGCTAGCGATGTCAGGTTAATGTGTGATGTTGAATAAGCTATATTTAGCAGTATAAACAACAAGGAATGATAGTAAATAATGATTCAAAACAGAAAGATATACAAAGCTTACAGATGCAAACCAACGCAACAGCAGCAGCAGGAGCAACGAGGCAGACAAGAGCACAAATAATTTGTATAATATTACAAATAACGTAATAACTAACATAATGTTAGAATAGTGATAAGTGAAGCATTGCCTACTGCTGTATGGCACATGCTAATATATTGACTAGCTCTGTCTTTCTTGTCCTTATGTGTGTTTGGATCCCTGTATGATCTTGATATTTTGTGTGTGTGTACATTTCGAAGAATGACGAAGCCAAAATTCAGGTTTTTACATTAACATCCATCTGTCTGATCCTTTCCATCAGTCCAGAAAATATAATCTCTCCCCCTCTCGAAAGTCAGCCCCGCCAGCATGATTTCTGTCACTTTCATTGATAATGTGTGATGGGGCAAGGACACCATTTGTAGAAGCATAGATCAGGAAAATAATTATTTCATCTGTTAAATAAAAATTACCTTAGAGGCAGGTCCAGGATACTGCAATTGACTTAATCATCATCATCATCATCAAAACTTTATTACAGACTCAAGGTCCACATCTCACCATAACAATACATAAATACAAACCCATAAACACACATGCATACACACATACAAAAAAAAAAATAATATATAAATAAAATAAAATAAATAATACAATTTAAAAAGAAGATCATTGTTCTACCAAGAGACAATTATACCAGTGTTTCCACATACGGGATTGGTAGCGTATAGTACTTAGCCGTATGTTAGTTAAGCCCATTATTATTTCATTTTGTGACCCATTAAGCCGACACATGAATTTAAACATTAGGTTTCTTAAAACAGCATGAAAGGTCCTTACTCTTGCAACCACAAACATCTCACTTGCACTACACCATCTTGGTCTTATGAGTAACATTCTCATTGCGTCGTTATATGCTACTTTCAATTTTAAAAGACTTGCCTTTCTATAATTGGAGTGTGCAGTATAGAACGGTGTGCAATATGCTTTAAACAGAGATATCTTCACACCAACCGTACATGCCCTAAATTGACGTAAAAGAATATTGGCTTGTGCATACATCATGCGACATTGCCTGTAAATATCTTCATCATCTGTCATTTTATCAGTGATAAAATGACCAAGGTATTTCACCTTATTACAGACACTAAGCCAATTTAAAATCAGGGTCGTTCAAACATTTATCATCTTTAGTTCTACTGATCATGACGACACTCTTATTGGCGTTATATATGATATCATGTTCCACACCATATACCGAACAGATTGTAAGAAGATGCTGTAATCCAGCACTACTTGGACTAAAAATCACAAGGTCATCTGCATACATAATATGGTTCACTATTGAATTACCAATCATGCACCCAGTATTACAGGTTCTTAGCTGCCTGGAAAGATCATCCATATAGAGATTAAAAAGAGCAGGTGACAAAATACCTCCTTGTCTGACTCCATTGCCAACCCCAAATAGAGCTACTATTGCCCCATTTCACTTGCAGTCTGGTGGGCATACCAGTAAGCCAAAATTCTCACAATATACTCAGGCACCCCTCTTTGCCTTAATTTGTTAAACAATTTACCATGATTTATACGGTCAAATGCTTTAGAAGCATCAATAAAACACATAAGAACTGATGAGTTTTTATCTCTATATTTGTTCACAATTTCCTTTAAAGCATTTATATACACAAGTCAGTGCCATGTTTAGCTTTGAATCCAAATTGGTTATCTGTGGTGTTAATAAATTCATTTAATCTGTCCAACAGAAATCTTTCTAGTACCTTTGATAATATGCTCGCTAAAGCTATAGGCCTGTAGTTATCTAGACTACCTACCTTCCCAGCTTTGTCCTTAATGACTGGAACTAATAGAACAACCAACATTGAGTCAGGCAATACACCATGTATCATAAAAACAGTAAAACAAATGGCGAGCAAGGGAGCTATTCTTATACTGGCATTTTTAAGATGTTCAGCAGAAATACAATCCAATCCACTAGCTTTGTTATCAGAAAGCTTATGTATGGCTTGGTGTACCTCATGTGACATAATCACCATTGATTCCAACAAAGTATTACTCTCAATGTGTTCTACTTTATACAAACCAGTGTGAATACAGTTAAATAAGGTACTATAGTGCCTATAGTTACTATAGTTAATATTTGCTTTTATATATTTTCCGTCTCTCTGACACATGTGTGCAGACAAACACCTGGAATAAACATGCTTGATGGGGACAGTTGTGGAAACTTTTGAGTATTTCTGTGGGTACCACGTTTGTTGACGGACAGAAGACATAGCAGCCGTGCTGTGTACCAGGCGTCACATGCGTGCCTGGATGTTGGAAGTTGGCACATCTTGTCAGGATGAAATTTTAGACAGACAATCGCTTTAAAAACCACACCATACGTCCCTATTAAATTGCTTTTGCTGCACAAATCACACATGACGCTAAAATGATAAATGTACATCACATGCAAGTTGCTCAAAAAACAGTTTGCCAAAAAGCTCCCCATACACAATATGTAAAGATACTTTCATTTTATGCAGGCGTGCTTCTGTTGTGAAAAAAAATCTTGAAAATGCAGTGGTGTATGTACATAAGTAGGTAGTATTCCAGACCACACTTATCTTAAAGGGACACTTCACCCATTTGCATTAAGCTTTGCATTGTTAGAAACCCAGTCATACTATTGAATGGTTGTGCAACACTCTCTCATTTTCCCCTGAGACGGGAGAAATCCGTTATTTACCTTTTACACTTCCTCCTACAATGACGCAAAAATCGTCATTTTGCGTCATTGTAGGAGGAAGTGTAAGAGGGGGGGATTTCTGTTGAGACTACAAGCACTAGTTCCTCATCTTTCCCAGGGGGCGGGACCCGCTCACGCTACAGACCTATTACAGATCAGTGGGTGGGACTTTACTCTCTGAAACTGAAAGCTTGTTTGAAGCTAAGCTAACAGACGCTGTGGAGACAGATGTAAAGTTATGATGACAATAGCGGAGGAGAGTGCTCAATATGATATAGACTAGAGGAAGAGGATTTCGGAAGTCTGATGCTTGAATCAGGTGTTTGTGGCTACCTTTACAAGCCACATTATAGCGAAGAGCCACCGAGGCAGAAGACCTGCCTGCCGCGGACGAGGAGCCCGGACTGGCTCGAGTTAGGGCGGACTGGTGGCGCCGGTGATCTCACTATGCAACTACGAACCGCTACGAACACAGAGGTAGAGTCCGTCTGTGGCAAAGAATTTCAACGATGACAATTTCTCCTGGACGAAATCCCTGAATCAGACGAGGACACGGACGTTTGTGTTGAGAACTATCCTAGTTTCGCACCGCATATGTTCTGACTGAACATCCAGGTACCATGCAATAATTCACCTTTTCGAAAGAAATACAAACGAGGAGTAATGCACTAATGAGTTCGCCAACTAACTAGACATTTTGTGTGAATGTGAAATTAATTTCAAGCTCTGGTGGTAGCTAGCCTTGTAGACTTAAGAGTGATTTCTCTTATAGGCAGATATGCGCTTTCTGGATTAGTGGGAGTGGCTTGCGGAGCTGTGCAATGTGGTGCATTGTGGGAGTTGTTGTCTTTCATACAAATGCGTCCTGAAGTTATTTTTTATCTTTTCTCGGTCACAAAGGCACCAAATTCAAAATTTCTTTTACATTTCGACTACATATATGACCCACTTTAAATAAAAAACAATGTTCAAATGGGTGGAATGCCCCTTTAAAGTGTAACCGATGGCAGGGACTAGGGATACGGTTGAACTATGAATCAAGTAGTACCTAGTATATACAACCAAGTAAACTGCCTTCTGTTTCTGATTTTAACTCAAGATTCTTGTGCCGGCGGCAAGTCATTGTTCAAAGTCAGTGTGGAGTGGACGCCATCTTCATTACTGTCACAACATCTGTTTAATTATTTTCAGACAAAATCGAGCACTGACAGTTGCAATTTAAGAAATCCTCATGAATGAAAATTTGTGTGTATTAATTTTACAATATGTCTTTAATTACATGGTTAACACTTGTTGAAAGTGTTAAATTATTTTTGCCAGATTGGGTCTTTAAATAGTAGATGGACTGCCATATATATGTATATATACATATATATATATATATTGTTCATCAGCCAGAGGCACAAGGGCACAGGCAAGTTGGTGGCAGATGTAGTCACGCATCTGCCAGCAACGCAAACCAACACGCGTTTTTTAACAAGCATAAAGAAGGCATATAACTTCATTATCAAACTGGATGGTAAGATAAATGTAGAGTTCATTGGTGTTTGTCGTTGATTTTTTTGACAATGTGTATGGATATTTTTATCTTCACAACAGATGTGCCCCAGCCCCAGCCCCAGCACAAGACCAGCACCTCCCCCTAGACCAGCCCCAACAAGACCAGCACCTCCCCCTAGACCAGCCCCAGCCCCAACAAGACCAGCACCTTCCCCTAGACCAGCCCCAGCCCCAACAAGACCAGCACCTTCCCCTAGACCAGCCCCAGCCCCAGCCCCAACAAGACCAGCACCTTCCTCAATACCAGCCTACTCCCCCAGACCAGCAAGTGATTACACTAAACCTATTCCCGATAGACTCTCAGGCTCAGCTGCATATGGAGCCTCTACCACCCAGGAACAGACAAAGTAAGTAATCTTGCCTTGCACCCCATCTGTAAATTTGTTCCATGTTTTTTTGCAATCAGTGCACAATATAAAACAAGTTACACATGGTGAATTTCACCACTTTTAATTAATTAAACCACCCCCCAAGATTCTGAATATATCATTCTTAACCTTTTTCCCTTGCACCCTAAGCCCCTGTAAGGTTTGAGGGCGAACCAAACACAAATTAATCTTCCAGTTGATTTGTTCAAACATAATTCCACACAGAACTCAACACTCCAGACCCCAAATTACCAATCCAGAGCCATAAAATCCAGGCTCCAGCCAGTCTACGCTAAGAACTTTATGGCCATGCAAACTAAAGGAAGAACGTTGTCAATGTTAGATGGTTTGGAAAAGACTGATTGGTTCAGAGATGGCAAAGCTCAGTGCCCGATCAAGATAACGGCAGAGGTTGCTTGATCCCACGACAGATATACAAAACAGACCTCCTTCTTCTTCTTAAGGAACTCTGAATGACCCCAAGGTTGAAATCTCTTAAAACCAAAGAGACTGAGACGTTACCTATAAAAATACATAAAATCATCCCAAAACAATTCTTGATGGACTTATAATCAAACATCATGCAACTACATAATTCTATATTGTGTCTACAACCTATATGTGTGTCTAATATGCTTAGATCCCATATAAGTCATGTAATTGTTACTATTAGATGTTTGAATGAAAGTGTGTCTCGTTTCCTATCAGTACGATCGTTTGTTCTTGATTCAAAAGATGGCTTGATTGAAATCTGTGTAAAATGTTTCGTATTCTTATAATAGTAATGATGTCTAAACTGTGGCCTCTGTACTCTCTGCTAGCTGGAGAGTAAGGAGATCACAGATAACACATGATTTACGATGAGAAGTGAAGAAAATGCCACCTCTCAAATAAAGACAGTGTCTAATTGGTCAGAACTCATCCAGGAGGCTGGACAAACATTTGAGTTTAAAATCTTAGGACCCGAACAAAGCTTTTGGGCGGGAGAAGAGAAAAAGAAAAAGTAGATTCGAAAACGATCATGGAAAAGCCATGATGGAGTGACTAGACAGACTCAGAAGAACATGGGTTAAACAGCTTCATTCAAGCCATCATCTACTCTTGTCTCAATTTTCTTTCTTTTCTTAGTTTTCTTTTCTTTTCTGTTGTGAGTCTCGGTTCTAAGTGTAGAGAGCTAAGTACAAACATCATTATTTGAATGGTAAAATCATTACAGTAACTTCACTAAACTGAATGCGTGTGTGCGTGTGTGAGCGCGTGTGTGTTTCTGAAGCAGAGGTCAAAGTGTGCTGGCTGCCTTGCTCTTCCTGGTAAGTGATGGCTTATTCTGTATATGTATCCATTCATTCATTAATTTGTTCATTGATTCATTCATTAATTCATATTATTTCCACATTTTCTATGCCATACATATTTATATTGTTATTTAATCCATATCTACACACAGTCTTAGTAGTTTAAAACTTGGTCCCTTTCAGCCTTCAAAGTGAACTTTGAGCAGTGACTGAGAATTGTTTTGGACATAAGGAACACTTCTAAGCATACTCAGACCCCTTTTAAAGTGAACTGAACTGAGACCATGTGAGAACATGTGCACGCCAGCCTACAGGTAGTCATCTGGCTCAAGTTTGGTCATATGACATCTGAAGCTAATACCTGTTTGCCCTATACATTTGCTAATTTTATTTTGTTTATTTGGGTTATTTTATATGGTGTTTGCCAAACCGCAGTTATTTTGTTCAAAGTGAAAACGTCTCGGTTACGTATGTAACCCTCGTTCCGTGAGTAGGGAACGGAGACGTTACGTTGTGAGGACGAATGGGGTTTCGCTATCACCTTCAAGAAATAGAAAACGAGCCAATGGCAATGAAATGCCTTGGGTCTGCGGAATTTGCATAACGTAACTCGGCCCCACCTCGTGGGTATATAAGGAAGTACGCCGGCAACATGCAGTTATGTTTTCTCGCTGAGGAGCCGAGACTGAACTCAGGCGTTTCCAGCGGTACAGCGGAAGTGGCAGGGAGACGTAACGTCTCCGTTCCCTACTCAGACGTCCCCTTTCGTGATCACTACGAGTTACGTCGCGACGACGAATGGGGTTCCCAGTGTAATCACGCCACCTCTCGGCTGTCTTCCAGTGCCCTGCGTAAGTCTGGGATCCATGTCGTGAGACTAGCACGAACGAAGGACTCCTACTTAACACAGGAATACCAAGGTACACTGGGAAGCATATCTCAGAGGTGGGGGACTTACAGAATACACATGTGAGGCTGCATATGGAGAAACACTGGGGTGTCCAGCCCGCAGGGTGGAATGTTTCAACCCCAGGGGGGGCAAGGTGGCTTGCCAAGGGAAAGACACATGCTCGGAGAGGCTTACAGTGGAAATACACATGTGGGGGTCGCCCAGAGGGGGAACCATGCACATGGAGGCACCTAGCCAATCGCGAAAGCTGCCGGTGGCATAACTCTGGCAACAAACTTGAGCCAGAAGACTAATTGTGAGCTGTAGGCTGTACTGTATATGCTGTGTGTAAGATGACTTGTGGACTATTTACAGTGGCAGAGTCTGGGAGGACACCTGGGAGCCGGCCAGCAAATTTGCCTGATGACCTATACTGTTCTACTATTTGTTTTGTATATTTGTTCAGAATTAAATTCACTATTGTTACATTTTATGATTTGTCTGTCAATCATTGACTACACTGAATAATTAATGTGTCATGACTTTGTGCTGTATTTGATGGGAAAAGTGAGATAGCGGAAAGTTGCATGTAGTGACAGTCAAGTCACCTTTATTTATACAGCGCTTTTTAAAGCAGCTTCACAGTGATAACATGAAAATAATACAACAAAGTTTGTTTCTAGAAGAAAATTGCGTCCTCGTCCACCTTAAGGCAGATCAATAATATTGTTGAGAATGAAAAGTCCCCAACTAAGCAAGCAATGCTTGTTCATCTCTGCAATAAGAATCCTCTTCTCCTCCTCAAGTCTCCTTACTGCCATCACTATGTCGAACGCCTTCCTCTTCGTCCTTAGATCTACAGAGTCTGGAATACATAGATGAAACATAAGTCAGTTGTTTTTAAGATTAATATTTAAAGATTTTCTGGGGTTACAATCGAGGCATGACAGATTTTGTGCCACTATGCGACTATTTCACATAGACCGTGTGTAAGCTTCCATGGCCAAACAATCTCGTCAGATAGAATGGTGTCCAAGGTCAGGTTTTCTGCATTAGGAACCAAGGTGTTATACTTTTCCACTACAGAATTAAAACAAAATTTTCCTCCCTGATCTTTCGGCGGATCCGGGCACGTCCTTTGCATCCGTCATTAACTTTATAAAGACGCTGGGCCCTCCTCTTAAAGGTCCCATGACATGAAAATTTCACTTTATGAGGTTTTTTAACATTAATATGAGTTCCCCTAGCCTGCCTATGGTCCCCCAGTGGCAAGACATTTTGATAGGTGTAAACCAAGCCCTGGGTATTTTTGAGAAAATGAAAGCTCAGATGGGCGAATCTAGAATCTTCCCTTTATGTCGTCATAAGGGGGAAGGTCACCTCTAGTGTTGCTTTCGTCAACGAAAATTATGACGAAATATTGTCGTCAACGAACCGTTATCACCTGACGAAAACGAGACGAGACTAGACGTAAATGCATGGTCATGTGACGATGACTAAAATACATGCATAATGCAATATCGTTGACGAATAAAAACGAGACTAAATGTGGTTTAAAAAATAAAAACTATGCTAAAATGTCTCTTCATTTTCGTTGACCAAAACGAGACGAGACGAAATGTTATAACGTCACGACGAATGAGAGAGTTGTGCGTGAACCCATAGCTTTGTCGGCTTTAAATTCTGGATTGCGATCTGGTCACCCGATTATCAGCGAATTTAACAATATATTACTCCATTAGTTATTCTATTAAAATGTCTCATTGATATATTTGACACATTCATAATCATTACTTTTGCCGGTTCTTTGTGAAAGCTGTATGTTATTGGCAGCGTCTCTAGTTACATGTCATGAACACGTCGCATCAGCGCCAGAACATGGAGATTTTATTTTAGAGAATAACCGCACAACCTATTCGATATCCTATAATTAAATAAACTAATCGAATATCCAAAAATCGTGACTCATCCCTGCATGGAATATCTTGTTTCTTTTCCCAAATCTTCAGTCTCATTCACCCATTTTCTAAAGGGATTATAAACGTTTCTTGGTTCGCTTTTAATTAGGCCTATTATATTCGTATTCTTTGTGGTAAAGTAGAAAAACGCTGTAGGACAGATAGCCTACATTTGTACTTGCATGTCAAATTCTTTTTAACACAGTGCTTGTTATATTAGACATAGGGCGCGAGTTTAGCTGTAAAGCGCGTTTCACACGCGCGGGTGATTTTTAGTTTCACTTTCTCTGGCAGCGCAATCTCAAACATAGCCTAAATATCTCGCCCTTGTGGAGGATAAAATGCGCTCTTCAAACCAATTTACATCAAGTAGAAAACACGAAGATATCATAAAGAGATCGATATCTTCGTGTTTTCCTGCTCGTGTCCCACATCCCTCTCAAAGCGCAGAGTGTAGCCTATATCACGCGTCTTTGTGTGGAAATATAAAACAATTTTTTTTTTTTTTTTTTTTTTTTTTCATAACCCCCCAACCACCGCCGGTAGTTGGTCCATTACCGCGGTGGTAAAAAAAAAAAAAAAAAAACCTGCCACCGTCACAGCCCTAAATATAGGCCTACTAAATAGCCTATAAGCCTTGTTTGAAATTCTATATTGACTGGGTTAAATAGAATCGCATTACTAAAAAGAGACTAAAATACAATTTTCATTGACTAAAACTAGACTTAAAATGTCATCAGTTTTCGTCGACTAAAACTAGACTAAATGTCATCAGTTTTCGTTGACTAAAACTAGACTAAAATGTCATCAGTTTTCGTCGACTAAAACTTGACTAGACTAAAAAGAGTATGAATGTGACTAAAACTAATAAAAACTAAAATGACAGCCTGACACAAAGACTAGACTAAAACTAAAATTAAAACAGGCCGCCAAAAACAACACTAGTCACCTCCCCTTTCTCTTCTTTGCCCGCAAAGAGAATTTAGCCCGCCCAGGAGAAAATGAGCTGCGCGAGCGCGATATTGGTTTTTCCTCGGTAGACATCATGGCTTGCAAACGAGCGAAGCACGGCAGTTGCTCAGTGTTTGGATGTACAAATGAACACAAAAGTGTTTTTTTAGTTCCTTCATCTGAAGAACCAGTGGGTTATGTGAATTTCTGATGTGTAATTGTTCAAGTTCAGACAGATAATCTTTCTCTCAAAATCGTTCAATACTGTTTATGCATCAGTAAATCAAGCCAGGGACTAAACGATCAACTTCACATCGTTTCTCTTGGTAGGATGAAAATAATCGTATTTAAACTGTGATTAAAATATATACAGAAAGCGATCAAAGACCAATCCCTTCCCAATCGCCCAAGCTGTCAATCACACAGCGCGAGTTTATCTGGACACTTGCCAAAACTCGTTATGAAATCAATGATGCTGTTTCGCTGCACAACAAAGCTCTTACTGTACTTACCTCGTGTTTGCATTGGTGAAATCATTAGTGAGAGTGCAGAAACTGTGTTGCAATGATAAGATCTTCATTCACGCGATCAACAGGCTGTCATCTGCTCAATGCTCATCACTGCAACCTTTTATGTGATGGGCATGTGATAGAACATTTCGGGATGTTCTAAGCACTCCTTAGAATACATATCAAAGGAAATAAACAATGTGTAAACTTCACTCGTACACTATACACTGGTGTATTTGGGGGACCTGGCCATTAAACATGCAGGATGCTGTGTGATATTCAGTCTAAATCTATACACAAAGAGGGCTACAACAGCTTCCATATTGTTTAGAAGTAAGCCTGTGCAATGTTTGGCTCATTAATCCAAGGGAACACTTCTGGGATCAGGAAATTATATTGGGGAGAAGATGTCAAAGTCTGTAGCCAATGGAGTTGAAGTTGAGATCTTGTTTTTTCAGAAATGTCTCGGTGCAAACTGCATGACTGATGAGAGAACATGAGTTTATAGTTGTTTATAAAGGGTGTACTTTCTATCATCATCATCATCATCATGCCCTCATAGTATTATTTCTTGAGTTACGCAATTATTACCACAAATACTTACACGGCCAAAGCGAACAGTGCGTTGATCCAGCATTCTAAGAAATGCTTGGCTAGACATCCCTGGTGCTGCCATCTTCAGCTCTTCAAAAGAAAAAAGGACATCTGTCGCGTACACAGTTGAATAGTGAGAAGTGGCAGGCCAGTAGTCATTACGGATCAGGTCATCCACTCCAGGACTCCAAGTGGCTTCACATGCCTTGCATCTAATCTGAGGCAATCTGAGATCATATCGCCCTGGAAAAAGAAGGAAATATACACTCACAGTTAATTCTGACAGACGCAAACTGTGTCGTTCTGACAACTGATATGGGAACCTTTGACTAAGGATGGATCAGGAGGACACTTCTACAAACATTTTGTAAGGCACTCTATTGGAAGTCACACTTTTGTCAGGCAAATTAACTATCCCCATTCAAACAAAGGTTACTTGTTTTCGTCCACATAGGTGGGCCCAGCCAATCTAATCAACACACAACCTATAGACACCTCTGGATTTCCAGCCATGATAAAGACAATTTCTGGATATGTGTTCCACAATGTAACATGTACTGTATGAATGTAACATAATCATGATTCGTATATGTGCATAGTTGTGACAGAAAGTGAGAGGGAGTATATGCGAGGTGTGATCAGCAAATAGCTGTGGGTGAAATTCTGCAGCCACTTCTACAGAAGTGACCCCCACCCCACCCATAAAGTTCTTCTTACCATTCATTGTAACCACAACTATGGACTGTCCTGCGATGACACTGGACGATCCTCGTAGACAACCGCATATTGTCTTTGGCATCTCCAAAGGTACAAGACGCTCTGGAAAACAACAACAACAACAACAACAACAAATGGATGAGAATTAAAGAATAACATATTTATTTACTGGCAACTATTTTTAAACGAGATGTACTTGACGGCTTCATCGACCTATCAGAAAACAGTATTTAGTTTTTCAGGTGATAACTGGAATTAACAAGTCTGAGAATGTGACTTTCAAAAACTACAACTTATCACACTGGGTCATCGAATCCCTGTTGTGGAACACTTGACCTCGGTGGACCCTGACATCACACTGGCCACAGAGGAACGGGTGTGGTCGGCAGTTACAACAACAGATAACGGCTGGACTGTTTCCACAATGTTGGCAGATCCGAGCTGCCGCATGTTGTCGATCCACCATGGTGTTGACCAGGGGTCTCTCTTTCTCCCACCACCCTGATATGAGGCTCTTTCGGGTCGACCAGTCCGTTGAGGATTGAGGTGGTGTTTCATCTTCATGTATGTCCTCACCCAGTGAGCGTTTAAGCTCTTGAAGGAAGGACTCTGTTAAAACAATGCACAATATTGAAAAACAGTAGTTTATTATAACAAAAGAGAATGGCATTGAACAATGGCCATTTTATAGTAAATTAACATTCTGTTTTGAACCAGTGCAGTCAAAATAAAGAACGCACCTGCAGTAATGGAAGCAAAAACACTGGTCACTTCCCCACTGGTTTCCGGAGCCCTGACATGAGAGACACCAGTCCTCCGACTCTGGCTGTGACTGGGATCTGCTGTAGCAAAAAAGCTGTTGCTGTAGTAGGGAGAGAGGGAGAGGGAGAGGGGGGGGGGGGAGGGAGGGAGAGAGGGGAAAGACAGCAAGAGAGAGAGAGAGAGAGAGAGAGCACAATACAACAGTAGAGAGAGTAACAAGATACAAGACAAATGTGGCTTTTAAAAGTGCATTTTTAAGTAATAAGATGCTGCTAATAGGTATTAGGAAAGGACAGGGATTAAGGAACCTGCAGAGAAAGAGAAGAACAAATCAAAAAAGAACAGATCACCAAACTACATATTTCAATATGAATAACTACTAGGCTAAGAAGTTAAGTAAATGCTGCTCTTGTTCATTCATGCAATCACAATATCATAAAAAAGGTGACTTTAAAAAGAAGTCATTGTGTGAGCAAGGGTTCTATCATGATATTTTAATACAACAGGAATAACATGATCAGGGTACTTTGCCTTGCCAGACTTAAAACCGTTATATATATATATATATATAGCCCCTGCTATATAAACGTGTTACACATATATGTAACTTGTCGCAAATATCTGCCAATGCCAAAAGTACATGTCTAAATCAATATCAATAAACCAGCACCAAGAGCTCCGAGTTAGCTAATCTAGCTAGCTAGCAGGGGCTCTGGCTAGTTACTTTGCATCTCATTGTGATGCAACAAACAGTTGTATTATGTCACTCTCTTTCTAATACAGCTCTTACAGAGGGGTTCGAAATCAACAAATACAACAACAAGTTTTTTTGGCCATAACTTCTTCATTTTGGACGTGTAAATGCTTATTCATTTTCTTGCTTATTTGACTGTTGTAGGCTACTTTCCGTGGTGAAATGGTTTCTGGGATCATCGCACACAGTGACACATTGCACAAAATTGCGCCAAAATATGTCAATCAGAATGAAAAAGTACAGTCTTAATATTTTATATCCTTGCTCAAAAATTTGAACGAATCAGCATAAATATCTGAGTGAAGGAAACATGGGTATATGTAGCCATTACATTGAAACACATCACTTCCCAGAATGCATCCATCTCTTTGCCAAAGAATGTTATTTCACCTGGACAGGCTGGGGATGGCCATATTAAGCAATTTAAACATTTCTGCATATAAACTTTATAATCAGTATTGAGATGAAAGATCTATAAAAGTAGGCCATTCTTTTTTTCTGGACCAGACAATACAGAATTCTAGGACAGAGTCCTGGTGTTGTTTACCCATGGCGACGGTTGCTATGCGTCGCTGGTTGAAATGGATGAGAGACACAACCAAGTAAAGTAGTAGGCTCACTATTAGCCATTGTAAATTGAAATACCATCGACAATTATAAAATATCTCACCTAAATTAAGGCATGTTTTGCCTACTGCAAATATGCAGTCCTGTAACTCCTGTAATTATGTCATTTTAATGTAAACGTGTCAGTTTTAATGTAACACGTGTCACGACCTACTCATTGTCGTAATCATACTCTAGATCTAATATTATCACACGGAATAAATGTTGATGCCATTAAAATTCTGCAGCAGAGCGATGACATCTCAGATCATTATCTAATCTCGTGTAAATTACATTTAGCCAAGGCTGCAAAGCCGACTCCGTGTTACAAATATGTTAGACCTATCACTTCTGCCACTAAAGATTGCTTTATTAATAATCTTCCTCATCAGATCAGATCAAGCTGCTAGATCTGCTTATTTTTCAACCCTATTAGAAGAAAATAAACAAAACCCTAGGTATTTATTTGAAACAGTGGCTAAACTAACGAAAAAGAAAGCTTCAAGCCCAGAAGTTTCCAAGCAGCACAGCAGTAATGACTTTATGAACTTCTTCACTTATAAGATTGATAATATCAGGGACAAAATTATAACTATGCAACCGTCTACTACAGTATCGCATCAGGGAATGCATTGTAGTCTCCCGAAGGAAAAATTCGATTAATTTATTGCTATAGGAGAAGAGAAGGAGAAGAATTCGCTAAACTCATTAAATCATCTAAACCGACAACATGTATGTTAGACCCTATACCGACTAAGCTACTGAAAGAGATGCTTCCAGAGGTCATAGATCCTCTTCTTACAATCATTAATTCATCTTTGTCATTAGGATACGTACCAAAAACCTTTAAGCTGGCCATGATTAAACCGCTTGTTAAAAAAAATGCAACTTGATCTCGAATCTACCTTTTCTGTCAAAGATACTAGAAAAGGCGGTATCCTCACAACTATGTTCCTTTTTAGAAAGAAATGAAATCTGCGAGGATTTTCAGTCAGGATTTAGACCGTACCATAGTACCGAGACAGCTCTCATTAGAGTCACAAATGATTTGCTCTTATCATCCGATCGTGGTTGTATCTCTCTATTGGTGTTACTCGATCTCAGTGCTGCATTTGACACCATTGACCACAACATTCTTTTACATAGACTCGAAAATGATGTTGGCATTAGTGGAATTGCATTAGCATGGTTTAAATCATACTTATCCGACCGTTATCAGTTTGTAGCAGTAAATTAAGAGATGTCTCATTGATCACAAGTTCAGTATGGCGTACCACAAGGCACAGTACTAGGACTGTTGCTGTTCACTCTGTACATGCTACCCTTAGGAGATATCATTAGGAAACATGGCATTAGTTTTCACTGTTATGCTGATGATACTCAGCTCTATATTTCTTCACACCCCGACAAAACTTACCAATTCACAAAATTAACGGAATGCATATGTAATGGTCACCAGCTGGAGTGCCCTTGAGAGCCACCAGAGGGCACTCCACACCAGACTATTATGTTTCGCTCACAAACTACATTTCCCAGAACTCACTGCCCGGACTCATCATCACTGATTGCATTCACCTGTATCTCATTACCTTGTTAGTTTCAGCCTATTTATTCCATGTTCACTCATTCACTCACTGCGAAGTTTTGTTTTAGTGTCACACTGCAATTCCGAGCATTCTCCTGGTTTTCATGTCTCTTGGTTTTGGATTTCTTGCCCTGTTCCCTGGATTACTCTTTTGCCTCTGACCCCTGCCTGTTTTGTTTGTTTGTTTGTTTGTTTGTTTGTATGGACTGCCTGCCTGTGTTTGACCTTGCCTGTTCTTTGGATTACCCCTTAAATAAAGCTGCGTTTGGATCTTAACGTTCATGTCTCGGAGCAATTCGTGACAGCATACCTGATATAAAAAATTGGATGACTAGTAATTTCCTACTACTTAATTCTGAAAAAACAGAGATTCTAATTATTGGACAAAAAACTTCCACACGTAATAACCTAGAATACTGTCTAACACTTGATGGCTGCTCTGTCAAGTCTTCGTCGTCAGTTAGGAACCTGGATGTGCTCTTTGATATCAATCTTTCATTTGAAAGTCACGTGTCTAGTATCTGTAAAACCGCATTTTTCCATCTTAAAAATATATATCTAAATTACGTCACATGCTCTCATTGACAAATGCGGAACAATTAGTTAATTTCGTTCATGACATCAAGGTTAGATTATTGTAATGCTCTTATGGGTGGTTGCCCTGCACGCTTAATAAACAAATTACAGCTGGTCCAAAACGCAGCAGCTCGAGTTCTTACCAGAACCAGGAAGAATGACCATATTAGCCCCGTTCTGTCAACACTGCACTGGCTCCCTATTAAACATTGTATACATTTTTAAATATTGCTGATTACTTACAAAGCATTAAATGGTTTAGCTCCGCAGTACTTGAGCGAGCTCTTAACGCATTATAGTCCTTCACGTCTATTGCGATCTCAAAATTCCGGCCAGTTGATAATACCTAGAATATCAAAATCGATAATATGTATTTTAGTATTATATTAGACCCTATACCAGCTAAGCTATTGAAAGAGATGCTTCCAGAGGTCACAGATCCTCTTCTTAATATCATTAATTCATCTTTCTCACTAGGATATGTACCGAAAACTTTTAGGCTGGCTATGATTAAACCGCTTGTTATAAAACCGCAACTTGATCCTACAGAATTATTCAATTATAGGCCGATCTCGAATCTACCTTTTCTGTCAAAGATACTAGAAAAGGCAGTATCCTCACAACTATGTAACTTTTTATAAAGAAATGATATCTGTAAGGATTTCCAGTCTGGATTTAGACCGTACCATAGTACTGAGACAGCTCTCATTAGAGTCACAAATGATTTGCTTTTATCATCCGATCGTGGTTGTATCTCTC
Source organism: Rutilus rutilus (assembly GCF_951802725.1). NCBI lineage: Eukaryota > Metazoa > Chordata > Actinopteri > Cypriniformes > Leuciscidae > Rutilus > Rutilus rutilus. The sequence goes on from NC_140222.1 coordinate 42,756,324, forward strand.
TATTGGTGTTACTCGATCTCAGTGCTGCATTTGATACTATTGACCACAACATTCTTTTAAATAGACTCGAAAATTATGTTGGCATTAGTGGAATTGCATTAGCATGGTTTAAATCATACTTATCCGACCGTTATCAGTTTGTAGCAGTAAATGAAGAGATGTCTCATCGATCACAAGTTCAGTATGGCGTACCACAAGGCTCAGTACTAGGACTGTTGCTGTTCACTCTGTACATGCTACCCTTAGGAGATATCATTAGGAAGCATGGCATTAGTTTTCACTGTTATGCTGATGATACTCAGCTCTATATTTCTTCGCGCCCCGACGAAACTTGCCAATTCAAGAAATTAACGGAATGCATAGCTGATATAAAAATTTGGATGACTAGTAATTTCCTACTTCTTAACTCTAAAAAAACAGAGATTCTAATTATTGGACAAAAAACTTCCACACGTAATAACCTAAAATACTGTCTAACACTTGATGGCTGCTCTGTCAAGTCTTCGTCGTCGGTTAGGAACCTGGATGTGCTCTTTGATACCAATCTTTCATTTGAAAGTCACGTGTCTAGTATCTGTAAAACCGCATTTTTCCATCTTAAAAATATATCTAAATTACGCCATATGCTCTCATTGACAAATGCGGAACAATTAGTTAATGCGTTCATGACCTCAAGGCTAGCTTATTGTAATGCTCTACTGGATGGTTGCCCTGCACGCTTAATAAACAAACCACAGCTAGTTCAAAACGCAGCAGCTCGAGTTCTTACTAGAAAAGACCAAACTGATATCAAAAAGATCACCAAACTACATATTTCAATATGAATAACTACTAGGCTAAGAAGTTAAGTAAATGCTGCTCTTGTTCATTCATGCAATCACAATATCATAAAAAAGGTGACTTTAAAAAGAAGTCATTGTGTGAGCAAGGGTTCTATCATGATATTTTAATACAACAGGAATAACATGATCAGGGTACTTTGCCTTGCCAGACTTAAAACCGTTATATTGCTTTATTAATTATCTTCCTCATCAGATCAGATCAAGCTGCTAGATCTGCTTATTTTTCAACCCTATTAGAAGAAAATAAACAAAACCCTAGGTATTTATTTGAAACAGTGGCTAAACTAACGAAAAATAAAGCTTCAAGCCCAGAAGTTTCCAAGCAGCACAGCAGTAATGACTTTATGAACTTCTTCACTTATAAGATTGATAATATCAGGGACAAAATTATAACTATGCAACCGTCTACTACAGTATCGCATCAGGGAATGCATTGTAGTCTCCCTAAGGAAAAATTCGATTAATTTTTTGCTATAGAAGAGAAGGAGAAGAATTCGCTAAACTCATTAAATCATCTAAACCGACAACATGTATGTTAGACCCTATACCGACTAAGCTACTGAAAGAGATGCTTCCAGAGGTCATAGATCCTCTTCTTACAATCATTAATTCATCTTTGTCATTAGGATACGTACCAAAAACCTTTAAGCTGGCTATTATTAAACCGCTTGTTAAAAAAAAAAGCAACTTGATCGTACAGAATTAGTCAATTACAGGCCGATCTCGAATCTACCTTTTCTGTCAAAGATACTAGAAAAGGCAGTATCCTCACAGCTATGTTCCTTTTTAGAAAGAAATGAAATCTGCGAGGATTTTCAGTCAGGATTTAGACCGTACCATAGTACCGAGACAGCTCTCATTAGAGTCACAAATGATTTGCTCTTATCATCCGATCGTGGTTGTATCTCTCTATTGGTGTTACTCGATCTCAGTGCTGCATTTGACACTATTGACCACAACATTCTTTTAAATAGACTCGAAAATGATGTTGGCATTAGTGGAATTGCATTAGCATGGTTTAAATCATACTTATCCGACCGTTATCAGTTTGTAGCAGTAAATTAAGAGATGTCTCATCGATCACAAGTTCAGAATGGCGTACCACAAGGCTCAGTACTAGGACTGTTGCTGGTCACTCTGTACATGCTACCCTTAGGAGATATCATTAGGATCATTAGCATGGAATTAGTTTTCACTGTTATGCTGATGATACTCAGCTCTATATTTCTTCACGCCCTGACAAAACTTACCAATTCACAAAATCAACGGAATGCATATGTAATGGACACCAGCTGGAGTGCCCTTGAGAGCCACCAGAGGGCACTCCACACCAGACGGCACTCCACACCAGACTATCATGTTTCACTCACAAACTACATTTCCCAGAACTCACTGCCCGGACTCATCATCACTGATTGCATTCACCTGTATCTCATTACCTTGTTAGTTTCAGCCTATTTATTCCATGTTCACTCATTCACTCACTGCGAAGTTTTGTTTTAGTGTCACACTGCAATTCCGAGCATTCTCCTGGTTTTCATGTCTCTTGGTTTTGGATTTCTTGCCCTGTTCCCTGGATTACTCTTTTGCCTCTGACCCCTGCCTGTTTTGTTTGTTTGTTTGTTTATTTGTTTGTATGGACTGCCTGCCTGTGTTTGACCTTGCCTGTTCTTTGGATTACCCCTTAAATAAAGCTGCGTTTGGATCTTAACGTTCATGTCTCGGAGCAATTCGTGACAGCATACCTGATATAAAAAATTGGATGACTAGTAATTTCCTACTACTTAATTCTGAAAAAACAGAGATTCTAATTATTGGACAAAAAACTTCCACACGTAATAACCTAGAATACTGTCTAATACTTGATGGCTGCTCTGTCAAGTCTTCGTCGTGTGTTAGGAACCTGGATGTGCTCTTTGATATCAATCTTTCATTTGAAAGTCACGTGTCTAGTATCTGTAAAACCGCATTTTTCCATCTTAAAAATATATATCTAAATTACGTCACATGCTCTCATTGACAAATGCGGAACAATTAGTTAATTTCGTTCATGACATAAAGGTTAGATTATTGTAATGCTCTACTGGGTGGTTGCCCTGCACGCTTAATAAACAAATTACAGCTGGTCCAAAACGCAGCAGCTCGAGTTCTTACCAGAACCAGGAAGTATGACCATATTAGCCCCGTTCTGTCAACACTGCACTGGCTCCCTATTAAACATTGTATACATTTTTAAATATTGCTGATTACTTACAAAGCATTAAATGGTTTAGCTCCGCAGTACTTGAGCGAGCTCTTAACGCATTATAATCCTTCACGTCTATTGCGATCTCAAAATTCCGGCCAGTTGATAATACCTAGAATATCAAAATCGATAACATGTATATTAGTCTTATATTAGACCCTATACCAGCTAAGCTATTGAAAGAGATGCTTCCAGAGGTCACAGATCCTCTTCTTAATATCATTAATTCATCTTTGTCACTAGGATATGTACCGAAAACTTTTAGGCTGGCTATGATTAAACCGCTTGTTATAAAACCGCAACTTGATCCTACAGAATTATTCAATTATAGGCCGATCTCGAATCTACCTTTTCTGTCAAAGATACTAGAAAAGGCAGTATCCTCACAACTATGTTCCTTTTTAGAAAGAAATGATATCTGTAAGGATTTCCAGTCTGGATTTAGACCGTACCATAGTACTGAGACAGCTCTCATTAGAGTCACAAAATGATTTGCTCTTATCATCCGATCGTGGTTGTATCTCTCTATTAGTGTTACTCGATCTCAGTGCTGCATTTGATACTGTTGACCACAACATTCTTTTAAATAGACTCGAAAATTATGTTGGCATTAGTGGAATTGCATTAGCATGGTTTAAAATCATACTTATCTGACTGTTATCAGTTTGTAGCAGTAAATGAAGAGATGTCTCATTGATCACAAGTTCAGTATGGCGTACCACAAGGCTCAGTACTAGGACTGTCGCTGTTCACTCTGTACATGCTACCCTTAGGAGATATCATTAGGAAGCATGGCATTAGTTTTCACTGTTATGCTGATGATACTCAGCTCTATATTTCTTCACGCCCCGACGAAACTTGCCAATTCAAGAAATTAATGGAATGCATAGCTGATATAAAAATTTGGATGACTAGTAATTTCCTACTTCTTAACTCTGAAAAAACAGAGATTCTAATTATTGGACAAAAAACGTCCTCACGTAATAACCTAGAATACTGTCTAACACTTGATGGCTGCTCTGTCAAGTCTTCGTCGTCGGTTAGGAACCTGGATGTGCTCTTTGATACCAATCTTTTTTATTTGAAAGTCACGTGTCTAGTATCTGTAAAACCGCATTTTTCCATCTTAAAAATATATCTAAATTACGCCATATGCTCTCATTGACAAATGCGGAACAATTAGTTAATGCGTTCATGACCTCAAGGCTAGCTTATTGTAATGCTCTACTGGATGGTTGCCCTGCACGCTTAATAAACAAACTACAGCTGGTCCAAAACGCAGCAGCTCGAGTTCTTACTAGAATAGACCAAACTGATATCAAAAAGATCACCAAACTACATATTTCAAAATGAATAACTACTAGGCTAAGAAGTTAAGTAAGTGCTGCTCTTGTTCATTCATGCAATCACAATATCATAAAAAAGGTGACTTTAAAAAGAAGTCATTGTGTGAGCAAGGGTTCTATCATGATATTTTAATACAACAGGAATAACATGATCAGGGTACTTTGCCTTGCCAGACTTAAAACCGTTATATTGCTTTATTAATTATCTTCCTCATCAGATCAGATCAAGCTGCTAGATCTGCTTATTTTTCAACCCTATTAGAAGAAAATAAACAAAACCCTAGGTATTTATTTGAAACAGTGGCTAAACTAACGAAAAATAAAGCTTCAAGCCCAGAAGTTTCCAAGCAGCACAGCAGTAATGACTTTATGAACTTCTTCACTTATAAGATTGATAATATCAGGGACAAAATTATAACTATGCAACCGTCTACTACAGTATCGCATCAGGGAATGCATTGTAGTCTCCCTAAGGAAAAATTCGATTAATTTATTGCTATAGGAGAAGAGAAGGAGAAGAATTCGCTAAACTCATTAAATCATCTAAACCGACAACATGTATGTTAGACCCTATACCGACTAAGCTACTGAAAGAGATGCTTCCAGAGGTCATAGATCCTCTTCTTACAATCATTAATTCATCTTTGTCATTAGGATACGTACCAAAAACCTTTAAGCTGGCTATTATTAAACCGCTTGTTAAAAAAAATGCAACTTGATCGTACAGAATTAGTCAATTACAGGCCGATCTCGAATCTACCTTTTCTGTCAAAGATACTAGAAAAGGCAGTATCCTCACAACTATGTTCCTTTTTAGAAAGAAATGAAATCTGCGAGGATTTTCAGTCAGGATTTAGACCGTACCATAGTACCGAGACAGCTCTCATTAGAGTCACAAATGATTTGCTCTTATCATCCGATCGTGGTTGTATCTCTCTATTGGTGTTACTCGATCTCAGTGCTGCATTTGACACTATTGACCACAACATTCTTTTAAATAGACTCGAAAATGATGTTGGCATTAGTGGAATTGCATTAGCATGGTTTAAATCATACTTATCCGACCGTTATCAGTTTGTAGCAGTAAATTAAGAGATGTCTCATCGATCACAAGTTCAGTATGGCGTACCACAAGGCTCAGTACTAGGACTGTTGCTGTTCACTCTGTACATGCTACCCTTAGGAGATATCATTAGGATCATTAGCATGGAATTAGTTTTCACTGTTATGCTGATGATACTCAGCTCTATATTTCTTCACGCCCTGACAAAACTTACCAATTCACAAAATTAACGGAATGCATATGTAATGGTCACCAGCTGGAGTGCCCTTGAGAGCCACCAGAGGGCACTCCACACCAGACGGCACTCCACACCAGACTATCATGTTTCACTCACAAACTACATTTCCCAGAACTCACTGCCCGGACTCATCATCACTGATTGCATTCACCTGTATCTCATTACCTTGTTAGTTTCAGACTATTTATTCCATGTTCACTCATTCACTCACTGCGAAGTTTTGTTTTAGTGTCACACTGCAATTCCGAGCATTCTCCTGGTTTTGGATTTCTTGCCCTGTTCCCTGGATTACTCTTTTGCCTCTGACCCCTGCCTGTTTTGTTTGTTTGTTTGTTTATTTGTTTGTATGGACTGCCTGCCTGTGTTTGACCTTGCCTGTTCTTTGGATTACCCCTTAAATAAAGCTGCGTTTGGATCTTAACGTTCATGTCTCGGAGCAATTCGTGACAGCATACCTGATATAAAAAATTGGATGACTAGTAATTTCCTACTACTTAATTCTGAAAAAACAGAGATTCTAATTATTGGACAAAAAACTTCCACACGTAATAACCTAGAATACTGTCTAACACTTGATGGCTGCTCTGTCAAGTCTTCGTCGTCAGTTAGGAAGCTGAGTGTGCTCTTTGATATCAATCTTTCATTTGAAAGTTACGTGTCTAGTATCTGTTAAACCGCATTTTTCCATCTTAACAATATATATATCTAAATTACGTCACATGCTCTCATTGACAAATGCGGAACAATTAGTTAATTTCGTTCATGACATCAAGGTTAGATTATTGTAATGCTCTTATGGGTGGTTGCCCTGCACGCTTAATAAACAAATTACAGCTGGTCCAAAACGCAGCAGCTCGAGTTCTTACCAGAACCAAGAAGTATGACCATATTAGCCCCGTTCTGTCAACACTGCACTGGCTCCCTATTAAACATTGTATACATTTTTAAATATTGCTGATTACTTATAATCCTTCACGTCAATTGCGATCTCAAAATTCCGGCCAGTTGATAATACCTAGAATATCAAAATCGATAACATGTATATTAGTCTTATATTAGACCCTATACCAGCTAAGCTATTGAAAGAGATGCTTCCAGAGGTCACAGATCCTCTTCTTAATATCATTAATTCATCTTTGTCACTAGGATATGTACCGAAAACTTTTAGGCTGGCTATGATGAAACCGCTTGTTATAAAACCGCAACTTGATCCTACAGAATTATTCAATTATAGGCCGATCTCGAATCTACCTTTTCTGTCAAAGATACTAGAAAAGGCAGTATCCTCACAACTACTGTATGTTCCTTTTTAGAAAGAAATGATATCTGTAAGGATTTCCAGTCTGGATTTAGACCGTACCATAGTACTGAGACAGCTCTCATTAGAGTCACAAAATGATTTGCTCTTATCATCCGATCGTGGTTGTATCTCTCTATTAGTGTTACTCGATCTCAGTGCTGCATTTGATACTATTGACCACAACATTCTTTTAAATAGACTCGAAAATTATGTTGGCATTAGTGGAATTGCATTAGCATGGTTTAAATCATACTTATCTGACTGTTATCAGTTTGTAGCAGTAAATTAAGAGATGTCTCATTGATCACAAGTTCAGTATGTTCACTCTGTACATGCTACCCTTAGGAGATATCATTAGGAAGCATGGCATTAGTTTTCACTGTTATGCTGATGATACTCAGCTCTATATTTCTTCACGCCCCGACGAAACTTGCCAATTCAAGAAATTAATGGAATGCATAGCTGATATAAAAATTTGGATGACTAGTAATTTCCTACTTCTTAACTCTGAAAAAACAGAGATTCTAATTATTGGACAAAAAACGTCCTCACGTAATAACCTAGAATACTGTCTAACACTTGATGGCTGCTCTGTCAAGTCTTCGTCGTCGGTTAGGAACCTGAGTGTGCTCTTTGATACCAATCTTTCATTTGAAAGTCACGTGTCTAGTATCTGTAAAACCGCATTTTTCCATCTTAAAAATATATCTAAATTACGCCATATGCTCTCATTGACAAATGCGGAACAATTAGTTCATGCGTTCATGACCTCAAGGCTAGATTATTGTAATGCTCTACTGGATGGTTGCCCTGCACGCTTAATAAACAAACTACAGCTAGTTCAAAACGCAGCAGCTAGAGTTCTTACTAGAACCAGGAAGTATGACCATATTAGCCCGGTTCTGTCAACACTGCATTGGCTGCCTATTAAAACATCGCATACATTTTAAAATATTGCTGATTACTTACAAAGCACTAAATGGTTTAGCTCCGCAGTACTTGAGCGAGCTCTTAACGCATTATAGTCCTTCACGTCTATTGCGATCTCAAAATTCCGGCCAGTTAACAATACCTAGAATATCAAAATCGACCGCTGGCGGTAGATCCTTTTCCTATTTAGCACCAAAACTTTAGAACAGTCTTCCTACCAATGTCCGGGAAGCAGACACACTCTGTCAGTTCAAAGCCAGATTAAAGACACATCTCTTTGACCTAGCATTCACATAATACATTATAGACTTCTATAATTCAATGTTAGGCTGCATAGATTAGATCAGCCGGAACCGGGAACACTTCCCATAAATCCTGATGTACTCGTTACATCATAAGAAGAATGGCATCTACGCTAATTTTAGTGTCTTTGTTTATCCCGAGGTTTTCCCGCAGCCTGCCGGATCCAGGCCATATCCAGATCTGACGAAGGATTTTCGCCTGGACCCGATGACAACGCAGTGCTGAAGTGCTAACTAGCCTCTCCCTATGGATGATCCCTTTACCTACAGATAAAGCGTTGTCGGGAAATTCGTTTCGCGTACCTACCCCGAAGTGACAAAATAAAATTAAATTCTGTATCAAAATTTATAAGGAAAGACCAGTACTTTGTTTAGGCTTGGTTTGTAGGGAATTACAAACCTGTGCACATATATTCAAACGCACATAACTATAGAACCAATTCTTAATGCGCATGTGAACACCATCTGTTTAAAGTCTGTGTAGAGAGAATGGTGTCATCTTAGCGGCTCCTAATTTAATAACAAATGATCGTTGCGACGGAAGCGAATCAATCAAAACTAACTTTAGCTGAAAAATAACTTTATTAAAGAACCGCTATACAGCCAAAAAAATATCTGTTACCATAAATTATACGTTTATCTCTGTAAAGCTGCTTTGAAACAATCTACATTGTTAAAAGCGCTATATAAATGAGGATGACTTTACTTGACATTGAATTATAGAAGTCTATAACCACTCCCCGCTGCTCTCCCCACGATGAGCAGCACCCTAGTTTGGTCAAAGAAAGAACTGACACACCCATCTCTGAGCACACAGAGTTCTCGGATGACAGTGCACACCGCTCACGAGCCTCGCCACTCTCGAGCCTCGCCACTCTCGTCCCCCTCTGTCGCCAGACCCCTGTCAGAGCACGCCCCCGTGGAACGCTGGTCCTTCCCTGGCCTCCTCTGGCAGGACGCGGCTAATGACCATGCCCCCGCACCGGGCCGCTATACCACCCACACCTGGGCCAGTCATTCCGCCTCGCTGCACCACCGAGGGTACGTCTGTGGTTTGCATGACCCCGCTGGTACAGTTTCTGGGAGCCTGGCTAGAGCTTCCCAGACTGTCCCGCTGGGTCGCGAGAACCATCAGGCTCGGCTACGCGATTCAGTTCGCGCGGTCTCCTCCCCGCTTCAGGCGAGTCCACTATGGTCGGTGGCAATGCCCCTGTCATGAGAGCGGAGGTCGCCACCCTACTGGCGAAGGGTGCGATCGAGATTGTCCCTCCAGCCGAAATGAAGTCCGGCTTCTACAGCCCCTACTTCATTGTACCCAAGAAATCCAATGGGTTACGACCAATCCTGGACCTGCGCGTCTTGAACTGCTCCCTTCACAGGCTGCCGTTCAAGATGCTCACGGCCAAATGCATCTTCGAATGTGTGTGCCGCCGGATTGGTTTGCAGCGATCGACCTGAAGGACGCCAACTTTCATGTCTCCATTCTACCTCGACACAGACCGTTCCTACGGTTTGCTTTCGAGGGGTGGGCATACCAGTACGCGGTTCTCCCATTCGGGCTAGCCCTGTCTCCTCGCGTCCCCTCCGGGAACACGGGGTTCGCATCCTGAACTCTCTCGCCGACTGGCTGATCCTAGCTCACTCTCGAGACCAGGTTTGCGAACACAGGGACCTAGTGCTCCGGCACCTAGCTTGTCTGGGCCTTCGGGTCAACTGGGAGAAGAGCAAACTCTGCTGAGTGCAGAGGATCTCTTTTCTCGGTATGGAAATCGACTCGGTCGCCACTTGCCTCCGTCAATTCGAGGGCAAGAGTGCGGTTCCACTGAAATGATTTCAGAGGCTCCTGGGGCATATGGCATCCGCAGCCGCAGTAACACCGCTCGGATTGCTTCATATGAGACCGCTTCAGCTTTGGTTTCGCGATCAAATCCCGAGGTGGGCATGCCAACACGGCACGCTCCAAGTTAAAGTGACTCCGACCTGCCGTCAGACCTTCACCCCGTGGACAAACCTCAGTTTTCTACAGGCCGGGGTGCCCTTAGAACGAGTTTATCGGCATGTTGTTGTATCAACAGATGCCTCCACCACGGGCTGGGACGCCATGTGCAATGGACATGCTGCCGCAGGCTCCTGGACAGGACCCTAGTGCCTTTGGCATGTCAATTGCCTCGAGTTGCTCCACTTCCGTGCGCTGCTCAGGGATCAGCACATACTAGTCCGATCAGACAATACCGCGACAGTAGCGTACATCAACCGACTAAGTGGTCTACGCTCCCGCTGTATGTCGCAACTCGCCCACCACCTCCTCATATGGAGTTAGAAGCATCTGAGGTCGCTTCGAGCCATTTATATCCTGGGAGACCTGAACCGTGCGGCCGACGAGCTGTCTCGGCTTCGGCCTCTCCCTGGAGAATGGAGACTCCATCCCCAGTCGGTTCAGCTGATTTGGGATCAGTTCGGGGACGCACAGGTAGATCTGTTTGCCTCCCACGACTCGTCCCACTGCGACCTGTTTTATTCCCTGACCGAGGGCACGCTTGGCACGGATGCACTGGTGCACAGCTGGCCGCGGGGCCTCCGCAAGTATGCGTTTCCCCCAGTGAGCCTTCTTGCGCAGACCCTGCACAAGATCAGGAGCAGGTAATTTTGGTTGCCCCGTTTTGGGACAACCGGACCTGGTTCCCCGAATTTGTACTCCTCGCGACAGCACCTCCCTGGCCAATCCCTCTGAGGAAGGACCTCCTTTCTCAGGGACGGGGCACCCTATGGCACCCTCGTCCCGATCTTTGGTACCTCCACGTGTGGCTCCTGGATGGGACGAGGCAGGTTTGAGTACCCTACCATCAGTGGTGGTGGCTACCATCACTTCCGCTAGAGCATCGTCCACGAGACATGCCTATGCGTTGAAGTGGAACCTCTTCGTCAACTGGTGGTCTTCCCGACATGAAGACCCCACGAAATGCCCGATCAGTGTCGTGCTTTCCTTCCTGCAAGAAGGGTTGGAGCGAAGGCTGTCTCCCTCCACCCAGAAAGTGTATGTTGCCGCCATTGCCGCACATCACGATACACTTGAAGATAAGTCTCTGGGAAAGCACGACCTGATCATCAGGTTCCTGAGAGGAGCAAGGAGACTGAATCCTCCTCACCGTCCTCTCGTTCCCTCTTGGGACCTCTCAGTGGTGCTAACTGCCCTGCAGAGTGCTCCCTTTGAGCCTCTGCAATCAGTGGAGCTTAAGTTCCTGTCAATTAAGACAGCGCTCCTGGTTGCATTGGCCTCCATCAAGAGGGTAGGGGACCTGCAGGCATTTTCGGTTGACGAAGCGTGCCTGGAATTTGGGCCAGCTAACTCTCACGTTATCCTGAGACCCCGGCCTGGAAATGTGCCCAAGGTTCCCACCACTCCCTTTCGAGATCAGGTGGTGAACCTACAAGCGCTGCCCTTGGAGGAGGCAGACCCAGCCTTGGCACTGCTCTGTCCAGTACGCGCCCTCCGTGCTTACGTAGACAGAACGCAGAGTTTCAGGACCTCAGACCAGCTCTTTGTCTGTTATGGTGGGAAGCTGAAGGGAAAGGCTCTCTCCAAGCAAAGGTTGTCTCACTGGATAGTGGACGCCATTGCTTTGGCATACCAGCAGCAAGGTCGACAGTGCCCCCTTAGTGTGAAGGCCCACTCCACTCGGAGTGTGGCCTCCTCTTGGGCTCTAGCGCATGGCGCCTCGCTAACAGACATCTGCAGAGCTGCAGGCTGGGCGACACCCAACACATTTGCGAGATTCTACAATCTCCGAGTGGAGCCAGTTTCTTCTCATGTACCCGCTTCAACCAGCCGGTACTAGATTCTGCTCAGGTGTCTTCACTTGCTCGCCATTCCTCTCCACGGACGGGATATGTGCGATATTCTCCTCAGGTGAGCCTCTCCACAGGCCCTGAGTTCCTCCAGCACTGTCGACGTCAACGCCAGAGTTATGTCACCGGAAGCTTTCGCGTTTGGCTAGGTGCCTCCATGTGCATGGTTCCCCCTCTGGGCGACCCCCACATGTGTATTTCCACTGCAAGCCTCTCTGAGCATGTGTCTTTCCCTCGGCAAGCCACCTTGCCAACCCTGGGGTTGAAATATTCCACCTGCGGCTGGACACCCCAGTGATACTCCATATGCAGCCACCCCGGGCCATATGTGTATTCTTAAGTCCCCCCCCCTTCGGGCTGGCACTGATTGCATATTTCTGCTGAGATATGCTTCCCAGTGTACCTTGGTATTCCTGTGTTAAGTAGGAGTCCTTCGTCCGTGCCAGTCTCATGACAGGGAGCTCAGACTTACGCAGGGCACTGGAAGACAGCCATGGTGGGGTGATTAGACTGGGAACCCCATTCGTCGTCACTGATGTAACTCATAGTGACCACGAAAGGGAACGTCTCGGTTACGTATGTAACCCTCGATATACAGAATACACATATGAGGCTGCATATGGAGAAACACTGGGGTGTCCAGCCCGCAGGGTGGAATGTTTCAACCCCAGGGGGGGCAAGGTGGCTTGCCAAGGTAAAGACACATGCTCGGAGAGGCTTACAGTGGAAATACACATGTGGGGGTCGCCCAGAGGGGGAACCATGCACATGGTGGCACCTAGCCAATCGCGAAAGCTGCCGGTGGCATAACTCTGGCATTGACGTCAACAGTGCTGGAGGAACTCAGGGCTTCTCGGGGAGGCTCACCTGAGGAGAATATCGCACGTATCCAGTCCGTGGGGTGGAATGGCGAGGAAGCGAAGACACCTGAGCCGATCCTAGTACCAGCTGGTTGAAGCGAGCACATGAGAGGACACTGGCTCCACTCGGGAGATTGTAGAATCTCGCAAATGTGTTGAATGTCGCCCAGCCTGCAGTTTTGCAGATGTCTGTTAGCGAGGCGCCATGCGCTAGAGCCCAAGAGAAGGCCACACTCCGGGTGGGGTGGGCCTTCACACCAAGGAGGCACGGTCGACCTTGCTGCTGGTATGCCAAAGCAACGGTGCCCACTATCCAATGAGACAACCTTTGCTTGGAGAGAGCCTTTCCCTTCAGCTTCCCACCATAACAGACAAAGAGCAGGTCTGTGGTCCTGAAACACTGCGTTCTGTCTACGTAAGCACGGAGGGCGCGTACTGGACAGAGCAGTGCCAAGGCTGGGTCTGCCTCCTCCAAGGGCAGCGCTTGCAGGTTCACCACCTGATCTCGAAAGGGAGTGGTGGGAACCTTGGGCACATATCCAGGCCGGGGTCTCAGGATCATGTGAGAGCAGGCCGGCCCGAATTCCAGGCACGCTTTGTCAACCGAAAATGCCTGCAGGTCCCCTACCCTCTTAATGGAAGCCAATGCAACCAGAAGCGCTGTCTTAATTGACAAGAACTTAAGCTCCACTGATTGCAGAGGCTCAAAGGGAGCACTCTGCAGGGCAGTTAAAACCACTGAGGGGTCCCAAGAGGGAACAAGAGGAGGGCGAGAAGGATTCAGTCTCCTCGCTCCTCTCAAGAACCTGATGACCAGGTCGTGCTTTCCCACGGACTTACCCTCGACTGGGTCGTGATGTGCGACGATAGCGGCAACATACACTTTCAGGGTGAAGGGAGACAGCCTTAGCTCCAACCCTTCTTGCAGGAAGGAAAGCACGGCACTGATCGAGCATTTTCTGGGGGCTTCTCGGCAAGAAGAGCACCAGGTGACGAAGAGGTTCCACTTCAACGCGTAGGCATGTCTCGTGGACGATGCTCTAGCGGAAGTGATGGTAGCCACCACCGCTGGTGGTAGGGTACTCAAACCTGCCTCGTCCCATCCAGGTGCCACACGTGGAGGTTCCAAAGATCGGGACAAGGGTGCCATAGGGTGCCCCGTCTCTGAGAAAGGAGGTCCTGAAATTGGCCAGGGAGGTGCTGTCGCGAGGAGTACAAATTCGGAGAACCAGGTCCGGTTGTGCCAATGAGGGGCAACCAAAATGACCTGCTCTTCGTCCTCCCTGATCTTGCACAGGGTCTGTGCAAGAAGGCTCAATGCATGTGGGGGAAACGCATACTTGCGGCACCAGTGTGTCCGTGCCGAGCGTGCCCTTGGTCAGGAAGTAAAACAGGTCGCAATGGGACGAGTCATGGGAGGCAAACAGGTCTACCTGCACGTCCCCGAATTGATCCCAAATCAGCTGAACCATCTGGGGATGGAGTCTTCATTCTCCAGGGAGAGGCTGAAGCCATGAGAGCTCGTCGGCTGCACAGTTCAGGTCTCCTGGGATATAAATGGCTCGAAGCGACCTCAGATGCTTCTGACTCCATAGGAGGAGGTGGCGAGTGAGTTGCGACATACGGCGGGAACGTAGACCACCTTGTGGGTTGATGTACGCTACTGTCGCGGTATTGTCTGATCGGACTAGTATGTGCTGGTTCTTGAGCAACGCATGGAAGTGGTGCAGAGCGAGACACACAGCCAGCAACTCGAGGCAATTGACATGCCAAAGGCGCTGGGGTCCTGTCCAGGAGCCCGCGGCAGCATGTCCATTGCACATGGCATCCCAGCCCGTGGTGGAGGCATCTGTTGAGACAACAACATGCCTGGAAACTCATTCTAAGGGCACTCCGGCCCGTAGAAAGCTGAGGTTCGACCACGGGGTGAAGGTCTGACGGCAGGTCAGTAACTGGTGTAACAGAGTAACTGGTACTCAAAGCGTGCTGTGTTGCCATGCCCACCTCGGGACTCGATCGCAAAGCTGAAGCGGTCTCATATGAAGCAGTCCGAGTGGCGTTACTGCGGCTGCCATATGCCCCAGGAGCCTCTGAAATAACTTCAGTGGAACCGTACTCTTGCCCTTGAACTGTCTCAGGCAAGTCAGCAGTGACTGCGTGCGCGCGCTCGCTCATAAGCTGCACGCACATGGCGACCGATTTTCTATACAGAGAAAAGAGATCCTCTGCACAAGGCAAAGTTTGCTCTTCTCCCGGTTGACCCGAAGGCCTCCGGGCTAGGTGCCGGAGCACTAGGTCCCTGTGTTCGCAAACCTAGTCTCGAGAGTGAGCTAGGATCAGCCAGTCGTCGAGATAAATCAGGATGCGAACCCCGTGTTGCCAAAGCGGAAAGAGGGCTGCCTCGACGACCTTCGTGAAGACGCGAGGAGACAGGGCTAGACCGAATGGGAGAACCACGTACTGATATGCCTGCCCCTCGAAAGCAAACCGTAGGAATGGTCTGTGTTGAGGAAGAAAGGAGACATGAAAGTAGGTGTCCTTCAGGTCGATCGCTGCAAACCAATCCTGTGGTCGCACACATTCGAGAATGCGTTTGGTCGTGAGCATCTTGAACGGAAGCCTGTGAAGGGTTTGGTTCAAGACGTGCAAGTCCAGGATTGGCCGTAACCCACTGGTTTTCTTCGGTACAATGAAGTAGGGGCTGTAGAACCCGGACTTCATTTTGGCTGGAGGGACAATCTCGACTGCACCTTTCGCCAGTAAGGTAGCGACCTCCGCACACATGACAGGGGCATTGCCACCCCACCATAGTGTAACGGACTCCCCGGAAGCAGGGAGGAGATCGTGCGAACTGAATCACATATCCGAGCCTGATGGTTCTCTCGACCCAGCGGGACAGGTCGGGAAGCTCTAGCCAGGCTCCCAAGAACTGAACCAGGGTCATGGGAACCACAGACGTACCCTCGGTGGGGCAGCGAAGCGGAATGACCGGCCCGGACGTGGGCGGCGTAGCGACCCGGTGTGGGGGCATGGTCATTTATTGCATCCTGAAAGAGGAGGCCAGGGAAGGACCAACGTTCCACGGGGACCTGCTCTGCCAGGGGTCAAGCGACAGAGGAAGACGAGAGTGGCGAGGCTCGTGAGCGGCGTGCACTGTCATCCGAGAACTCTGTGTGCTCAGAGATGGGTGTGTCAGTTCTTTCTTTAACCTCATTAGGGTGCTGCCCGCCGTGGGGAGAGCAGCGGGGAGTGGTTATAGACTTCTATAATTCAATGTTAGGCTGCAGAGATTAGTTCACTTCCCATACACTTCCCATAAATCCTGATGTACTAGTTACATCATAAAAAGAATGGCGTCTACGCTAATATTAGTCACTCTGTTTATCCCGAGGTTTACCGCAGTCTGCCGGATCCAGGGCGTATTCAGATCTGATGAAGGACCTGCGCCTGGACGCGATGACAACGCAGTCCTTAAGTGTCAACTAGTCTCTCCCCTGTGAAGGCCTCCCTCCCGTCCCTTTACCTCTCTACAGATAAAGCGTTGTCGGGATAATTCCGGTTCGCGTGGCTACGCGGAAGCGATAAAAATTCTGTTTTATAAATTTTAAGGCCAGACAAGTAGTTTGTTGAGGGTTGGTTTGTAGGGAAGGACTACACGCCTGCGCACATATATTCAAACACGCATACCTATAGACTGAACTCGTAATACGCATGTGCACGCCATCTGCGTTATCACAGGTTAGCGTTTTTTAATGTTTGCGCAGAAAGAACTTAAGAGTTTTCTGTTAAAACGGTGTCGTGTTAGCGACCCCTAAGTTCATAACTAATGATCGCTGCGACGGAAGTGAATCAATCAAAACTACCTTTAGATGGACAATAACTTTATTCTATAGCTGCTATAAAGCCAAAACAATCTCTGTTACTTTATTTTCATATTATCACTAAAGCCACTTTGGAACAATCTACATTGTTAAAAGCACTATATAAATGAAGATGACTTGACTTAACTTGACTCGACTTGTTATAAACATGAACCTCGTCTGAAAGGTAAAGGGGGAGGTGTTGTAATTTATTGTAATATTTTCAAAATTACTAAGAAGTCTAGTTTCAAATATAATTCTTTTGAAGTGTTGGTGCTTAATGTAACAATATATAGTGTAAATGATAAACTACGTTTGAGATTTGTGCTGGCTACTGTATACAGGCCACCAGGGCACCATACAGACTTTTTCAAAGAATTTGCTGATTTTCTATCAGAGTTAGTACTGGCAGCAGATAAAGACCTAATTGTTGGTGATTTAAATATACATGTAGATAACGAAAAAGATGCATTGGGATTGGCATTTCAAGATTTTAACTCTATTGGAGTTAGACAACACGTGTCACGACCTACTCATTGTCGTAATCATACTCTAGATCTAATATTATCACATGGAATCAATGTTGATGCCGTTGAAATTCTGCAGCAGAGCGATGACATCTCAGATCATTATCTAGTCTGGTGTAAACTTCATTTAGCCAAGGCTGCAAAGCCGACTCCGTGTTACAAATATGTTAGACCTATCACTTCTGCCACTAAAGTTTGCTTTATTAATTATCTTCCTGATCAGTTTAATCATCTCAGCATCCCAGATAGCTTAGAAGAACTCGATATTGCGACAGAAACTTTTAACTCTCTCTTTTCCAGCACTTAAGACACAATTGCTCTTTTGCGTTTAAAGAAGATTAAAGAAAATAGTCCAACGCCGTGGTACAACGAGCACACTCGGGCCCTTAAGAGAGCAGCCAGAAAAATGGAGCGCAACTGGAAGAAAACAAAACTAGAGGTATTTCGCATTTCATGGAGAGAGGGCACGATTGTATACAGAGAGGCCTTAAAAGCTGCTATATCTGCTTATTTTTCAACCCTATTAGAAGAAAATAAACAAAACCCTAGGTATTTATTTGAAACAGTGGCTAAACTAACGAAATATAAAGCTTCAAGCCCAGAAGTTTCCAAACAGTACAGCAGTAATGACTTTATGAACATCTTCACTTACAAGATTGATAACATCAGGGAGAAAATGATAACTATGCAACCGTCTACTACAGTATCGCATCAGGCAGTGCATTGTAGTCTCCGTAAGGAAAAAGTTCATTCATTCATTGCTATAGAAGAGGAAGAATTTGCTAAACTCATTAAATCATCTAAATCGACAACATGTATGTTAGACCCAATACCGACTAAGCTAGTGAAAGAGATGCTTCTAGAGGTCACAGATCCTCTTCTTAATATCATTAATTCATCTTTGTCATTAGGATATGTACCAAAAACTTTTAAGCTGGCCATGATTAAACCGCTTGTTAAAAAAAAATGCAACTTGATCGTACAGAATTAGTCAATTATAGGCCGATCTCGAAACTACCTTTTCTGTCAAAGATACTAGAAAAGGCGGTATCCTCACAACTATGTTCCTTTTTAGAAAGAAATGAAATCTGCGAGGATTTTCAGTCAGGATTTAGACCGTACCATAGTACTGAGACTGCTCTCGTTAGAGTCACAAATGATTTGCTCTTATCATCCGATCGTGGTTGTATCTCTCTATTAGTGTTACTCGATCTCAGTGCTGCATTTGACACTATTGACCACAACATTATTTTAAATAGACTCGAAAATGATGTTGGCATTAGTGTAATTGCATTAGCATGGTTTAAATCATACTTATCCGACCGTTATCAGTTTGTAGCAGTAAATGAAGAGATGTCTCATCGATCACAAGTTCAGTATGGCGTACCACAAGACTCAGTACTAGGACTGTTGCTGTTCACTCTGTACGTGCTACCCTTGGGAGATATCATTAGGAAGCATGGAATTAGTTTTCACTGTTATGCTGATGATACTCAGCTTTATATTTCTTCACACCCTGACGAAACTTAGCAATGCACAAAATTAACAGAATGCATATCCGATATAAAAAATTGGATGACTAGTCATTTCCTACTACTTAATTCTGAAAAAACAGAGATTCTAATTATTGGACAAAAAACTTCCACACGTAATAACCTAGAATACTGTCTAATACTTGATGGCTGCTCTGTTAAGTCTTCGTCGTCGGTTAGGAACCTGGGTGTGCTCTTTGATACTAATCTTTCATTTGAAAGTCACGTGTCTAGTATCTGTAAAACCGCATTTTTCCATCTTAAAAATATATATCTAAATTATGTCATATGCTCTCATTGACAAATGCAGAACAATTAGTTCATGCGTTCATGACATCAAGGCTAGATTATTGTAATGCTCTTATGGGTGGTTGCCCTGTACGCTTAATAAACAAACTACAGCTAGTCCAAAACGCAGCAGCTCGAGTTCTTACCAGAACCAGGAAGTATGACCATATTAGCCCGGTTCTGTCAACACTGCACTGGCTCCCTATTAAACATTGTATACATTTTTAAATATTGCTGATTACTTACAAAGCACTAAATGGTTTTGCTCCGCAGTACTTGAGCGAGCTCTTAACGCATTATAGTCCTTCACGTCTATTGCGATCTCAAAATTCCGGCCAGTTGATAATACCTAGAATATCAAAATCGACTGCTGGCGGTAGATCCTTCTCCTATTTAGCACCAAAACTTTGGAACAGTCTTCCTAACATTGTCTGGGAAGAACTCTTGTCAGTTCAAAGCTAGACTAAAAACACATCTCTTTGACCTAGCATACACATAACACATTATCGACTTCTATAATTCAATGTTAGGCTGCATAGATTAGGTCAGCCGGAACCGGGAACACTTCCCATAAATCCTGATGTACTAGTTACAGTACATCATAAGAAGAATGGCGTCTACGCTATTATTAGCCACTCTGTTTAACCAGGGCACCATACAGACTTTATCAAAGAATTTGTACTGAGTTAGTACTGGCTGCAGATAAAGTCATAATTGTTGGTGATTTTAATATACATGTAGATAACGAAAAAGATGCATTAGGATTGGCATTTCAAGATTTTAACTCTATTGGAGTTAGACAACACGTGTCAGGACCTACTCATATCGTAATCATACTCTAGATCTAATATTATCACATGGAATCAATGTTGATGCCGTTGAAATTCTGCAGCAGAGCGATGACATCTCACTTCATTTAGCCAAGGCTGCAAAGCCGACTCCGTGTTACAAATATGTTAGACCTATCACTTCTGCCACTAAAGATTGCTTTATTAATAATCTTCCTGATCAGTTTCATCATCTCAGCATCCCAGATAGCTTAGAAGAAGAACTCGATATTGCGACAGAAACGTTTAACTCTCTCTTTTCCAGCACTTTAGACACAGTTGCTCTTTTGCGTTTAAAGAAGATTAAAGAAAATAGTCCAACGCCGTGGTACAACGAGCACACTCGGGCCCTTAAGAGAGCAGCCAGAAAAATGGAGCACAACTGGAAGAAAACAAAACTAGAGGTATTTCGCATTTCATGGAGAGAGAGCTCGATTACATACAGAGAGGCTTTAAAAGCTGCTAGATCTGCTTATTTTTCAACCCTATTAGAAGAAAATAAACAAAATCCTAGGTATTTATTTGAAACAGTGGCTAAACTAATGAAATATAAAGCTTCAAGCCCAGAAGTTTCCAAACAGTACAGCAGTAATGACTTTATGAACTTCTTCACTTATAAGATTGATAATATCAGGGAGAAAATAATAACTATGTAACCGTCTACTACAGTATCGCATCAGGCAGTGCATTGTAGTCTCCGTAAGGAAAAAGTTGATTCATTCATTGCTATAGAAGAGGAAGAATTTGCTAAACTCGTTAAATCATCTAAATCGACAACATAGTATGTTAGACCCTATACCAGCTAAGCTATTGAAAGAGATGCTTCCAGAGGTCATAGATCCTCTTCTTAAAATCATTAATTCATCTTTGTCATTAGGATACGTAACAAAAACCTTTAAGCTGGCTATTATTAAACCGCTTGTTAAAAAAAATGCAACTTGATCGTACAGAATTAGTCAATTACAATATCCAAGACTGTTCCAGAGTTCCGGTGCTAAATAGGAGAAGGATCTACCACCAGCAGTCGATTTTGATATTCTAGGTATTATCAACTGGCCAGAGTTTTGAGTTTGCAATAGACGCAAAGGACTATAACGCGTTAAGAGCTCGCTCAAGTACTGACTAGACTAGTCAGCAGACTAGATGGTGAAGCAATTCTTGTAATGGTCTGTTTCCACCCAGTCTCTCTTTCATCAGTAAGTTATGATATTTATAGTAGGACCAGAATATTAAAGTGGCCTCCAGTCAGTTTAGTACTGTTCAATAGCTGCATTGTTAGCCTAAACATAATTCAGAATAAAAAAAAATATGACAGTACTTTTCAAAAAAATTAAAATGACATGTGAAGGCCAAGTACGGTAACCCACACCCCCATACCCATGGACACTGACTCTCTAACCATTAGCCCACGACTGCCCTAATGGACTAGAATGATTGCAAATGTAGTTTCTGGCTCTGTTGTGCTACTATACGTCTGACCTCAATAATAGACGGGACAGCCCGCCTGCCTTCATTCTGGCATTGAACCACTCATGCTGTAAGATCTGCTCTAACGTCGGGCGTTTCGCTGGACGGAGATTCAGACACTGGCTAAACAGATCACGGCATGCTGTTCAAGTTTGGAGGAGAGAGAAGGTTAGTCAAGACCTTGTTACACACCAAAGCTGACATGTGAGAAAATGTCTTCTGAAATATGTGATGAATATAAGCTATATGTAAATGTAAGGTATATGGAGACATTAGCGTAAAAATTTGATTTCATTCCTCTAGTAAACATTCATGGGTGTTTTTGACTTTTTTTTTCTGTTAAACAACATTTGGTCAAAGACTTTGTGCATTTATGAATGTCTATTCTCTCACCGCTGGATAAGACAACATTCCAAACAGGACAGGCTTTTACTATGTCCCTTGTATGACGAAATGGCATACATCCTTTCACCATCAAATGCAGCACAATGCCTAGAGCCCAGACGTTTGTTGGGACGGCGTGGTATATGGGGTCTTTGAAGACCTCTGGTGGGCAGAAATCTTTTGCTCCTGTAAGCAAGACATTTCATTACCAATACATTTCCACAAAAAAAACAAAACTAAAAAAAACATAATACAAAATGCCAGCTCACCACAATATGCAGCACTGATGTAGCCGTCTTCATCCAGTAGGTGAGCGAGGCCAAAGTCAATCAACTTGAGCTCCATACTGCGTGTGTTCACCAGGATATTGTCTATATGGACGTCATTATGAAACACGCCATGGTCTATGCAGTGTTGCACTGCCAGGACTAACTGGCGCATTAAGCCACATGCGACCTCTTCACTCAGTGTGTCACAATCACTGATGACCTCTCGCAAGACTGTGCACGGTTGAGGGAACTCCAAAACGAGTGAGATTAAATTGGGCCGATCAAACCACTCATACATTTCTATTACGTAGGGGCTTACTGGAGGACGCCTCAACAGTAGCATCACCGCCACTTCTGAAACCAGAGGTCTGGAACAACCAGGCTAGAGAAAAAGAGAACAAGACAGCAAAAGGTTAGTTGGCTATAGATTTAAAGAACACATGTAGTTAGTATTTAAATTACTTTACATTGCTTTTTTTTTATTTTAGTTATAAATATGGATATTTTTCTTACAAAAGCGCATGGCTTCGCTTCAGAAGGCCTTTATTAACCCCCTGGAGCCGTATGGAGCACTTTTATGATGGATGGATACGCTTTTTTGGGCTTCAAACTAAAAAAAATGGTACCATTCACTCCCATTATAAAGCTTGGAAGAGCCAGGAATTTTTTTTTTATATAACTCCGATTGTGTTTTGCTGAAAGGATAAAGTCATAAACACCTAGGAATGCTTGAGGGTGAGTAAATTATGGGATCATTTTTGGGTGAACCAACACTTTAAAGGCACACTATGTAATTTTTCGCAGCTTGATGACGCCTTGATTTCGCAGAATCATGGGAGTTGTTGTCTTCACCTCTACAGCCGGCGGAGAATACGACGCGACTAAAATGGTAAATATGCTACTTGCGGTAATTCAAGAAAACGAGATTTAAACAAAAAGACTGTGTAGAGCTGTATAACAATGATTAGTTTTCTGTCGATGACTGTATCCAAACAGCTGCTCACCTGACTAATAAAACACATCATATATTAAAGCGTCTTTGGTGTTTCCGTGGTTTCTACAGGATAAAACCGGAAATCGAGGGAAACGCGGGGTATGATGGCATTGACAGATGACGCACAGGCACTGTCCGTGTCCCGGTTAAAACTGCTTATTTCTCTGGATTTAAACATTCTTAGAGTCATTTGGGATGATGTAAGTACACAAATCAACAAAATATATAACATTGTTCTAGTGGTTTTTGTATATTTTAATCCAAAAATCTTACATAGTGTGCCTTTAAAGGAACAGTTCACTTCAAAATGAAAACTCTGTCATCGTTTACTCTCCCTCACGTTGTTTCAAACCTGTGTGAGTTTCTTTCTTCTGCTGAACACGAAAGAAGATATTTTGAAGAATGTTGGTAACCAGACAGTTGATGGACCCCATTGACTTCCATAGTTGTTGGCTTCCATAAATACTACTATGAAAGTCAATGGGGCCCATCAACCGTTTGGTTACCGACATTCTTCAAAATATCTTTTGTGCTCAGCAGAAAAAGAACAACAACTTGAGGGAGAGTAAATGATGACAGAATTTTCATTTTGAAGTGAAAGCCCCACTATGTAGGATTTCCGTTTTGGTCAAACAACGACCTCTAGAGTCGCTGTGGACTACTTGTATTTAACGTTACTGTCGTAAATACCACTCACGCAGAGCAGTCTCTTCACTCACGGCCTGATTCCCTCCCCCCTGTATACCCATAGATGTGTAGGCTATACCGGTCCCCGTTCAGTCGGATAGAAGCTGTAACGAGTGGAAATAAGGTGTGGCCCCTTTAAGAGCTGCGCGCGCCCTGTTTAACTGTCGGCAGTCTGTATTGTATGTGCGCCTCGAACACTCCGTAAGCGGGTTGTTTCTGTTTGACGCTCATTCTTGTCCTATTTTTGTCTATCAAGTAATGCTGTGGACGGTAGAACGTGTGACAGACAGTTACACGAGTTCGATTGGGGAATAAACACAACGCGTTACAAATCGTCGGACATCGAACAAGCACAGCTAGCCTCCGAAGATGTCTACTAATCCATCAACAAGAACGCCAGGTGCTTGTCCGAGTGATATACAATATAAGCAATAGCCTACTTACAAGTCCAACAGCATGTGAGGACGTGTTGGGGGAAGTGAGGTAGCCTATGCCGTAAAGCAGTCGAATTTTGTAGTTCTTTTTGTGCTGCTCGGGTTACTACCCGAACCCCGAAGTTTAAAAGTACGATTAAAAACTATACAAACCCCGTCAGGCTATGGCAGACGCGTCATTCAACCTATTTTAAGTCGATGTACCATCACAAGGATTTTGGAAATATATTATGAAGGTTGAAAAGTTACTTAGTGTTACTTGAACTATTCCTTTACGTGCAATAAGCCATGAAAAAGAAGTCAATTTGGTACTCGCGATCTGTTTGAGAGGCGGCTTTATGAGAGCGGCACTTATAATATAGATCAGTGGTGCGTGTGCTTTTGGTGTGAGACTGTGAGCGCGAAACCTGTGGGAATGAGTAATATTATGCACAATACAAGCACTATTCAACCGGAGCGATTGAGACGAACGAGTGACAGGAGGCGGGTGTGTGTGTGTCAATTCGCTGTCGGAGAGAAGAGAGCGAGAAAGCACAGCTGGTATCGATGTATCGATACTGCAGAAAAGCAGCATTGGAACCATTTCAGAATCTATAGATACATTCATTTTTGCCAACACTATTTCACAAAGCACCTTTTAAACAGCTAAATATATTCTTTGAGTTTTGCCAACTTACAATTAAAAGATAACGCTCAGCATCCCTTTTGTGAACAGTTTTGATGGCAACCTACAAAACGAAAAAAGAAAAACATTATTAATTTTTTCCCAAATTCAAGTTTGGATTAATTGGACATGGAGAGCAAAATGTTCAGTAAGAGTGCGCGACCTCTTTCCCATATAATTTATGGATTCCCTTGAACACTTTGGCGTAGCTTCCCGTTCCCAAGATATCTTTCACCTCGTAGAAAGTGTTCAACAATCCTGAAAAACAGAAGAGGTTGCTGGTTCCGTCAATTGTATCATAATAACATCCAATATAAAATCAATTTAACGAATGTGTCTCTTATAAAACATGGCAAAAAGTAAACCATATACGCAGGGGTAATGTTTGCAGTTCTGTTTAGTTATAGGTGTCATCAGAATTACAAAGTAATAGTACTTAAAAAAATAAAACAGAAGACAAGAAACAGGGCAGAACAGACTCACCATTAGTTGGCTCACACTCAGAGGGACCTGGGACAGATGACGGCTCGGGATCAGACCAATGTGGAGTCGACTGTGCATAGACTCTGCTCCTCCTGCTGTCTCGTGTACGAACTTCATAATTGTAGAAAAACAAAGCGGAAAATATTAGAAACATGTCTGACCAGAGTCATCATTAAATCAAAATGGACAATTCTTATTTTTTTTTATGGAATATTGCATTTTTTATTATGAATGATTTATCCATTATTATTTATTTTTTGTAAGTAACCTTTAATTAGAGTGAATAGAGTTTGAATAGAGTTTATTTGAAAGTCACGTGTCTAGTATCTGTAAAACCGCATTTTTCCATCTTAAAAATATATCTAAATTACGCCATATGCTCTCATTGACAAATGCGGAACAATTAGTCCATGCGTTTATGACCTCAAGACTAGATTATTGTAATGCTCTTATGGGTGGTTGCCCTGCACGCTTAATAAACAAACTACAGCTAGTTCAAAACGCAGCAGCTCGAGTTCTTACTAGAACCAGGAAGTATGAGCATATTAGCCCGGTTCTGTCAACACTGCATTGGCTCCCTATTAAACACTGTATAAATTTTAAAATATTGCTGATTACTTACAAAGCACTAAATGGTTTAGCTCCGCAGTACTTGAGCGAGCTCTTAACGCATTATAGTCCTTCACGTCTATTGAGATCTCAAAATTCCGGCCAGTTGATAATACCTAGAATATCAAAATCGACTGCTGGCGGTAGATCCTTTTCCTATTTAGCACCAAAACTTTGGAACAGCCTTCCTACCATTGTCCGGGAAGCAGACACACATAGCGTTCACATAATACATTATAGACTTCTATAATTCAATATTAGGCGGCATAGATTAGGTCAGCTGGAACCGGGAACACTTCCCATAAATCCTGATGTACTCGTTACATCATGAGAAGAATGGCATCTACGCTAATTTTAGTGTCTTTGTTTATCCCAAGGTTTTCCCGCAGCCTGCCGGATCCAGGCCGTTTCCAGATCTGATGAAGGACCTGCGCCTGGACCCGATGTCAACGCAGTGCTGAAGTGCTAACTAGCCTCTCCCTATGGAGGATCCCTCTACCACTCTACAGATAAAGCGTCGTCGGGAAAACTCAATTTGCGTATCTACCCCGAATTGATAAAATGAAATAAAATTCTGAATCAAAACTATAAGGAAACACCAGTAATTTGTTTAGGCTTGGTTTGTAGGGAATTCCAAACCTGCACACATATATTCAAACGCACATAACTATAGAACCAATTCTTAATGCGCATCTGAACGCCATCAGCGTTTCTCACAGGTTCGCGTTTAAAGTCTGTGTAGAGAGAAAGGTGTCGTCTTGGCGGCCCCTAATTTAATAACAAATGATCGTTGCGACGGAAGCGAATCAATCAAAACTAACTTTAGCTGGAAAATAACTTTATTAAAGAACCGCTATAAAGCCAAAACAATCTTACGTTAAATTATACATTTATCTCTGTAAAGCTGCTTTGAGACAATCTACATTGTTAAAAGCGCTATATAAATGAAGATGACTTGACTTGACTTTAAATAGAGTGGTGCAGGTGTGCACCAATATGCAATGCATGTGAGAACATTCAGCAGAATGACACATGAAATCATGTGCACAACTACATTCTGCCTTCCGTACTGCATAAATGGTGATCACACCAGACTGACCTGCTTTAGGGAGTAAAACAGAGCAGATTCCCTTGAACGCCTTGCTGAAGCCTCCCAATCCCAGGATATTTTTCACCTTGTAGAAAGCGTTCCCAGATCCTGAAAAACAGAAGAGGTTGTTGCTGGTTCCTTCAGTTGTCTCATAATAAAATTCGGTACTATACGGTTATCCGGACCACACGTAAATGTACTATACGGTTAACCTAACCCTAACCAAATAGGTGTGGTCCGGATAACCGTATACAGGGTGGGCCATTTATATGGATACACCGTTAATAACATGGGAATGGTTGGTGATATTAAAGTCCTGTTTGTGGCACATTAGTATATGTGATGGTCACCACCCATCTTGAGGAGTTTGCCCCCTCACAATATACTAATGTGCCACAAACAGGACTTTAATATCACCAACCATTCCCATGTTATTACGGTGTATCCATATAAATGGCCCACCCTAGTTCCTAAAATTCTCATTTAACGAATGTGTCTCTTATAAAACTTAGCAACAAGTAAACTATATACGCAGGGTTAATGTTTGCAGTTATGTTTAGTTAGGTGTCATCAGAATTACAAAGTAATAGTATAAAATAAATAAAACAGATGATAAGAAACAGGGCAGAACTGACAGCAGATCTTAAAAGGTCAATGATTGTCTGTCTAGCACTAAAGCACGTTTACAATGAAAAACAGCAGCACCACTTCGTTTCTTCGTTGCAATAAGGAATTAAAGTATTTCCCAACATTGCATTGTTTTAAATGAGCCAGAATAATATCATTTATAAAGTTAATTTTGTTAATTAAACTCGCACCTCTTCGGCGTGTCTGCTCACTATCTTCAGGAGAAGCTGTTGTTGAGTCGGTTCTACACTCGTTTTCGAACCAGTTTCTCGTAGTTTTCCGTGTGGACATGTTATTGCTGCCGGATTATGTTTGAGAAGACTGGATATGGTGTGTTTCTGTCCGCAGACGATCGTATCTCTAAGCAAACTCGCTCAAAGCAAACTCGCTCTTAACACTGCTGTGTGACGTCACAGTAACACAGGCGCGTTCGAAAAATAAGCCTATATTAAAAGTGCGCATTTTAAAAGTTGAGTTGATTTTTCGTGGACACCGTGGCGCAATGATCTGAACTGGATTTGCCGTCAGCGTTTTTATGTCTTAAGTCTCCCTGTAGCAAACTGAAAATATGCGTTTTGTTTTTCCTACATGATTAAGTCATCTAAACTTAATCCTGCACAATTTATTTATTGTTAAAGGATGTTTATCCATATAAAATGAGTCATGTGTAAAATAAAGTAAATGTTTTCTCCATAAACTCCCTGAAAATACACTGCTGCAATCGCCATTTTGTCTCCGTGGACTCAATGTGAACGTAAAACTAATTACAAAACATATAAATGTAACGTTAAATGAACAACTCTTACTCATTGAAAGGTCAATTGTTGCTCTGCTGATTCTGTCATCTTCAGAAATATAAACTCAGTAAGATTAGCACTTGACTGCTCAGCACAGCATAGTTTTGAATGGTGATTTTCCTGTACAATAATCATGTTTTATGTTTGACCACACATCAATTTTATTATGCTGAAATTGTATTGTTTTCACAATTTTAATAAATTAATTTAATGGTTTTCTAAAATCATTTGAGTCTTTTAATCCATGTGTTTATCTCTTAAATGAGTTACACTTTAAAGTGGCCATTTCCCAAACTGGGGTTTGTGCATTTATGCAAATTAGAAATATGTAAAATGTAATCATTTTAAAGTAAAAGCAATCCATATTAGACCTCTTACTAAAAATATATTAAATATTTTGTTTGTGTCATGTGATGAGTAACTGAGATGAGAGAATTAAGAACATGCAAATGTGTTGATGAATTATTGAAATATTAATTTAAAATCTCAAGGCAAAATAATTTAAGTCAAAGTAGTTCAGCTGACAAAAAAATGTACTAATTCAGCTGTACTAATTGTGATTCCATCTAGTTGTAGGACTTATCATCAAATAATTCAATGGAATCCTTTAATGAACTGGTTGCGCCCTCAACACAGAGAGTCTTGTGTATTGTGAGAAGTTTTTCATCCCCAGATAGGATGCGCTCATCTTCATCGGATGGCCAGTTTGATGTATTTAGAGCGGCTGCAGCAGAAATAATTCTGTTGTCATCCAGCCTGCGCTCAGTGTTGTTGGCCAGGGAAACAAATACCTCTGCCTTGCGATGGACACTTATTCAATCGCGCATTTAAATACAGTTGTCAATCCAGAAACATAGCAGTGTACTCAGAGCAGCATGAAAAGAGTCTCAATGTATAATCACTAAGAGCTTAGAGCTCAAACATGACAATCTGGGACTCGGGTCAGGAATCAGACAGACTGGCTAAACCGACCGTCTGCTAGCTGTCTCACGTCACCAAGGTCAGATAAATCCCATCACATAGAGAATCTTTCACCCTAGATATCATCATATAGAGACTGTATCTGTTCCCCGAATTAGGACATACAAAAAACTTCCAAACCCATCTTAGAGTAAACATTTAATTGATGTTCAACAAATAAAAAACAGATATAATACAAATGAGCAAATGGTAAAGCTTGGGTTGCTGAATATTAGATCCCTTACTTCAAAAGCACTTATCGTTATTGATATGATTACAACCTAGATGTGCTGTGTTTGACAGAAACCTGGCTAAAACCAGACGATTACATTACTTTAAATGAGTCCACCCCGCAAGATTACTGTTATAAACATGAACCTCGTCTGAAAGGCAAAGGGGGAGGTGTTGCTGTAATTTATTGTAATATTTTTAGAATTACTAAGAAGTCTAGTTTCAAATATAATTATTTTAAAGTGTTGGTGCTTAATATAGCAATATATAGTGTAAATGATAAATCATGTTTGAGATTTGTGCTGGCTACTGTACAGGCCACCAGGGCACCATACAGACTTTATCAAAGAATTTGCTGATTTTCTATCAGAGTTAGTCCTGGCTGCAGATAAAGTCCTAATTGTTGGTGATTTTAATATACATGTAGATAACGAAAAAGATGCATTGGGATTGGCATTTAAAAATTTGAACTCTATTGGAGTTAGACAACACGTGTCAGGACCTACTCATTGTCGTAATCATACTCTAGATCTAATATTATCACACGGAATAAATGTTGATGCTGTTGAAATTCTGCAGCAGAGCGATGACATCTCAGATCATTATCTAGTCTTGTGTAAACTTCATTTAGCCAAGGCTGCAAAGCTGACTCCGTGTTTCAAATATGTTAGACCTATCACTTCTGCCACTAAAGATTGCTTTATTAATTATCTTCCTGATCAGTTTAATCATCTCAGCATCCCAGATAGCTTTGAAGAACTCGATATTGCGACAGAAACTTTTAACTCTCTCTTTTCCAGCACCGAAGACACAGTTGTTCTTTTGCGTTTAAAGAAGATTAAAGAAAATAGTCCAACGCCGTGGTACAACGAGCACACTCAGGCCCTTAAGAGAGCAGCCAGAAAAATGGAGCGCAACTGGAAGAAAACAAAACTAGAGGTATTTCGCATTTCATGGAGAGAGAGCTCGATTACATACAGAGAGGCTTTAAAAGCTGCTATATCTGCTTATTTTACAACCCTATTAGAAGAAAATAAACAAAACCCTAGGTATTTATTTGAAACAGTGGCTAAACTAACGAAATATAAAGCTTCAAGCCCAGAAGTTTCCAAACAGTACAGCAGTAATGACTTTATGAACTTCTTCATTATAAGATTGATAATATCAGGGAGAAAATTATAGCTATACAACCGTCTACTACAGTATCGCATCAGGCAGTGCATTGTAGTCTCCGTAAGGAAAAATTTGATTCATAAGAAGAATGGTGTCTACGCTAATATTAGTCTCTCTGTTTATCCCGAGGTTTACCGCAGTCTGCCGGATCCAGGGCGTATCCAGATCTGATGAAGGACCTGCGCCTGGACGCGACGACAACGCAGTCCTGAAGTGTCAGCTAGTCTCTCTCCTGTGAAGGCCTCCTTCCCTTCCCTTTACCTCTTTACCGATAAAGCATTGTCGGGATAATTCCGGTTCGCGTGGCTACGTGGAAGCGATAAAAATTCAGTATTATTCATTTTAAGGCCAGACAAGTAGTTTGTTGAGGGTTGGTTTGTAGGGAAGGACTACACGCCTGCGCACATATATTCAAACACGCATACCTATAGACTGAACTGGTAATACGCATGTGCACGCCATCAGCATTCTCACGGGTTCACGTTTTTGAAGTTTGGGCAGAAAGAACTTAAGAGTTTTCTGTTAAAACGGTGTCGTGTTAGCGGCCCCTAAGTTAATAACTAATGATCGCTGTGACGGAAGTGAATCAATCAAACTAACTTTAGCTGGACAATAACTTTATTCTAGAGCTCCTATAAAGCCAAAACACTTTACTTTAATTTCCTATTATCAATGTAAAGCTGCTTTGGAACAATCTACATTGTTAAAAGCGCTATATAAATGAAGATGACTTGACTTGACTAAGATTGTCAATCTCTAAAGCGCAAGCTCACTGAATTCTGTGTGTCTTAGCCCAGAAACTGCAAGGTTTTACAATGATAATCAACGGACGAGACAAAACGAAACAAAATTTTTAAAAGGTGACCACCACTGCGGAGAAGAGGAAAAGTTCAGGAACGACCTTCATGGCCACAACAGGGAGAACAGAAAGTTCAGTGATAGCCTCCTTGGCCGGGACAGGGGGAACACAAGGGAACTCTGGCATGGCGGCCATGATATGAGAAGGCTTTGGCGTGGTAGTGGGATCATGTGCTGGGTCCAAGGACCACAGTGAAGGAGGAAACGCTCATCGACAGAATCAACAAACCTCCCTCGAGGACCATAAATGGAAAAAGGAATCTTATTTTTTAACTGTTCATTGAGTCTGGCGTAAAAGAAGTAAATCAAAGCACTGTCAGGGTCATGTGTCTGATAAGCAAAGTCCAAAAACTCAATGGTATGGTCCTCGAGGAAACAATCATCCTGTACTGCGTTTCAGTCCACTTTTAGACACGCACTTGCGAACTTCACTAAGCACTTCCCCTCGGGGGAATCCCCGCCGCCATTTTGAAGTGCGTTCCACTTCGTGAAGTGATCGAGGGAAGTTTATATGGACAGACCCTCGTTCCCTTGATTTTGACCGAGGGAGCGAGTCTACTTCATATGTACACTTCAGGCACCTATATGTCCCACAATGCAGTACGATTGTGACATCACCACAGATCTCGTCTAATCACCACCACAACAAACAAATCTATGATATATTAATTATAATTTTTTTTAATTGAAAACAACCCAAACACCATATATTCATTTGGATGCTGCATTAAACAAATTCTTAAAGGGAAAACAAATGTAAATAATAAATCAACTACATAGCTGATTCCAAGTGATCAAGGGCTTAGGACGTTCCAGTTCAGCCCATTGCAGTTTCTGCCAGTAGTGGGCACTCGCAATGACGTACATCCGAGTGAACGAGACGAAGGGAAGTTAGCAAGTGAAGGGCATGACAATTTTGGACTGGAACGCAGCCCTGGGTGAGGAGGAGGAGGAGGAGGCATACTAAAAGAGTTTAACAAGGCACAGGTGAGACTGATTAGTTACTATAGGCAAACAGGAACTACAAATGAAAAGGGAAACACTGGAACAAGGGGAACAGAAAATACACTTCAAAATAAAAGTCTATGTGATAAAACCAAGAAACGCAGAACCAGGGAACATGGAACACCTAGGTCGTGAACCAGTATATTGTGTACATGAATTAAGGACCCTGGCTTTCTACACATTGGGACACTGATGACTCTATTTCCAGCGAACCACATCTTCTGAAATCACCAAAGGAACGCAAACGCAAGTAGCCCCCAGACTCTTAGTTGAACTGGTGCATTGATATAAAATGTAATAACCCTGCCTAAGAAACGATAGAATAGTTAAATTAATGATTGATGGTTCGTTCAGGTCACGTCTTATAAGTGCATATATTCTCACTCTTAAAACTCATTATTTCCTCACTTTCTTTATTTCTGCAACTCGTATGAATGTGTGGTTTGTGTTAGGTATTAGTTTTATGTGTTAATTAAGTCTCGTTTGTATTCAAAGAGAAGTGTTCTTGTGTTTTGTGCTTACGAATGTAATCTCTAAAACTGCTAATCTGTTACCGTGCTAATAAATCGTGTTTTCACTATAGTTTGAATATTATTCTGCTGCAGAGCTGATCGTCACGGCCCGTTCAAATGACATTGCACAAATTAATTAAATTAATTCATAATTCCCTTTGAGCTAAATTGACCTGTTTACCTCACAACATTTTAATTTTTATTCACAAATTTACCTTTGGAGATAATTGGCCCCAGGGCCTTTTCATAGACGTTTCAAGTCATAATCCGTCCCTGTAAATATATATATATTTATTGTTCTTTAGGCTAATATTTAATGTATTTTTGAGTTACTCCGTCAAGTTTTGATGACAGCCACCATTTAAAACAAATTAACTGGATTTGAAAATTAATTATGTAAGTATAAGTATTATAACTTTATTATTATAAAATGGACTGGGTTCATGTGTCAGTTTTAATTGTATTCTGGCAATTACAGTTACTAGTTACCAGTACAATAGATCACCCTCAGTGTAATCTGTCAAAGTGATGGACGGCCTTCAGATTTTTTAGAACATAAATTGAACATTAAAATGAGGATGGTTTCAAATATAATGCAATGAACAGTTTTTATCAATTACATTTTATTAACCAAATCAGATTAATATTTGGTGTGCACAATTAGTACATTTGCACACAGATAAGTTTGCAGGTAAGAGAGTTGAGAGTAAAACTGTCCTGAATATAACAAAATGATGAAATAAAAGTAATAGGCCTAATCAGTAAAATAATAAACAATGAAAGAAACCAATCATAACCCAAGTTCTTTGATAGACAGATATGAAAACCAATATATGGTCAGCAACCCCATGCCATTATATTGCTTTTTTTTTTCTTTTTTTTTCCAGGAAGTCAGTACATTTTACCATTCTTTACAGATTCACACACCAGTTTTCCTCGACTGTTTGTTTTGACTAATTATATCAATTCATAAACTGATTTTCGGCGGGCAAGTGAACTGACAGCTCACGTTGTTAATGATTTTGTGCTGACCGTCACAAGACTGTGAGGCATGTGATATTGATCAGGACTATTAAACACATCCAGCATTGTGCGGTGAATGTTCAATGTAATGTTTGTGTCATATTTGTTTTTCCTCCACAGGAGGCGCTTAGCGGCTCAGGAAGCCGAGTCCTCCATTGTGACGCATTCAAATCTCTGTAGGATTTTTTTTGTCCTGCTTAAAACATTTGAACATGACCACATATAATTGTTTAAATCTTGCAACATTAGTTATTGGTTTCTGGCACACAAATAAAAATCCGCCGCATCAATCTCTATAAAAGGATCTTTAAAAATTCTAGTTCTCTACTGTGATTGGTCCGCTCTGAACAGCGATGAGAAAAGTAACAGCTTTCCCGTGACCACGCTAACGTCTATATGTTGCTTCAGCAGGGGTGTAAACAATTTATTATTACCTAAATAAGGACAGAGAAACATAAATCGTATATGAATTGAAAATACACATTAAGTAGTTAAAATAGCAGAATAATTATTTAGTCCCATCGTACCGGACCAATTAGAGACAGCTTTCGGGCCGCTAAACCACGCCCACTTTCAATCCCGTGTCATGCGAATCGTCAATGTTTACGTTACACCACTCTTCCGTGATCCACAGACATGTAGGGCACAGTCCGCGCCGCAGAAATGGTTCACGTGTATAACTGCCACCCGTTCGCGTCGCAGCGCATCGTGCCGGCGGAGCAGGAGCCCGGGCTTGTGTGCTGCGGCGGCGGGGCGCTGTTCGTGGTGAGCGCCGGAGGCTGCAGGATCGAGGCGTACAGTCTCCGGGACCGGGAGGATGAGGAGGAGGGGGGGTGTCCGCTCATCTGCCGCTTCAACAGCGTGGGCTCGGTGCTCAGCATCCGACACAGCACTGTGGGTCAGTCACTCACTGCACTGCAACATCATTAGTGTGTTATCTCTAGTCTTTTTACAGTACCGTGGTCCCCTGTGGAATAGAAGTACACTTTGTAGCATGATTTTAAAAAGAGAGTACTCATTATAGAACACACTGAAAACTAATGACTCTGAAAAATTATTTGTTTATATTTCGCTTTTGGCTTAACATTTAATATTCAACAATATTATTGATCTGCCTGCATTGACACCATTATATGAGAACTGAACTGACATCACTGTTTTCTCCAGAGCGACTTATATAAATTAACCTAAATTAATAACTTTTTTACAACAGAAATGAACCATCACTGAACTTACTTAAGCTGGACTGTGATGCTATTTTCTTCTAGAAACAAACTTTGTTGCATTATTTTCCTGTTATCTCTGTAAAGCTGCTTTGGAAACACTCTGTATTGTAAAAAGCGCTGTATAAATAAAGGTGACTTGACTTTAGCTGAACTTAAGGGTGCTTTTGTGAGCCACTTAAGTAGAAGAATGGTTGATTAAAGTGTATACTGCTAAATGTACTGACAAGAATTTATGATACACTAAAATATACTTTCATGTTATTAGGGATGCATGATATACATTTCAGCGTTATCGGCCCGACAAGAAGATTTGGCCGATATATTACAGCCGATAAATAATGTATTATTTCCTTCAGCTGAGACACTTCGGATGCGCACTGTTCGCCATGATGGTTATGAACTGCTTGAAATATGATTGGAATCACTTCAAAAAGGAAAATACAGTTCAGTGCAACATGTGAAGTGCAAGTCTGTCATATAGCCTAAGCTACTGTACGTAAAATTATGAGAACACAGTAATTGGGATATGGCATGAGACTTTTGTTTTTGTAATCAGGCTCTCAAAAATTACATACAATGTTGGATTTAGATTTATCTGCCAATATATTGGTTATCAGCTTTTTAAATATTAAGAATTATCGGTTATTATCGGTATCGGCCAAAATGTTCATATGGGTGCAAGTCAAAATGTAGTTTTTATTGAAAGTTGTATACACACATTTGTCATGATGAAGTTGTAGTTTAGTACATTTAAAATATGTTGACTTTAAAGTTCTTTACATGTGCTTTAGCATGTTAGTCAACACATCAAAATAAGTGTTCATCTTTACCACGGGACAAACAGTTACTAAAACGTGATTTCAAGTAAAAGCTTAATGTGACATTATTACAAAATGCACTTTTTAAAAGTGTACTTAAGTGTGTTAAGTTGCATTTTATTTTTTTAACATTACAATGCCTCTTAAGTGCAGTTGTTTAAAACTTTAAGATTTGAAGTTCAATGCAATTGCACATTAAATTAAATTAAGTGCACTTCTTTTTCACAAGGGGCGCCATGATGGTAATAGATGTTACTGATTATTCGTTCATTTCAAATAATACCACTGGAAAACTATCACATTACAATATTAAAAACGTGTGTGATTACCATGGTACAGATAATGTCCAAATAAAGGTGGTTCTTTATAGTTCTCTTTTCTACAGTAAGTCTGCAGTCATGTATGTTTTTTGTTCTCAGGGGACTATCTAGTCACTATTGAAGAGAAGAACAAGGCCACTTATCTCAGGGCCTACACTAACTGGAGGTACCAGGCTGTCGAGAAGACTCGCGTCGGGGTGCGTCTGTTGGGTCACCTCCTGCGGGGCTCGTCCTTCCGCGGTGCTCCCAAAGAGCAGATGGAGATCATCGAAATCCCTCTGTTTGAGCCGCCGCTCTGTATGGCATGCTGCAGTGTTACCGGTGAGAACACAAACACAATCAACTCGCTTTAGCATGGAGTTCCAGTGTCCATACTACGATGCTCTATATATTAGGGCTTGGTATTGACACAAATTTCACAATTCGATTCGATTTCGATTCGATTCAGTATTGATTATTTTTTATATCAGGTTCAAAACATTGCAAATTTTCTCAAGGAAAACATCTAACTAATGCTGTAAACTATGGGAGTCAGTGGTAGCCTATAGGCTTCATTAGCGTACTATCATATTGAAGGTAAAAATTTACTGATTTGTATACAAACACTTAAAATACACTTTTATTTATTTTTATAATAATAAAGTTATATGAAATTATATAAAAATTTAAATGGTGGCTGTCATAAAAAACTTTCCAGATTTATTCAAACATGCATTAAATATTGAAAAACATTAAAAATTATAATGAATATGTGATATGGTGCATATATTTAACAAAATGCTCCTCTCTAGAGTTAATTTTTCTAGCTGACTGACGAGTTTATGGTCCCTGGATATGGTTTTTCTGAGGTAAATGTGACATTACATGACATTGTTTACTAACGTTTTTCCACGGTTGAAACACTGATTGAGCAAATTCCATGTGACACGATACGGACTTCGATAAGTTGTACTCTATCTTTTAACACACTTTCAGACGCTCATTCATGTTTATTTCGCGCTGTAACTGGTGTTATTGAGGCGGAAGAGAAGATCATGTGCTTCTTGAGCTGAGCCAGAGCGATCTCACGCCACAGCGACAAAACGGTAATTATGTTCTTGAATTTGGTAAGAAAATGGACGTAATTTGAAATCTGAGACTTTGTTTCATATCAATAGTAACAAAGCACAAAGATTATTGCGATTTATTGGATGGGATGCGCGCAACAATGTTACATTCATTCATCAACTGAAAACAGGACAACTAATTGATTCTTGGGATTTAAGAATCGATATCGTTTCGTAAAAATGAGAATCGATCAAAATTGAGAAATCAATATTTTTTTTACCCAGCCCTACTATATATCCATAGCCTAAACACCTGGGTTTAACACTTCAGACAAGTATAACATTACAAATACATTGAAGAAGTTCAGACAAATGGGACGTCCCCCAAACTCACACCATTGGTTAAGCCAGAAGTCAACATGTCAGGCTGCTTATGGACTCTCAAGCTGCGTCCCAATTCAG
This sequence comes from Rutilus rutilus, assembly GCF_951802725.1. NCBI lineage: Eukaryota > Metazoa > Chordata > Actinopteri > Cypriniformes > Leuciscidae > Rutilus > Rutilus rutilus. Next base: position 42,794,469 of record NC_140222.1, read on the forward strand.
AGGCTGCGTCCTTCCAAGGTCGGACTGAGCTTAGTAACGTTTGTGCTGGACTAGTTATATTCAACTGTCTGAAAACTAAACAGGATTCACAACCTGCCTAAATATGTTCACCATGGTCCATTTCTGTATATAATAAAGAGTATAAATTATATATAAACAGCTTTTAAAAGAAATCGAACCATTTAAAAATAAAATAAATAAAAAACATTTGTATGGTTAGATATTCGACACTAAGGATTCAACGCTAAGGATTTTTTTTTACTGTCCCAGTTGGGCCAGTGGTTAACATTTTGACTGGCCCCACAACAAAAAAGTAATAAATAATTCAAATAAAACAGGCCTAGTTATTGCTTTCATTGTTTTTGGCCCATAACCTTAATAAATAAGGCTATGACACCAAAAACTACTGGCCTAAAGGCCCGTTCTCATCAAGAACGATAACTATACAGATAACCAGGGTCTAAAACTAACTTTTTGCCACACCTGCCAATGGCTGGTGACTTAAGAAAATGTACCTTTATTTATTAAAAAAAAATAATAAATTGCGGCTATACAGGCAAAAACAGGCAATAATGACACCAACATTTTAGATACCGGTGAAAATTCACAATTCTCTAGCTATTCCAATTTCGATACTACAGCTAAAACTACTAGCCATACTAATATACATTCTTATACATTACATTATATATAATATACGTACATAGAGCACAAATAAATACAATATAACCTCCTGTTTATCAGGCTGCTGTCTCTTTAAGAGGGAATGCGCGGATCCAATATAAGACATAACCGACTATGTTTACTGGGCTAATGAAGCGTGCTTCAGATGCGCACACAAAACTTTCCTCACAGCAAGAGTAATGAAATTACCCTTTTGTGTCGTCTTGTCACTGAGCATCGTTCACATTCATGCATTGTTAGAATTCATGATAATGTTACCAGCCAACTGGTGAGTGACACCTTTTCATACCGTTTCATTATCGTTATCTTTATAGTTATCATTCTTGGTGTGAACGGGCCTGTCAGTAATAAAATAAGATCAAATAATAAAATTACGATAGCAATAGCACAAATAAATACAGTAGAACAAAGCATAGAAATTAAATAAGCATTGCTTTTCGTGTTTTTCAGGGTGTAACAGTAGTTTTCAGGTACAGAAGTTGAATAATCAAATGTAAAATAACACTATATAGTCTTCTCTGCATAAATTACACATAGATTAATCCTTATTAAAGGTATAAAAGTTCCTCAGTGAATGAGTGAGTGAATTTTTTCTTTGTTCTTTGTTGTTTAACATTAAAAACAGCAGCAGGGTTATTAGGCTGCTGTCTCTTTAAGAGCTGCACAGATCCAATATACTGATACACATGCGCTTTATTTCTCTGCTGTTTATGTTCACGTAAGACATAACAGACTATGTTTACGAGGATACACTGAAACTGGCATTTTGACAATTTTGTCTATCAAGCCAAACAGCCCCTATATAAAAATACACTACATCCTTATGCATCGCTTTCTGCCAGGACTTTTATGTGCTTTTCTCAAATCACTGAAGTGACGTCGATGTCCGGGTTAGCGGTAGCATTAGCCGTCAGCCAAGTGTTATTTAAATAAACTCCTGATGTACTTACAAACTTTCCAATGCCTCGTTTTATGAGTACAGAACCGGTTTGTACTACTGTAGAAGTTTGGCACCATTCTGGGCATTATTAGTGGGGTAATTTACCAGATACATCCTTGGATCCATTAGCGCCTGCACTAAACCATTCGGCTGATGTCTCTAAATAAGCTCTAACTTTAAAAATGTTCAACCAAGGGGAAAAAGGCTTCTGGAGGGTGTTTGGCTCGAGGTCATGGTGCAAAGGACCCTAGGCTGATTTTACTCCGAACCATCCCTTTAAAAACGTGTGCAAATAACGTGTGCACATGATGTCCCGAGTGTCGTTTTTGCTGGTTCCCCATTGTGCAGTCTTTATTGTCGAGCCCTGACCCAACAATACTTACAATAAGGAGTGTAATCTGGCATTTTCTCAAAAAATAAAAAAACAAATTCAATCATCACCAGTGCCCAATGACTCTTGGGATGGGCTAGGCTGCGAAGGATCCATTCGTTCAATCCTCCCAGGAAAAGAAGGATGCATTTGTAGGCCACATTCGAAGAAGGCTTAGAATTGGGACGTTTGCCACGCCGCTGTGATGCGTTCGGCCTTCGGAGGATCGGGACTCAGCTTATGTTTACATACACAAGGGAGTTGACTTACCAATGGTTTACTCCCAGTCCACTCTGCACATTTACCTGAGATGCATGTAACTGAGTCCTCTGTTGCTTTAGGTGATCTTCTAGTGGGCTGTGCCAAGAGTTTGGTGGTCTTCAGTCTGAAGCGGCAGACGCTGAGCGAGCAGTTCTCTGTGCTGGACTTCGAGAGGGTCCTCATCCTTCACATCCAGGGCTGGAGCCCGTCTCAGGTGGCCTTCTGTGCTGGATACGTGGCCCTTCAAACGGAGCTGGAGGTCCTGGTGGTGAAGCTCACCCCGCTGCAGAAGAGCAGCCAGGACAACACAGCAGAGCAACACTCACTGCTGCCAGAAGATATCATGACTGAACCCAGCTTAGATGAAGATGCAGGTATTATCAGAGCTAGTATGAACAGTTCCCCCCTCTCTCCTCTCCCATTGTTTCCTTTCTCTTCACTGTACTATCTAATAAAGTCTTAAGAAAAATGGCAAAAAACTACTTAAATTAAATGTACTTCTCATATGCATCATAAACCTAACCCTCATCCTTCCTGTAACAGGGCAATTCCGCGCAAAACTGTCACATCCATAACGCCAACTAAATACCATGGCATTGTGTTGGCGTTATGGATGTGACAGTTTTGCGTGGAATTGCCCAACACATCTTTCCCTCGCGGGTCAAAATGACCCGAAGCCCTAAAATTATACTCATGATATTTCATGACTCTTGCCACTAGACGGCCTTATAGACCTTATGTAGACCCGCCCCTTTTCAACGCTGCGCTCGTTGTCTTTTGACTTCCAGTCTGTATTTTCACAGTGATCTTGCCTATTTGTAAATGAACGGCTCGTTTTAAAATCTTCCCGGTCTACTGGAATTTGTTAAGACATCTGCTTTAAACATTACAATCCTCATGCTAACTTTCGTTAACTTTACATTAAAGGGATAGTTCACTTTGAAATTAATTTTTGATATGTTTTAGCTTACCTCAAGGGCATCCAAGATGTAGGTGTCTTTGTTTCCGCAGTAGTTTCAATTTTGATATTTTTAGGTCAAACCGTTCTTGTCTGTCAGTCATATAATGCAGGTCTGTGGTCACTGTCTCAAAACACAAGCACAGAGTCAATGTGTACTTATGATGGGGAATTGTTTCATTTGGACGATGGGGAATTGTTTTAATTTGGACTCTGTGCTTGTGTTTTGAGACAGTGACCATAGACCTGCATTATATGACTGACAGACAAGAACGGTTTGACCTAAAAATATCAAAATTGAAACTACTGCGGAAACAAAGACACCTACATCTTGGATGCCCTTGAGGTAAGCTAAAACATATCAAAAATTAATTTCAAAGTGAACTATCCCTTTAAGTAAATCCACTTCAAAAGCCAATTACTCCTGGACAGCGATTCCATAGAGATATACAGAGCGACCGCAAAAACGGAAGTTCAAAGACAATATTCTAAAGATGGCGGCGCCCTCGTTTCTCTGGTGCATAAGGTCTATAGCTCTATATGGAGCAAATAAGCTGTTCCGCTGGGTCCTAAAGCCAGTTCATTCAGTATGCGTTCAGATACACATGTAGACATTATAAAAGAATTTTTTGGTAAAGTTTTAGCAATTTTAGTTAGAATTTTGAGCATTTTTAGGTTTTTCTATGAAAATTTTCCATTCATTCCTATGGGGGTCAAATTGACCCGTGATGGAAGGATTTGTTACTTTTTTAAATTTCAACCACAAAACTCCTCGAGTCCATTACATTTTCTTTTTGTGTATTCGTGGTTCAAGTGTGACAAAAGTCCTGGGGTCCTCCGATGAACCCTACTTTCTTTCTCTTTTTTTTTTTCACAAATATTTTCTGGGTCAAAATGAGTCGAGGGAAGGATGAGTTAAAGCCCAAAGTATGTTTTGCATAAAAAAAAACAAGGAAATACACTTTGGGCTTATCTAGACAGTAGAAGACACTGTCACAGAAGATCTCTACGATCTACTTTGGCTTGCAATTCTTTTGGGAAACGAGTTGCAACAAGTGTTATTTCCAACCTTTTTATATATATATTGTTTTCTAGAGATGAAAAAAGATGGATTCAGCCCTCTCCATGAGCAAGAGGACTTCTTTCTGTTCCCGAAGCATCAGGAGATGTTGGGTAATGAAGCCCAGGAGTGTGGCATCTCTCTGGTCCTGGAGTGGACTGGTATGGAGGCGGAGAGCCGAGGAGACATGAGCGTGGTTTACATCTTATTCAGGTATAATGAAGAGCTGCTTTCTGAATGTGGTGTGTGTGTGTGTACGTGTGTGTGTTTGTCAGACGTCACCTCTCTTGTTTGCCCTGTCTAGGAGGTTTGCGCCTGATTTCTTCCAAGGTTGCAGTGTTGAGGAGACACATTTGCATTCCCTACAGCTCCACCCCATGTTTACTGGTAAGTTGTTGGCGAGCGCAACTGGCTTTTAAAGGGAATAGAATATGAGACTCTGATTGGTTTATTCCACGTTACGCCCAAAACACACCCATTACTCATTAAGAGAATAGTGGCAACACTTTTAGACCTTGCACCGGGAGCGCCGACCATTTTTCCCGTCGTTAAACTAGCAAAAGTGGATTCTGACATGTACTAAGTGCCCTTGCGCTTTAGACCATGTGCTTAGATCCTTAAAATAGGGCCCATAGTGTGCTTCGTTCACTCACACCTCTCTCTGGTAAACAGGTAAACAGGAAGAAGCCTCCATCTCCACAGTTGGGGAACCTACTTGTATGTTTGTTTTCTTCTCGTTGCCGAACATCGGCTACATGTACAGTGTGAAGAACGCCGTGGAGCTCGTGTCTACCTACCAGTACCCAGAAAAGACCCACCAGGCTGTGCTTAGTGACCAGTTCCTCTACATCATCACCAGGTAGGGCGGATACATTCCCGCTGTTCACTGTTCACATACGGCTCTTCTTGACTGATAAACTAAGGTTAATAATTGCTGTCTTTGTGTGCTGTGACACAGTACATGGTGAGATGAGCAGGTTTTTCACGCTCTTATTTTGTCTTATTATGTATTGTTCCATAGCTCACTGTGATTGGTCAAACGTTGGCGTTTATATTTATATATTTGTACTAAAGAGCAGTATACACAACATTAATTTCTCAGTGTAATGGAAGTAATGACAGATCTTTTCTACCATATTGTGATATACATCTGAGCAAAACGGATTATCGATTGGAACTTGGTTCAATTTATCTGTTGTTGATTGGATGAAGGCAAATCTTAAAGTCACTATGAAGTCAAAACTGATTTTTTTTTTTCAAGAAGTCACTATGAAGTCAAAACTGATCTTTATCTGTGCACATCATTATTATTTTAAGTACATGTTCCTGGTAATCTTGAATGAGAATAACTTCCTCTTGCAGCATCTCTTCTCTTCTCTGATGATGAGGGCGGGGCTATAACCTGTCAATCACATGAGATCAGCCAAAAGCAAACACAGCCATCCAATCAATTCCCCACAGACAATATAAAGCCCCGCCCACATTTGTTCTTGTTCGTGATGCGTTTCACTCAGATATACGACACAATAGGGAAGAAAAGACCAGCGCAAATTAAATCTCATGAAGTTTTTCTCTTGTAAAAATGAGGAGGGTTTATGCAGACAAAATGATTAGAGAAGTCCGGCATACGTTAATAGAGAGAAGTCTGTCCTGTCACCGAAAGATGAAGTTATGACATTTTAAATGTAAAATTACAAGGCCCAAAAAAAAGAGTCGTTCATAATATCATGCATCTAGAAAATAGATGAGGTGAATTTCCATTTCATGCCGACTTTTGGCATAAAACAGAGAAGTTGGTCTTAATTATTTGTGGTTATGTTTACTGTAGGAATGCTCTCCAGTGTTTCACCGTCAGGTGCAGTGCGGTAGCGGCTCGGGTCGATGACCCATACATCGACACCACCATGAAGGTAACACAAGTCTATTTTCTCTTTTTTTCCCTGACAATCTTCAAACTCAGTGCTACTATTAAACCCCTCACTTGCACCGTTTGTGCTTCGAACTTGAATGATACATCATGTGGCTTGTGTGCTATTACTTTACGTCAGATTTTCAACTGCCAGATCAGACAAAATGGCTAAAAATATCCCGTAAACCTACTCAGAAGCAGGGACTTTAAAGGGTTAGTTCACCCAAAAATGAAAATTCTGTCAGTAATTACTCACCCTCATGTTGTTTCAACCATGTAAGTCTTTCGTTCATCTTCGGATCACAAATTAAGATATTTTTGATGAAATCTGACAGCTGTCTCACTCCTCCATAGGCTTTCAGAGGGACCGAAACTCGTCGGCCCAGAATAGTTATTAAAAACATTGTTAAAATAGTCCAAGTGACTACAGTGGCTATACATTAAGTTTATCATGCGACGACAATACTTTTTGTGCGGAAAAACAACAAAAATATCGACTTTATCCAACTATTAGTGTTCTTCAATGTGGGCCTCTGACGAGAGTTCACGGGAGCGCCAGGACGCATGCGCGAGAACTGAGATTACGGCGTTCTTCTTCTACTACTAACTTACTTGTTACTGGCTGCTCACTCCTTGGCTGCTCACTCCTTGGGAGTATTACCGCCATCTACTGTACTATTAACTATTCTGGGCCGGCGAGTTTCGGTCCCTCTGAAAGCCTATGGAGGAGTGAGACAGCTCTCAGATTTCATCAAAAATATCTTAATTTGTGATCCGAAGATGAACTAAAGACTTACATGGTTGGAACAACATGAGGGTGAGTAATTACTGACAGAATTTTCATTTTTGGGTGAACTAACCCTTTAAGCCATATCTCGACAGTGTGGTCACATTACATAAAATTCCCAATTGCACGGATTCCTATTGAAATGACTGGATTTCGCCTTTAATCCGAGTCCGGTAATGTGACCGCATCTTTATGAGCCGCGGAAACACATGGCAAGACGCCAAAGCCACTTTTCCACCTTCGGGCCAAACCAATCTCATTGCATAATAATTTGATTCTGTGCCGGTCCGACCCAGCCAGTACGGATACGGTTTATTTTTCTGCTGTGGGACTGATAATGGAGCTCTTTGCATTGTAATACAAATGTGTCAGTCGTTGCCTTGGTGACGCAAAAGTTTACAGACGGTATGAGATGTAAATAACGACCAAATGGAGAATGATCAGATATTTCTAACTTCTATAGAGGTTTTGCATTGATGTCACTTTCCCGCCGGATCACGCTCCCTCAGCCGGACTGAGTGGCAGAAAAGCTGCTGTGTGACTGGAGTTAACAGGGGAAACTGAAAACGCCAGTAAAACAAACGATTATCAGTTTAAATTAAAGGTTGGACTCGAATATAGTGTTCCTCACAACTTACCAAAGATCCAGTGATCCAGTGATATTGACAATCGTGTTTCCAGACATTTATATGTGCCTGATTTCGACGCCGGGGAAATAAATAAAGCAAATTTGCCTGTGAACGTTTTATATAAACACAATATAGGTCAAATCCATGTGATCACTTATATCAATGTTATATATATATATATATATATATATATATATATATATATATATATCGTCATATCATCCAGCCCTAAAACTTCTATAGTTTTTTTGTCAGTGTTTATTTAAAAACGTCCAATTATGCAGAATATAAGATGGTAAATATTGAATTGAGGAGCTGTCAATACAATATATAACAATACAATATAGGGTATAATCTTACTCCAAAATTCAACATATCGAGACAAAATGATAACTGCAAATCCACCTTTCACTGCCTGGATCCTGTGGTTTCCGTGAATTACAGCGATCCATTGTCTTCTCTGTTCTGTAGTTTTTGGTAGTCTGTAAAAATATACCTCAGATTTCTTGTCAAATCTAGTTCTCAATGCTCTTTCCTGTTTTAGATGTGTGTTTTTCACGGCATTCACGCTGAAAACAACCAATGCTGTCGCTCAGTGTTTCTGCCACTCAGTGTGTGTGACCGCAGTCACTCCGGCCGACCGTGACGTCACGCTCATACCCTCTATTAACTTGTGTTTACGCCGCTCAAATAGTGCGCTTGGCCAGATACAGAGAGAACCTGGTAGGCAGGGAATAGACGTGTGCACGCATTCTACCAGAACACATAGAGCCAACTGAGAAGCGAGAACGGTTTGTAATCGTGCCGAAACAAGCTCAAGTTAAAGTTTAAAGGGATAGTTCACTTTGAAATTAATTTTTTATATGTTTTAGCTTACCTCAAGGGCATCCAAGATGTAGGTGTCTTTGTTTCCGCAGTAGTTTCAATTTTGATATTTTTAGGTCAAACCGTTCTTGTCTGTCAGTCATATAATGCATGTCGATGGTCACTGTCTCAAAACACAAGCACAGAGTCCAAATTAAAACAATTCCCCATCGTCCAAATTAAACAATTCCCCATCATAAGTACACATTGATGGCCTAAGACACGAAACGAGCGCTTTGTGTGAGAAAACGAACAGTATTTATATCGTTGTTATCTCTTGAAAACAGCACACGTCCAAATGATCTGACGGCGCGGGCGGGTATAGATATATACATAGATGTCGCCTTGGCTACTGCAGTTCATTGGAACGAAACCGTAGCAAAGCGACATCTAGTGTATATATCTATGCGGGTATAGATGTATACACTAGATGTCGCCTTCGCTACTGCAGTTCATTGGAACGAATCCGTAGCCAAGGCGACATCTATGTATACATCTATACTCGCCCGCGCCGCCCGATCATTTGGACGTGTGCTGTTTTCAAGAGCTAAAAACTATATAAATACTGTTCGTTTTCTCACACAAACCGCTCGTTTCGTGTCTTAGGCCATCAATGTGTACTTATGATGGGGAATTGTTTCATTTGGACGATGGGGAATTGTTTTAATTTGGACTCTGTGCTTGTGTTTTGAGACAGTGACCATCGACATGCATTATATGACTGACAGACAAGAACGGTTTGACCTAAAAATATCAAAATTGAAACTACTGCGGAAACAAAGACACCTACATCTTGGATGCCCTTGAGGTAAGCTAAAACATATCAAAAATTAATTTCAAAGTGAACTATCCCTTTAACTGCTCACCGTTTCTTAGAACCAACTGTGGTAAAGCGACTCTCGAATCAAGGCCATGCAAACCACTCATATTGACTTCAGCACTAGTTGTCTGAACATGTGAGCGCTGTCCCATCAGGCCTGTCCACCCTCCACGATGGAGGTGTGCGCTCTGCGGATCCAGCTCTTCATCGGACTCAAGGTTCTCTGTCAGGATGGGAATCATGTTGTTCTCCTGACAGCAGCAGACGTGGACAGCAAAGAGGACATCGAGAGATCAGCCCGCAAAAACACGTACGTGTGCTTGTTCACGATCACGCTTATATCCTGAGTACACATTTCCGAGTGCATGAACTTACGTTTTGACTGCCTGATTCTTTCAGTATGACGTTGCTGTTTGGTTTGTAGATGAATGGTAGTGCACTGAGTAAACACGGCCTGTAACTCTTATTGTAGTGAATCGAGGGAACTCAGGGCCCTGACAGGCATTTTAGTAGCTGTAGGTCTAGAGCCGTCCTCAACGCCGACTCTGGAAAGCCTTCTGTCCAGGTCCTTCCTGTAAGTTAGCGAGTAGCATGATCCTAACAGTGGGCCGCTCTGAAACGAGCCCTAAAACTCCTCCTAACCCACTGTGAGTGTTACCTGCATGCAGTCCTTCATAACATCTCAGTTTTGTTCAGACGTGACTTCATCATAAATGAGACAAGAACCTCTCAGTATGGTTCATGACTTCCTCTTATGTAGAGAACACTTTAACACTATATAGCTGAATTTAACCAACCACAGCTGTACTAATCCCACAACCCCTTTCAGTCTGGCAAATTAACAAGTAATTCGTTGTCCCTCCATTTAAAGGGGTCATGACATTAGAAATCAAAATGTGCCTTGATCTTTTGATATAGAAGTGGTCTTTATACTATTAAAACACCCTGCAAGATTTATATAGCTTAAAACATCCTCCTCATTATAAACAAATCATTTATTTAATAAAGCTCCAAAAACGGCTTGTTTTGATATTGCGGGATCTGTGGCGCAACACACGAAAATTCATTTGCATATGATTTCCTCCAGAGAAAGACATCGACGAATAGTGATACATCATCGCAGCATAGACTCCGCCCACTGGCGTCACTTAACGGCTGACTGATGTGTCTACGCTGGATGTGAGCGTTGCGTCAAAAGCAAATAAAACCTATTATAATCACTGACGCTGTCTACACTGATGCAGTATACAGATGCGCGTTCAGTTTTGAGACTTGGTTTATTTTAATGGCGTCCCGGTTCACATCAGAGGATTATATGTTTGTTCGGAACATTTTGTTTTGTAATCGAGGCAAAGTGTAATGGAGAGTTCGCAAAGAAAGCAGCGACTATATTGGATCTGACAGCAGGTGCATTACAAACCATAATTAAATGATTTCATAATGCTTTGTCTGCAAATGGCGGTTTTAAATGTTTACCTTTTCAGTTGGTAAACATGGTGAAGTTTTTTTGTGGGCGGAGCTTAGGTGGAGGCAGAACGATCCCTCTGGCCGCTTCACTAACGTTAGTGTGCAAGTTTTGTTAGCTTGTTTTTGACAAGGTCACTCACTGTCCAGGACCGCGATTGTTATTTGCAAAAGTTAATTTTAACGGACATCCCAGATTGGCTGACCCGGCATACACGCTCATTCAATGGATGGACGATCTGACAGGATTAACGTCAACGCTACCTCCGGTTGAGTGGCCTGACTTCTACACCTACCCGATAGAGAAACCGAGAGTAAAGAGAAACTGAGGGCAAATACATATTTAGATGCCTATAACTGTACTAAACGGTCACGTACAAGACTTGTGTGGTAGCCTACGATCCGCAGTTCTGCCTAGCCAGCGCCACGGCCAGACAGAAGACGACAATGTAAAGAGTGACATTACGGTGCAATTTTAATGATGTAAATATTTTCTAGAAATAAAAATTCCAGATACAGCATATTCATTTGATTACACTTTCTTACCAGGTTCTTCAAAAAGTCTAGACACAATCAATCACAACAATGTATACAATCATGGATGATGCACAAATAATCACAATAATTTAGAAAACATTATGCGATAAAATTTCTAATTGGAGCCTATACTTGCACCCAACAACACAACAAGATGACATTTAATAACAATAATAATAATTTAAGCTCCTTCTCATGTAGCCGAATCTGTGTTGGTTTGTATTGGCCGCCTCCAGTTTTCCGTTTGTTTTGCCTCCAGCTAACGCCGTGACGTAACTGTGACGTCGACGCAAAAGTGGTCTATATGGATATTGTTCTCAAAACACTTACTCGCGTGCAATAGCCAGTGAGCGTTGAGACTGTTTCCTATGCAGTGACGTTAGCCAATCATAACAGTGGCCATTTACTGACTAGCCTTGAAGGAGCCGCGCCTTAAAAACTGATCATTTCAGACAGAGGCTCAGAATGAAGGTTGAAAAGAATTGTTTTTCCGCATATATATATAAATATATGTGTGTGTATAAACATTATAAGTGAAGCTTGAGGAACATATATATATATATATATATATATATAAAATGCATCATGACCCCTTTAAGTGTGTTTTATTGGTATTATTTGTTTAATGACCTAGAATACTGACAAAAGGTGCAGTCACATTAGTGAAAATCTCATTGAAATTCATTAAACTTCTGTGGGCAAAACTGGTCTATTGTCAATAGTAAAGTATGAGGCACAGTTTACCAGAAATCACTTTTAAACCAAGCGGCTTTCTGTTGGTCAATGCGGCACATTTGCATGACCGACTGCGAAGTGAGCATAGAAAAATCTTTAGTCCTTACACATAATTCCAGATGGTTGTTGATTCCTATTGACCAAAAACAATAGTAAATGTGGCGGCACCTTAACTAAAGGAAACGCAAGCAGTAAATGCACCTGTGCAGGTAGGACCTTTGACTGTTATCATTGTCTTCTCTGTTCCTCAGATCCAGGAAGATCTCCATCTCCAAACCCACAGAGCCGACGGACAGCGGTCACGGCTGGAACCTCTACGTCATCACTTCTGTGTCCACACTGCAGCTCTACAGAGAAATAGTACTGGAGCTTCACATATTGATTCGATTGTCACAAACTCTTTTAGAGCCAGGCTATTGTTGAGGCGTTTATATCTCATTCTTACACTTTGACAGGAAGAGACTGACGTGTAAAGCGTCCAACAGCAGTTATGAATGGGCATATCTGAAATCGATTATGCTAATCGTTCACTGCCACTAATGGCACAGAAATTACACATGGGCACATATGTCAGTCGTGGGCTAATGGTTTGCGAGTCGGACTGGTAACTCAAAGGTTTAACCCTTGAGCAAGGCACCTAACCCCCAATCGCTCCCCGGGTGCCACAGCTTAAAGGCTGCCCTGGGTGTGTGTGTGTGTCACGGTTTGCAGTGTGTGTGTGTGTTCACTACTTGAATGGGTTAAATGCAGAGGACAAATTACGAGTATGGGTTACCATACTTCACTTCACCTCACTCACATGCAGAAAATCCTTTATTAAGGCTAATTAGCTTACATCAAACCAAATTAAAGGTGCAGTGTGTGAAATATATATATTTTTTTTTAATCGTCGCTGAACACTTGATATTTGAAATCAACCCAAACAAAGACATCAGCCAATACTGCTGATTGGGTTACTCTCTCTCCTCCCCCATCATGAGTGGACAGGCTCCCACTGCTGATTAAATAAATAATTAAATAAGTAAATAATAATAATAAAACTCAATAATTTAAGTCATTTCATATTCTAACAGTAAATGTTGGGCATCACTGTGTTTGTCAAAAAAGAAAAGAAATCGTTAAATGTTCATTTGGTTTATATTTTAAAAGATTAATTAAAGTGTTAATGTTTTATGTTATTAATACTTTTGGATTGAATCATAAATCCAGAAAAATGTTAAAAGACGACTTTTTGAATTTTGTTAAAGTTTTATGAATTCCATTCATTAGACATGTTTTTTGATTATTAACATTAAATTAAACAATTAAAACAGAATTAAAAAAATAAAATAAAAACAGGAAATTTAGGGAAAATAAGCTGAATTTGAAAAAAAAAAACAAAAAAAATTCAAAGGGCCCTAAAAATGTCCTTTTTATTACTTGAATAAATTGGTGTTAAATTGTATGAGTTTCATGATTTCAATTAATCATATATGCTTTTTATCAGTAAAATTGTATTTATTAAATAAAACTGAATCCAGAATCTAAATTTCATAGGGTCCATGTTTCCCACATGCCGGTTGTAAACGTTCCTCCTTGTTTCCATCAGGTGGAATACAGCCGGAGATACGAGCAGTCGAGCCCGTCGTCTCAGAGCTGCATTCACCTGCTGAGTGAAGGTCACCTGCTCCTGCGCACAGCCCTGCTCCTGGACCCCGAGGCTGACCCCGACCCCGACCCCGAGCCTGCGGAGAGAAGAGCGCAGCTGCAGCAGGCCTTCCAGGAGAGCTGCGCTCACTTAGGAGACTGCTTCAGCAGGTCAGCCGCGCGCTCTCATGGGGTCAGGCTTTATCTGTGTCAGACTCTGACCTCATGTTTCATTCGCAGGTTTGATAAGAAGGACTATCATCTGGCTCTTCCGTACTATAAGATGTCAGGCCTCACTGTGACTGATGTCATTAAGAGGAATATGTCCATGAGCAGCTCCTCGAACGGTTACGGCAAAGGATTTCTCTTCTTCCTGAAGCATTCGATCTACGAGGAGAACATGGAGGAGCTTAGCAAGGTACTGAAGGAAACACCTGTGTCTCACACATGGACTTTTTTGATATAGTGGTCATCAAATATTTGCTAAAACGCAATTCACGTATTGCAAATGTTACGCAAATGCATATATAGAAATGTAATCATCTAAAAATGGCCTAAGAATCATCTGATACGGGGGCTTTCAAACAGGGAGAAGCATTTCTAATTTTTATTTTTGTTTACAAACTGTTAAAGTTTGAATTTGATATGATTACAGTTTTATTCTGCTGGGACTGAAATCAATCATTTTATTTTATTCTATTGATAACCAAGTTTTTAACAGTCATATAAAAACATTATTTTATTATTTTATTTTATTTTAAAGGGTCATTTCACCCATTTGAACATTGTTTTTTATTTAAAGTGGGTCATATATGTTGTCGAAATGTAAAAGAAATTTTGAATTTGGTGCCTTTGTGACCGAGAAAAGACAAAAAATAACTTCAGGACGCATTTGTATGAAAGACAACAACTCCCACAATGCACCACATTGCACAGCTCCGCAAGCCACTCCCACTAATCCAGAAAGCGCATATCTGCCTATAAGAGAAATCACTCTTCCGTCTACAAGGCTAGCTACCACCAGAGCTTGAAATTCATTTCACATTCACACAAAATGTCTAGTTAGTTGGCGAACTCATTACTCCTCGTTTGTATTTCTTTCGAAAAGGTGAATTATTGCATGGTACCTGGATGTTCAGTCAGAACATATGCGGTGCGAAACTAGGATAGTTCTCAACACAAACGTCCGTGTCCTCGTCTGATTCAGAGATTTCGTCCAGGAGAAATTGTCATCGTTGAAAATCTTTGCCACAGACGGACTCTATCTCTGTGTTCGTAGCGGTTCGTAGTTGCATAGTGAGATCACCGGCGCCACCAGTCCGCCCTAACTCGAGCCAGTCCGGGCTCCTCGTCCACGGCAGGCAGGTCTTCTGCCTCGGTGGCTCTTCGCTATAATGCGGCTTGTAAAGGTAGCCACAAACACCTGATTCAAGCATCAGACTTCCGAAATCCTCTTCCTCTAGTCTATATCGAGTACTCTCCTCCGCTATTGTCATTACTTTACATCTGTCTCCACAGCGCCTGTTAGCTTAGCTTCAAACAAGATGGAGGATATTGCTTTCAGTTTCAGAGAGTAAAGTCCCACCCACTGATCTGTAATAGGTCTGTAGCGTGAGCGGGTCCCGCCCCCTGGGAAAGATGAGGAACTAGTGCTTGTAGTCTCAACAGAAATCCCCCCCTCTGACACTTCCTCCGACAATGACGCAAAATGACGATTTTTGCGTCATTGTAGGAGGAAGTGTAAAAGGTAAATAACGGATTTCTCCCGTCTCAGGGGAAAATGAGAGAATGTTGCACAACCATTCAATAGTATGACTGGGTTTCTAACAATGCAAAGCTTAATGCAAAAGGGTGAAGTGTCCCTTTTAAGGTTTATACAACTATAACTATATATACAACTATCATTATTCTAACAATAGGTAGAAAAACATACACTGTCAACTAAATGCAAAGTTTACGGATACATTTTAATTATCTTTAGTATAACGAAAGATATGGCTCACTACAGAACTTTCAGAATTGTTGCAGTTAAGAAATAAAGCTTGGTCTAAAAGCCAGGCAAACTGGACTATGTAGTGACTGGCTTACATTTAAACAACTCAGAAACAAGTGCACCATCTCTGTGAAAAAGTTACTATTTAAATACAATTTCTAGTAGTCAAGGTGATCCGACTAAATTTTGGAAAGCCGTAAAATACCTCAAACGAAGTTGCCACTCCTCTCTGCCTAATACGATTACATTTCATTCTAAAACTGTAAATGACAAAATTGAAATATGTGATGCGTTTAACCAACATTTTGTTACGGCTGGTAATTTGTTTGAGGGTGGAACTTGTAATGATTGTGGTGCTCCCAGAAAGGTCTGATTGTGTAGCTAGAACCAAGTTAAGAGAAACAGCTCTCTCTTCCAATAATTTGTCAGGTGAAGTTGTGAACCCATCTTTTTCATTTCCTTAGGTTAGCTCCGAGGAAGTTTTCAAAGCTCTTTTAACTATTGATATAAAAACTGCTACTGGAGCAGATGATCTTAATCCCTGTCTTTTGCATCTTGCTGCAACTATTATTGCTGAGCCACTTGCCCACATTTTTAATGTATCCTTGTTAACAGGAATAATTCCTACGGTTTGGAAGACGGCCCTGGTACGTCCACTTCTTAAATGTGGTGATCCCAGAGATTTAAACATATTATAGACCCATTTCAAGGCTTTCATGTCTTGTGAAAATATTTCAGAAAATAGTAAATCTGCAGTTGCGCTCCTTTTTAGACGAACATTGCATTTTGAAAACATATCAGTCAGGTTTCAGACCTGGTCATAACACCACTTCTGCTTTTACTCGGGTACTGGAGTGGTATGGATAAAAAGAAGCATTGTGCAGCCCTGTTTATAGATCTATCTAAGGCCTTCGACACACTGTGGATCATTCTTTACTCCTAAATAGACTGTCATCAATTGGACTAGACTTGGCGGCCTGCAGATGGTTTCAAAATGATCTGACAAATAGAGCACAGTGTGTTTCCACTGATGGTGTCAAATCAGGTTTTCTTGAGCTTTTGAAGGGCGTCCCACAGGGATCGATTTTAGGTCCAGTTCTTTTTTCTATTTATATCAACAATATTGGTTCAGCTATAAAAAATTGTCAACTCCACCTCTATGCTGATGATACGGTTATTTATGCTATTGCCCCTACAGCTGACCAGGCCCATTCTGAGCTACAATCTGCCTTTACAGCTACACAGAAGGTCTTTGTTGAATTGAAACTGGTAGTTAACGTAGGCAAAACCAAGTATATGCTTTTTTCAAATAAACAACAGAAAACAGGTGATGATTTATGTTTTTCCACATTGGATGGTGGAATCTATTGACCGTGTTTATGTTTATAAATATTTGGGGATTTGGATTGATGACAGGCTCTCCTTTAAAACGCATGTTGATGAGTTGGTAAAGAAACTAAGAGTGTCATGATTCTGCCTTGTGTTTTAGTAGTTCTCTAGTCTTGTGGCAGGATCATGACAGACCCATGTTTTGTGTACAAGCGCTTGGTCATTAGTTTGGCCATGTGCTTGTGTTGTCTCGTTTCCCAGCCCCGCCCTCCTTGTTACCCTCATTTAGTAATTATCTCCTCCTAATTATCACCTGTTTCCCTCATTAGTTTGTCCCTATTTAATCCCCTTGTGTTTGCTATCCTTTGTCGGTTCATTGTGAAATGTTTATCTATGCTTGTTGTTGCTGTGAATACCTTGTCTAGAGTTTTTGTTAGTGAAGTTTATTGTCTTTATATAGTTAAGCCTTGTCAGTCTAGTCACCCGTTACCTGTGTTGTTTTGCCCCCTTGTGGGTTTTGTTTTCTGTTTTATATAAATAAATCCCGTTTGTATTGTGTACTGTCTGCGCTTGGGTTCATCTTGTTGCACGCCCGTGACAAAGAGTTAGAGTGGGTTTCTTTTATAGAAATAAATCTAGTTTGACTCTAAATACTAGAAAACAAATAGTTGAATCCACTTTTTTACCTATCATTGATTATGGAGACACAATCTATATGCATGCCTCTGCTTCTGTTCTAAAACCTCTCGATGCTGTATATCATAGTGCCATTCGTTTTATTACAGGGGACAGGTTTAGTACCCATCACTGCACACTTTATCAGAAAGCAAATTGGCTGCCCTTAAAATCTCGTAGAGAAATGCATTTTGCACTTTTTGTGTACAAAGCTCTTTTGCACAAACTACCATTTTATATTAATGCACTTTTAGCTGTTAGAAGGTCTGGTTATCAGACCAGAGCTCATGGATGGCTATTACCACAGATCCCAAAGATCTCCTCTGAATTGGGTAGATCTGCTTTCAGTTTTTCTGCCCCTCACACTTGGAATGAATTTCAATGTACTTTTAAACTGGATGATCTGATGCCTTTACGCCATTTTAGACGTCTGCTTAAAGGAACACTCCACCGTTTTTTGAAATAGGGCTTATTCACCTTCTTTCCTACAGTTAGATAGGTGGGCAAATGCATTTTTGTCTCAGTGCATGCATTGTTTTAGTTTGACAGGGTCGGCCCTAGCTTAGCTTAGCATAATGAATGGAATCCTTTGTTGCCAGCTAGCATGTCCTGAGTAAAAGTGATATAAAAAAAAAAAAACCCACCTAATTATTTCTTGTGGCCTGCGTTTTCACAACAAGTACAAATAGTGATGCAGATTAACACTAGCCGATTTCCTAGGCAGATATTGACTTGGGACTATATTAGGGGGAAGCACAGGCAAAGCACTGCTACTTGGGCTCAGAGATATCACGCCCAAGTAGCAGTGCTTCGCCTGTGCTTCCCCCTAATATAGTCCTTAATATATAAGTCAATATCTGCCTAGGAAATCGCCTAGTGTTAATCTGCATCGCTATTTGTACTCGTTGTGAATACGCAGGCCACAAGAAGTAATTAGGTGGGGTTTTTTTTTATGTTTTGTGGTGATCAAAATACTGCCACAAATGCTGTCGACTCGATTCTGCTCAACTTGTACTGCACCTGGAATATTTAATTAATTAATTATTTAATTTAGGGGATAATTTACAGTCACATTAAACTTCCTGCTCCGTCATGGCCTGCAGATTTGCATAGCACAAACACATTTGACCAATAGTGGATCTAAAATGCACAGATTGACCTCTTGGTTGAACTCAAAAGAACGCACAAATTTAACAGCAGTTTTGTAATTATTATTAGAATGCATTTATTTACCTTTTAATTCAGTTTCATGAATTTATTTATTGGTTAAGAATAATGAAATTACACAAAGTCTTTGTGACAACATTGCAATCCTCTTTTAAAACTGAGTATAATTGTTATTATGTAACGGTTATGTCAAATGATGACATTGTTGTAACACTCATCCTGTGTGGTGTGTGTGTGTGTTGCAGGACATGGCTGATAAAGTCCTGGAGATCTTTAGTGTGGCTGAACCTGCTCAGCTTCCTCATGTTGTGAGCAGCCCGTCCATGCTGAAGGCGGACCCTGACGGGGCCATTGCCCTCCTGAGACAGCTGGAGGCCCCCGGGGCCCCGTCCATCACCCTGTCCCTGTGTATCGCCTCCCTGGCCCTGCGGGAGGGGGACCTGCACACTTACAGCCAGCAGATGGACCGCCACGCTGAGGTATTCCAGCAGGAATTCATCAAGTGATGTAGGAATATGGCTGCTTTTTTGGGCTTAAAAGGTGTTCAAATTGAGGGCAGGCTGGAGGGGTCCCTGACCTCCCATACAGCGAGTCCCATGGGGGTCCCCATAATGTTTCATTAAAACTAGCTTACTATAAACATAAAACTAGACTTTTATATAACAATTATTGCGCTGACACTATGCAGCATTGTTAGTTATTTGTCCCAGATCTGTACGTAATCCCTCTGAAAACTCTAAACACACTCAAGGACTGCACACACTGTTTTCTGAAGGAATAAACAGACCGCGACGCTGGCAGAGTGGATCTTTACTGTCACTTCCAGGCACTGCTGTTGTGCGGATGGGCGGCCGGAGCGCGTTAAGGGTTTTCTGTTAGAACGGTGTCGTGTTAGCAACTAAGTTTATAACTAATGATCTTTGCGACGGAAGTTAATCAATCAAAACTAACTTAAGCTGGACAATAACTTTATTCTAGAGCTGCTATAAAGCCAAAACAATCTCTGTTACTTTAATGTCCTGTTATCTCTGTAAAGCTGCTTTGAAACGATTCATATTGTTAAAAGCGCTGTATAAATGAAGGTGACTTGACTTCACAGTAATGGAAAGCAGGCCGGAAATGTTTGGTTTTATGGTTAATTTGCCCTAAAAAAATCAAGATATATGGGCGCAAAAAACACATCAGAACAAGTTTGCTAAATTCAGAACTGCATACGTTACGACTTTATCAAACTATTTTTTTCCATAGAAAGATATGGTAAAAGTAGTAGGAGTACTCGAGTAGTATCCTAGTGTGCAGTTCGGATAGTGTTGTAGTACTTGAGACTACTCTGCCGTCGAGTAATGATACTCATTAAATATGCCCCTCGATCTGAGCTGCACCAATCACATCGGGTTATCTGATATAGGCGGGCCAGAGGCGAGATGACGACAGCGCTGTGAAGTCGAAGTCATTAGTAAACATTGCAAGATGGCTATGGATGAACACCAGTTGTTTGAAACGGCTTTGGCCGCTACAATGAACGAGTTAGACTTGGCTTTTTACCTAAAAGAGGAACAGAAGACGCCGCTCGAATCCTTCCTTTGCAAGAAGGGCCGGACACGGCAAGAGCCTAATCTACCAGTTAGAATCTCCACTGGTAGCTAAGCATATGGGGCTTGTTGTGATTGGTCGTAGTGTTATCCAATTGCGTGCAGTGAGATTTTCAAATGCATGCTTGAAAAGCTGGCCGATTTTCATTAGTCGATGCCAGACCATTAATCTTTCAGATTTGGGTCTGGATTTCCAGGTGTTGTAAAGTTTTTCTTTCTTCAAAGCAGACCAGGAGACGTTGGGGATCACGTTCAAACAAAGTTATTCTTTATTGAGGACTTCGCGTTGACGTGGCTGCAGGAATCCAACATAATCTAACTAAGGGAACTTTACATGGTATCTTATAGGCATTTTAGGAGGAGGGACTTTTGAAGGTGGAGACAAATTCAAACAAAGCATGTAACAGGTTTAGGTAACACCCTAGACTGAGGGTCTGGCCAATCCTAATTCAATCAGCATAAGGCTCCAAGAGCCATTTGGGTCCGAAAGCCATTTGCAGAACAAAAGGTGAGATTCTCGGTGAGTCATTCGTGTGCTAATCCCATCAGTCTGAGTGAAACTGGGGCTTCAAGAGCCATTTAAGACAATAAGGAGAGAACAGGAATTGCAACTTTGCTGAGATCTTAACCTTAAAGGAACACTCCACCGTTTTTTGAAATAGGGCTTATTCACTTTCTTTCCTACATTTAGATAGGTGGGCAAATGCATTTTTGTCTCAGTGCATGCATTGTTTTAGTTTGACAGGGTCGGCGCTAGCTTAGCTTAGCATAATGAATGGAATCCTTTGTTGCCAGCTAGCATGTCCTGAGTAAAAGTGATATAAAAAAAAAAAAAAAAAAACCTAATTACTTCTTGTGGCCTGCGTATTCACAACAAATACAAATAGCGATGCAGATTAACACTAGGCGATTTCCAAGGCAGATATTGACTTATATATTAAGGACTATATTAGGGGGAAGCACAGGCGAAGCACTGCTACTTGGGCGTGATATCTCTGAGCCCAAGTAGCAGTGCTTCGCCTGTGCTTCCCCCTAATATAGTCCCATGTCAATATCTGCATAGGAAATCGCCTAGTGTTAATCTGCATCGCTATTTGTACTTGTTGTGAATACGCAGGCCACAAGAAGTAATTAGGTGGGTTTTTATTTATTTTTTATATCACTTTTACTCAGGACAATGCATGCACTGAGACAAAAATGCATTTGCCCACCTATCTAAATGTAGGAAAGAAGGTGAATAAGCCCTATTTTAAAAAACGGTGGAGTGTTCCTTTAAAAGCTAAAATCAGTATTCTTCACCGTGATGTTATGTAAGGAAGCATATCTGAAATAGATTCTTAAATTTGTAACCCTTCACAGGCTAACTTGAGACTGGTCTCGAGACCATTTTTTGAAAGTCTTGTCTCATTCTCAATGCACTCTGGTCTGGGTCTTGACTTGGTCCCAGTTTAGGTGGTCTTGACTACAACACTTTGTTCCGAATTCATCAATAGTGGTGTTTGCTTCCTGAATGAATCCACATTTGAACAAATTAGTTGAGCGAATGATTCAATCACTCATTCATAAAATAACAGGCTTTGTTCTTGAATGAATCAGTTCTTTTGAACAAATCAATTGATTAAATGACTCGCTCTTGCCGACACCTAGCCGCAGTTTTAGTTTCATGTTTAAAAACATTGTTTTCCCATCATTTCTATATTTAAAATTGTGTTAAATATAAACGTTGAATGAAATGTTAATCTCACACAGTTTATGTAATTGTAATTGAAGTTTAATTGCCTTTGTCACTCTAAAAGACAGAGAAAACTCACTGCTTTTAACTGAATCACTTTTGTATATTTAATAAGAATCAATTTATTTTTAATTCATACAGTGAAGACTATGCAGTGTTTTATTTTTACACTTGATTATTACATTTCTAAAGTATTTCTTACTACAGGTTAAATAAATGCTGCTTTGTTATTTTTAATTGTGAAAAAAAAAACAGAAATAACAAAAACGGCTATATCGCCATATAAACCCACATATATAAGCCCACCCCATGGTGTTCTGTTTGTTTCTCCTGACCGTGTGAGTGACTTTGTTACTGAATCACGTGTTAATTCTCTGCCGTCTGCAGATGCTGCAGGTGTACGGCTTCATCGAAGAGCCCAAACTACTGCTCCACGGCAGAGGGAAGGAGGTGATGCCCACCACGCTGGCCCGGCACCTGCGCGACACACACAAGGGGCTGCTGGTGGCGGCGGTCGTAGCGCTGCACGAGAACAGCAAGATGCGACTGGAGGAGGCCGACCTCTTCTTCCAGGTACACACAGAGAGTCAGAGAGTGTTTCTGTCCGTGTCATTCTCATAGCCGTGTGTGTTAATCTCTCTCTCTCAGGAGCTGTGTAAGGATGGCGTTGAGGTTGAGAGCGGTCCTCAGTTACTGGTGGACTTCTGGGAGGCTCTGTTAGTAGCGTCCTCTCGTGAATCCATCATCCAAGAGCTGCTCTTCCGTCTCACGTCTGTCTATATCGACCGCGTCACGTGCAGAGATCGCTCCGGCTTCAAAGCCCTCAAAACGGCAGAGGATCTGGTGAGCAAGATAACCTTCCTATCAAAATGTTACACGTTTCTAGGTTATTAATAGAGTGCTCAAACTGGGGTCCAAGGATCCCCTGTGGGCCACAAGAGAGTTTAGAGAAAACCAGTGTAACAAACATACATATAAATTGATAATAAAACATAAGATATAAGGAATAATAAGGGTCCTAGAACGGACCCCTGGGGAACACCACAGAGTAATCTCGCTTTATTAGAATAGAAACCCCTAACACAAACAAACTGTCTTCTATTGGAAGCTTAATTTGTATTTAGTGTCATGAAAACCATATTTATACAGATTGTGTATTTATACTACCCGGGGTGCATAAACAGTGCGCAAAACGCTCACCGCCAATAGAAAACTATTTAAAAAGGGCGCATCTCACTGCAAAAAACGCGTTCTGTGTGATCGGGGCCTTTGGCTTCCCAGGTCTATGAGCCCAATCCAACTCTTTGAACTTTCTATTCATCAAAAAATTCTGAAACAAATGTATAACGGTCGCCCGATAAATATTGAGCCGTAAAAAACTGTTTACAATATTGGTAATGATAAGAACCAGAGGCCAAATATTAATAAGGCCAAATATTAAAGATTGATTAGACGTTTAAATTAAATGTTGTTTGGCCAATATTAAACAAGGAGTTGATTATTATTATTATTATTATTATTATTATTATTATGTATTTTAAGTCATTTTAAAGCCTATTGTTCACTTAGGTCAATTTTTATCACCACAATTTTTATTTATTTATCAGATTACTTAATTAATCGTCAAAATAATTTGACAAATTACTCAATTACAAAAATAATTGTTACTGACAGCCCTTGATTAGGTAAAACATTTCAAAATCCACCTTCACTGTTTTGCATTTTGTGACTTTCAGTCGAATAAAAGACTCTTTTTCCAGTCATATATTTCATCATTGAAGATTTTTTTGTCAACAGTGTTAAAATCTCGTCTCGTTCTCGTGAACTCAATATCGTGTGTCGTCTCGTGTATCGTCACACCCCTAATAAAACATAATTTCCCAACAACAAAACTGTGACCAGTGACCTAGTAATTTTGGAAAAGCACAGGTGAGCGAAAAAGTTAATGTTACAACAGCAATAATTGAGCAGCAAATCATCATATTACAATGATTTCTTGTGACACTGAAGACTGGAGTAATGATGCAGAAAATTCAGCTTTGTTCACACGAATATATTACAGTTTACAGTAAATAAAAATAAAATAAAAATTATCTTTTAAATTGTAATAATTCACAACATTACTGTTTTTACTGTATTTTGATCAAATAAATGCAGCCTTGGTGAGTTGAATAGACTTAATTAAAAAAAATTTAAAACAATTAATTATTCCTTTGACCGATTAGTGTATGTTATACTTTCTTTTGCTGATTTTTCTTTGTTTTATTGTGCATAATGGTGCAGAAAATGTTGGCTTGGCAAACACCACTAATTAAGATAACACAGTTAGCCTGTAAGTGACATTAGGTCTGAAGAGACTGTCTGATGTGTCTTCTAAAAAGCCTGCGTAAATGACAATTACTGTAGCTTGGAAGTGGTATTTAAAGACTTTAATTTTCCTCATCGAATGTTTCTTCATATCCAGATAAACTCCTGTTCTCATTATGGGATGTTGTATCCGTGGGTGAGCATCCTGACGCCTGTCCAGTTCAACATCACCCAGGACCACCAGGAGGACCTACACAAACTTCAGGTGTGTACTCTCTCTTTTTGGCAAGCAACACCATTAAATAACACACATTAACATCCAGGAGCTCTATGAAGTGCAGCCAGAAGAGCTGAAGTAAAGGAGTTTGGAAATAAATTGCTGTAGGATTCACTTTGAAACCGTTTTCACCCAGAAATTGCTTGTAAATTTAACAAATAATTACAAAGAAACAAGTAACACTGAATTGAACTGGAAATTTTGACGGGTATAGAAAGAAATGGGATTTGAAATAGAAAATAGAAATGGGATTTCCTTGTAAAACAATCCAGTAATCTTTGTTTTATTCATTGAAAAATCATTTTTACAGTGTACACGAACCTCAGCTCGGCAAATAATTTCAGTAACACTGTAACTAAAGTTAACTAATGAACCTTACTGTAATGTGTTAACTAACATGAACTAACCATGAGCAATACATTTGTTACAGTATTAGTTAATCTTTGTTAACGTTAGTTAGTTAATAAAAAATACAGCTGTTCATTGTTTGTTCATGTTAGTTCATTAGTAGTGCATTAACTAATGTTAGCAAGTCTTTAAGTAAGTTCAGTGATGGTTCATTTCTGGTGTAAAAAAGTTATTAATTTAGTTCATATATATATATATACATATATAGCCACTCTGGAGAAAACTGTGATGTCATCGTCCAGCTCAGTTCAGTTCTCATATAATGGTGTCAATGCAGGCAGATCAATATTATTGTTAAATATTAAATTAAATATAAAATGTAATGTCCCCAACTAAGCAAGCCAAAAGCCAATGGCAACAAAGGTGAAAAAAGGCGATAAAGGCGACAGTGGCAGGAACCAAAACTCCATCAGTGACAGAATGGAGAAATAAACCTTGGGGGAACCCAGACTCAGTCACTCAGTTCTCCTCTGGCCAACGAGCCAACAGTGTATGATTATGATCCAGGCAGCATTACAGGTCAGAAGTCAGATATGTATGTATTAATGTATTAGTAATTGTTTCAATTCACATTAACAAAGATTAATAAATGCTGTATAAGTGCAGTTCATTATTGGTTCATGCTAATTAATAATGTTAACTAATGAACCTTATTCCAGGTTCTAGGTAATTTCTTACATGCACTTTGTCACGGCTTTAAAAGGACGATTCACCCAAAAATGACAATTCTGACGTCATTTAGTTTCAGAGATTTGTTTCAGATTCTGGCATGTTTTCTCCCATAGTTCAGTTTGTTCAGGTATGTATGAACACAGCAGTCACGCTCAGATTCGCACCAAACACAATCGTTCCGATGTGGTCTCATCCGAATGGAAAATTAACTCTGGATGTGATGGAAAAGCAATCCAACCCAACGGAACAATGAAACGGATAACCGAATTCTGTATCATAATTCATAATGGGAAAGGCATTGTGTAAAAAAGCAACAGTGAGCATATTAGTTATCGCAGCTGAAAACCAAAGAGAGCCTCTTCATGTTAAAGATGATTGCTCTCTCTCTCTCTCTCTCTCTCTCTCTCTCTCTCTCTCTCTCTCTCTCTCTCTCTCTCTCTCTCTCTCTCTCTCTCTCTCTCTCTCTCTCTCTCTCTCTCTCTCTCTCTCTCTCTCTCTCGTTCCCCTCAGTCTCTGCTGTGCGGGCCGACGCTGGAGGTGTCCTCCATTCTGCCTCTGCTGGAGCAGCTGTCGGAGTCTGACGCCACCGGCCTCAGCGTTCATGTGCTCTGCGCCACCAGACTGGGCCAGCACCACAGCTCCATCGACAGGCTTCTGGACCGATGCCCACGAGCCATCATCCCCTACGCCAACCACGAGCTGCAGAACGACAAACTGGTAACGAGCTCGACCGCTCGAGCGATAAGACTTCGACACGCTTGCCTTGATTTGTCATAACTGAACATTGCATTCTCATAAAAATGGATAAAAATTGCCATTTTGAATGGATTCACAAACTGTTTTTCACTGCTACTTTCCTAAAATATCTGTCCAAACTTGACTGAAATCGATTCAAATCATATTCAGACTAAAGACATGTTCACATGAAGGACGAAAACTTGATAACGATAAACATGCAGTTTTAAAAATCCTTCTAAATGTAAAAGAACAGAAGTCCACACCACAACGGCACAAAGGAACGTATCGTAGGAATCACTTTCAGCTGATGAACGATAAAACCATAGACAGCCAATCAGAATCCACCTGACTTTAAAGAGCTCGAGCATTTAAAGCTGCAGACGACAAAACCGCAGCACTTGTAATAAACAGAATATTATCATGCGCTGCTGTGGATGCTAATACTGTTATCGTTATCTCGGTAACGCTTTACAATAAGGTTCATCAGTTTACATTAGTTAACAACATTAGTTAGCATGAACTAATAATGACCTGCACTTATACAGCATTTATAAATCTTTGGTAATGTTAATTTCAACATTTACTAATACTTAATTAAAATCTTGTTAACATTAGTTAATCCACCGTGAACTAACATGAACAATCAATGAACAGCTGTATTTTTATTAACTAATGTTAACAAAGATTAACAAATGCTGTATTGCTCATGGTTAGTTCATGTTAGTTAATACATTAGCTAATGCTAACTAATGAACCTTATTGTAAAGAGTTAGCGTTATCTTTATACAGGGTACCCGCGGGGTCTTAAAAGCATTGAAAAAGTCTTAAATTTGATAATCTCAAATTAAGGCCTTAAAAGCCTTGAATTTGGTATACAAAGTCTTGAATTTCGTTACAAAGGTCTTAATTTTTTTTTTGCCTTTTCTATGATTAAATTCATACCGTAACAAAATTAGCTGTTACTAATGTAGACTAATTAAAAATTAGTCGCGTAACGTTGAGTGCACCTCGCGCTTCACGTCATAGAAGAACGCGCGAAAGCGCGCGCACCCGTTACGATGGTTACTAATCAGAGCTTTTCTGTTAAAAGAGCATGTTTTCTACCCGGTCTTTTCAGTAGTATCTGGCCACAACCATCCACGCGCGCTCTCTCTACATTGTTGAAGAAGCGCGGATGATCTGAAAACACAGACAAGCTGGAGTTCAGCGATCTTCATTTGAGAATATCTGTCACGAGCCGCTTGCGCTGTTTGTGCGACTAAATCTGCGATCAAAATGCAGGCTGATATACAGCAGTGTTTTTAATGTTGATCATTATGCGAGCAAGAATGCAATGTTTCCCAACTATCCACACGATTTCAAATGTGACATTGATTTTATACAACAGTAAAAAAAAAAAGGGTAACATTAAGTGATGTACTAAATTTTAAACAGGCTTATTGCTCTATTTTGCAACAAAATCTGTGGCTTTGGCAAAGACAATGAGTTACCGCCACCTACTGGTGATTTTAATATCATATTTTTATTAATATTAAACGTTTTTTAACATTGAATATTTATTGAACATTGTTTTATTTAAAGCATTATTTATTTTTAAAAGTATTATAAAGGTGAAAAATGAAATGGAAAAATCTATTAAATGGGGCAAATATTGTCCCTTAATGGAAAGATGTGACTGCAGTCGTGGAAGAGAGGGGGTATGGCACTCTAAAAAATTGGAGAACTAAGGAAAAGGGATATGTAGAATTGCACAAGTGCTACTGCTAAAGAGTGCAATGTCAATACAGCCTGTTAGCTTAATTTTAATTTCTCATAAGCTTAATTGAATTGGCCTAGAGAGAATAATTATGACATTTTCTGTCTAAAGACTGAATATAAAATAGTTACCAAAATTAAAGTAACTGCAGTTTGACTAAAAGTAATGACTAAAAGTTGACAAAAAATGCAAACACATTTCGTCAACTAAAACTATGAAAGGCAGAATGACTCAAATGTGACTAAGACCAATAAGCATTTTCGTCTGAAGATGAAGAGTAAGACTAAATCAAAAATGGCTGCCAAAATTAACATTGGCCTACACACGTGCACGCTACAACGCTGCTGCGTATGTATTAAATATGACTGATAATTTAAATAAAATGTTTTATTTAATTCAAATAGTCTACTTGTACATAATTATTTTTTAGGGTTTAAAATGTATACAGATTTGACATTTTCCCCTCATACTTCTGTCGGAATTGGTACGAAGTTGTCATTGAATTTCATTTGAAATGGTATTAAAAAGGTCTTAAAAAGCCTTGAATTTAAGTTGGAGGATCCTGGGGGTACCCTGTTATAGTTATTGTCCTTTATGTGAACAGGCCTTAAAGGTACGGCTACATCCGCAACATTTTGCAAGGGCAAAAAAAGGGTGCCCATTGTCCATTACTAGTATAGGCATGTATGAAGCACAGCTTGTTTCCGATTCGCCCGAACTTGAACATAATGCGAAATCTGGGGAAATCTTTCACCCTCATGCAACACTGCCAATGATAATAAAAAAAAATAAAAAAACATAATCAAAGGGATGTGACGCAATAAAAAGGTGTGTTTTTCTGTTTACCGTCCGCTGATTGAGTTCTCCTTCTCTCCCTCCAGCCTCTGTGGTGGCAGAAGCTTTTCCCTGAGGTGTGTGAGCGGATGAGGAAAACAGGGATCGACAACGCCGTCCTCCTCTCAGCACTCAAAGGTAGCAGCCGCTTTAAGCCACTGGATGTCCAACACAACAGACCGAACTGAAGTGAATTCTGCTGCTCTTCTCTTTCACAGAAACTCTGCTTGTGGCGGCCCGCGAGTTGAACCCGTTAGAGTTCCTGGAGTTGCTGCCGGATGACGGAACGGCACATTTCTTCCTGCCACATCTGCTTGAATGCTGCCAATGAAATCTCATGACATTGCCATTTATTTTAGACAATCGGTGAATCAACACTAAACCTGTTTAAAGACAGGATCTGGATTTACGGTCGTCCTGCTGCTTTGAATGCTGATTACCAAAAACTGTCATGTGTCCACACTCAGATCTATGACTGCTGTCAACTACATGTCACAATCATTCATAAAGTCTGGAATGTTACAAGTTTACTTAAAAAACAAAACAAGTACTCCCTTATTAAATCAGGATAAATATAGACTACAAAATATAACAAGAGATGCTGAAGTGTTTTTTTAATGATTTGTTAGGCTTGCACTGATTATTATTATTTTTTTATGTATCTGAAATAGTGTGCACATTACCCACAATGCATCTATCATCTCATTTCATCAGATTTTCAGAATGAACATTTTAAAGTGTGCTTTTTTGTTTATTAAATTATGTTCAAATGCAGAGTCTCGCGTGCAGATCATTTTGTAAACATTCTCTTCCATGTACAAAATCATATTTAAAGCTTCAGTAACATTATTCAAATGCTAACGCTCTTCTTCCAGTCTTCCCTTTACAGAATCATATTTTCGACCCTACAAAATCGACCCTACATCAGAAAAAAAAATCGATATAACCTTTAGACAAAATAATGACCTCTGACCCCTTTTATTCAAATACAGCCTATTTAGAGAATTGTTTTTCCATCCAATCATTCCCATTTTAATTCCAATTCCCCGTCTCATTTTTATTTTTATTGTAATGCTGACAAGATGTCACATTTAAGTAAAATAAATGTTTAATGTCATGTTGTTTCTGCTCTTTTGCAATCACAATAAAATAGTTATGCAGAGCTACAAGTGTTTATTTAGAAAAATCATGGGGAAGTATTAAAACAAACTTCCTGTTAGAAGAACATTTTAACCGCTACCAAACAAACCCAGGAACCTCTTCTTCCCTAGAAAAAGAAAGAAATTGATATCATTCAGTTTGTGTTGCTGGTAACATGTGCTCAATTTAATCACAAAACAAACATTTGTGTAATTAGACTTTTCTTGAGTTCTTGTGTCAACAACCCCGTGTGACAACATGCCCCGCTCTGCCCTTTAGCTTTGCATAACAGGGTAGTAAAATATGTTTCTTGTCCTAAATTTGTACAACTGATCTCAGACTTGTACATGCTGTACATGTCATGCAAACTCACCGTCTTTTTCGAGTACGGTGTATGTGGTCTGCATTCCGGCCTCGATGTGGTCGGTGACGTGACAGTGCAGCAGCCATGTGCCGGAATACTGCGGACGCATGGTCACTGTCTGGAACGTCCCGGGGAATAAATCAAACACGTCTGTTCGATGTGTCCCACTGATCTGCAGTAAAAGACGACAGTCATCATCACACTGCTGCTCTGGAAGAGTTTGACAGTTTCTGAAGAGTGAGTGAGGGTGTGTGAGTTGGGTGAGTGAGCGAGTGGTTGGGTTAGTGAGTGGGTGAGTGGGTGAGTGAGTGAGCGAGTGGTTAGGCGAGTGAGTGAGTAAGTGTGAGTGGTTGGGTGAGTGTGGGTGGGTTGAGCGAGTGAGCGAGTGGTTGGGCGAGTGAGTGAGTGAGTGGTTGGGTGAGTGTGGTTGGGTTGAGCGAGTGAGCGAGTGGCTGGGTGAGTGGTTGAGTGAGTGTGGGTGGAGTGAGCGAGTGGCTGGGTGAGTGAGTGAGCGAGTGGCTGGGTGAGTGAGTGAGTGAGTGGTTGTGTGAGTGTCGGTGGGTTGAGTGAGTGAGTGTGAGTGAGTGAGTGAGTGAGTAAGTGGTTGAGTGAGTGGTTGGGTGAGTGAGTGAGTGTGGGTGTAGTGAATGAGTGAGTGAGCGAGTGAGTGAGTGGTTGGTTGGGTGAGTGAGTGAGTGAGTGAGTGATTGGTTGGGTGGGTGGGTGGGTGGGTGGGTGGGTGGGTGAGTGAGTAAGTGGTTGTTTGAGTGAGTGAGTGAGTGAGTGGTTGGGCGGGCGAGTGAGTGAGTGAGTGAGTGAGTGAGTGAGTGAGTGAGTGAGTGAGTGAGTGAGCGAGCGAGCGAGTGGTTGGGTGAGTGAGTGGATGGGTGAGTGAGTGAGTGAGTGAGTGAGTGAGTGAGTGGTTGGGTGAGTGAGTGAGTGTGGGTGGGTTGAGTGTGAGTGGATGGGTGAGAAGTGAGTGAGTGAGTGAGCGAGTGAATGGTTGGGTGAGTGAGTGAGTCAGTGGTTGGGTGAGAGATGGATGGATGGATGCTTTACCTTGTAGTCAAAGCTATGGCCGTGGAAGTGTGCAGTGTGTATGTCCACCTCATTTCCCATTCCCATCAGATACCAGTACACTTTATCTCCGACCTTCATGGTCAGGCCTTTAAGGTTGCCGTAGACTAAACCATTGATTCCTGTAATAAACAAAGGAATAACCATTAGTTTTACATTAGAGCTTTTAATAAAAATAACAGGAACATTCATTGATTTTTAATGCTGAGGCAATGATGCTTTAAAGGAAATTAATTAAAAGAGAGATTTCTCACGGAGAGTCTAAAAGAGCTAACGGTTACTTTATATTTTTGCATGATAAACCATTTTATGAGTTTAACTCAATTATTTTAGTCCTTACTAAGTAACATGTCCTCGTCCTCAAAAACCATGACCAAATCTATGCAACCCAGAACACATTAAACTCACCATGCATTTTGTTGCTTTCGATAAACTCCTCATCCTCCTTCAGTTCTTTTGGAGGGGTTTTAACGTGAGCTTTGATGTTGTCATCCAGATACCAAGATTCATTCTCATCAAAGATCAAGAAGAGCAGAGCAAACTCCTCAATCTCTTTCTTCAGCCCCAGTGAACGTGCCAGGCTCTTCTTGCAGATGACCAGCGGCCCGATCAAACCACTGTACATGTCCTGCGTGGGAAGAAATCAGATTTACATAGATTAAAAACGTTTTAGACACCATGGGTCATAATATTGTTCTATAGATATAATTATACAACTGTCTAAGATACGTTCTTTTGACACAATTCTAAGGCAGCATCACAATTGCAATTAATGCATTTCATTGGAAAAAAAATTATCCAAGATGGTCGACAGTCAAGAGAAAATAAATACACTTACATTTCACTAAATAATGAAAAGTATAATGAATATATGTGTGGTTGTGTTAATGTTTGTGTGGTTTTCTCCTGGTTCCTGAGTGTGATTAAAGTCTGCACATTCGGCGAGTTCGTCGAGTGGGTGCTGGTGTGCAACGAGTCCCAGTTCACTGTCTGCCCCACTGAGGAAGAACTCACCAGCCCCACCCCGACTCCAGAGCCGCCAGAGACCAGCCATCCACCACCAACAACGATGGAGTTGCCGGTGCCCACTGCAGACCGTGGAGGCCAGCTCATCGCGATGGACGAGCCCGAACCAGAGAGGAGGTCGGAAGGAGTCATCGCCCCGGAGCCCATACCACCGCTAGAGTCTGACCAGGTGAGTGAGCCGATAACATCGTTTGTTGTGGAGGGAGTTTTAGTGGAGTTTGAAGGGATGGAGGGGAGAATAACCCTGCCGTGGTGGATGTTAATTATGGACTCTGGAAGGTCTTTAGGTTAACTTAATGAACTTTTTTGGAGAGATTATTCCCAGTCTCCCTGTATCTCCAGCAACCCCTGTCTCACCAGAATACCCGCCCAGCCTCCCTCTCCACCTCCTCAATCAGCCAGTTCCTCAGCCCCGCCTCTGCTGATGTCCTTCAGTCCCTCTTCAGCTCCCACATGCTGTGAAGACCTGCCCAGTGTCTTTAGGCCACCAGCTCCATCCAGCACAGAGGATCCCCTGTCTCCACCTCCAGCCTTTGTGCCCATCGCTTCACCTCGGCCTGTCGACACATCGGCTCAACCCTGGCTCCTCGGCTCCACCAGAAACCATCGGTCATATCGTTCCGCCGGCTACGCCTTGGTCTGCCGTCGACCTGCCTGCACCTTCAGCTCCATCTGGCCTTGCTTCCTCAGTTGGACTATTTACGGCGCAAGGGCACCCCTTTTTTGGGATGGGGCGGACTATTACATGTATGGTCTGTCTCCAATGTTTCATTAGGCTTGTTTGACTTGAACCGGCGCTGCACAGACCGATCGGTGAATGACATCAAAGTACCGCGAGAGCAAATAGAAAGTAGACGGCTCCTTATGCTTTTGAATTGCTCTCGCGGTACTTTGATGTCATAAACCGATCGGTCTGTGCAGCGCCGGTTCAAGTTGAACAAGCCTATTGTGTTTTTGGTTTAGTCCTGTGACCTAGTTTTTCCCAGTCTGTTTAATTAGTTATGTCATTCACCTGTGCCCTGTAAATTTACTAATTAAGTTCCTTTGTTTGCTCTGTATACTTAAACCCTCTGTTCTCCCTTAGTCTCTGTCCATTCTCGTTAATGTTTGTGTGGTTTTTCTCTTGTTTCCTGGGTAATTGTGTGTTTGTTTGTTTTTCTTCTTCTCCTGGTTCCTGAGTGTTTGTGATTTAAAGACTGTTTCCTGGAATTATTCCTCGTCGAGCAAGTTTCTAATATACCAAGTGATGTGACAACGAATTGCCATGAGACTGTGTTGGCAAACAGCAAGCTCATTAAGGTTTAAGTAATAGCACACCTGTTTTCTTGGATAGACAGGAGATATTCTGGACTTTCACAAAAGATTAGATCCAAACTGGCCTTTGGTACCATGACCTTGTTTCAATGGTGAGAAAGGTACCTTAATAACATCTACGGTGGAGTAATATGCTCCGACACTGCATTCCTCCTGCTCCTCTGTCGGCCCAGAAGCCTTTGGGAGGTACCAGGTATAGGTCTGAGTTTCTCCTTGAGTGAGCAACATGAGTGAGCAACATGAGTGAGCTTTAGACTTAATGAACAATATAAACTTTGAAATTTGTCTAATTTACAACTGTCAGATCATCTTGTCCTTTACCTGGACGTGTCAGGGCGACATGGGGACTGTCAGTTTTAACTCCATGGGCATGTATGGAGTACGGTCTCTTAGCCATGTTCTTAAACACAATCTTCACTTTTTCTCCTACTTTACCATGGATCATGGGTCCTGAGGTGAGCAATACCACAGCTGAGCATATTCTGAATGTTTACAAACATTTACACCAAATAATGAGTCAACCATCAATATACAGCAAATTCTGTCAGTACTTACCCATAATTCCCAAATGTTCCATATCTGCAGGTCTGTCCTTGGGTTTGGTGAAGGTTTCATCAGTGTACTCTCTGTACAACACCTTCTTATATTTTGAACCAATGAATTTCCCTTCTTTCTTGAGGAACGCATTGCCTGGACTGAATATGTCAAAAATAGATATGATTCAGAACTTGCATTCACGCTTTAATAACAGTACAGTCTAAAAACATGTTCCTTTAAAAAATATATAGTCTGAACAGTCTTTGTAAATTCAATTTAGTCCAAAACTACACTACATGTGAAAATGAAAATTCTGTCATTATTTTCCTACTCTCGTGTTGCTCCAAACTGGTAAAACTTAAACCTTAGTTGATCACAGTCTGTCACAATTTACTAAAGAACCAATGGTTTGCTTTGTTGTCACTGATGTGGTTTTTCACTGATTATCTTTTTCTGAAACTTGGTATATAACCAGGTTTGGCTTCAATCACGCTAAACACCTTTGGTGTTCTTCAATACCTTAAATATAGTTCCAAACGTAGGTTCAGGAAGAGCCTAATCATTCAGTCCTGGCAATCATCATTATGAGCGTATATAAGCAGCAGTCACTGCACCATCCCAGCTACAATTCCTCTGGCATCCCTCCACCTCCCTCTATCTCCCATCTCCTTCTCTATTGCTCCCATTAGGGGAGCCGCAGTTCTATGAATCACAGTTATAAACTTATAAGGTTAAGCTTACGTAGAGCCTCGGGTTCGAGCCTCCTTCGATGACAGCAATTTTTTTAAATATTGCGGATTACTTACAAAGTACTAAATGGTTTAGCTCTGCAGTACTTGAGCGAGCTCTTAACGCATTATAGTCCTTCACGTCTATTGCAATCTCAAAACTCTGTCCAGTTGATAATACCTAGAATATCAAAATCGACTGCTGGCGGTAGATCCTTCTCTTATTTAGCACCTAAACTCTGGAACAGTCTCCCTAACATTGTCCGGGAAGTAGACACACTCAGTTTAAAATCTAGACTGAAAACATCTCTTTAACCTAGCATACACATAGAAACTCCTATTATTCAAATCAGTTAATTGATTATTAGGCTGCATAGATTAGGTCAGCCGTAACCGGGAACACTTCCTATAACACCCGATGTACTCGT
Organism: Rutilus rutilus; assembly: GCF_951802725.1. Lineage (NCBI taxonomy): Eukaryota > Metazoa > Chordata > Actinopteri > Cypriniformes > Leuciscidae > Rutilus > Rutilus rutilus. Next base: position 42,830,207 of record NC_140222.1, read on the forward strand.
TACATCATAAGAAGAATGGCATCTACGCTAATGTTAGTCTTTCTGCTTATTCCGAGGTTTACTGTAATCAGCCGGATCCAGATCAGATGGAGGACCTGCACCTAGACACGACCACAACGCATCCCTGAAGTGTCAGCAGAGATTGTGTCAAATAGACTCTTATCGAAGGCCTCATCGACACGACAGCCATCAGCACTGATCCTCAACAAACTCGTCTCCATACCGGCGCAACTCTGATCTTCAACCAGATGAACTGGATAATATTCTGATTGTTCCAATCCAATCTGACTTCTGACCTGTAATGCTGCCTGGATCATAATCATACACTGTTCATTCGTTGGCCAGAGGAGAACTGAGCGACTGAGTCTGGGTTCTCCCAAGGTTTTTTTTTTCTCCAGTCGCCTTTTTCGACCTTTGTTGCCCTTTGACTTGGCTTGCTTAGTTGGGGACATTAATTTTAACATTTAATTTAATATTCAACAATAATATTGATCTGCCTGCACTGACACTATTATACAATAACTGAACTGAGCTGATCTGAACTTACTCCAGAGCGGCTATATATATATATATAAATAAACTAAATTAATAACTTTTTTTAAAACAAAAATAAAACAACACTGAACTTACTTAAGCCGGACTGTGACGCTATTTTCTTCTGGAAACAAACTTTTGTGCATTATTTTTCTGTTATCTCTGTAAAGCTGCTTTGAAACAATCTCTATTGTAAAAAGCACTTTATAAATAAATGTGACTTGACTTGACTTGACAGCAATCCAATATCGTTTACCATTACCTATTAAGACTGGATGGCCTGGGAAACTCTTTAAATTAAATTTGCCAAGTACTGTTAGCAAATGGGAGTTCTGGTGAAGGATGTGGAATACCTTTCTTTCAGACCATGGAACATTTGTTCCTCCCAGGTGCGGGTGGGTGAATAGTCCCAATCCATCTCAACTGCAGCGATGTAATACTTCTTCTGGTGTAGCATCGTCTCAGACTGACGGTTCCAGAAGTGGCACTTCTCCACAGTGTAGTTGGCTCTCATGCCTCCATGATAATGATCTGTGGTTTTACAGCTCACCTCAAACTGTCCTGCAGACGCAGCGTGTTAAATCATCAGAACAGCACAATGTGTAATACTTTGAAGTTTATCATAAATGCATATTTATGTGATTATGTTTTTCTTGTTATACACATACAGTACATCTACATTCAGTGAAACTCCAAACCTGTATGGCTTTCTTTCCTCTGTGGAACACTTTATTTTAAAGAATGTTTAAAATGTTTTTGTCCAAACGATTGTGGTGAAGTGCCACATTTAGAAAAACAGTATATAAGGGGCATCCCCAGATTAGCGAGATATTGGGCCCTATCTTGCACCCAGCGCAATTGACTTTGTACACCGACGCATGTTTCATTCCTATTTTGCACCCGCGCAAAGCGCGCTTTTCCCTCCACAGAAGCACGTCGCTAAACTAGGGAATGGACTTGCGCTCCCTGGGCGGTTCAGCCAAAAAAGGAGGCGTGTTCCGGCGCAAACGTTCCCTGGTGCTATTTTACTGTTCCATAAAACAATTGCGCCACTGGCCAGAAAAAACCTAGTCTAAAGTCAGTGGCGCGTTGCGCGTTGTTCATTATGCTATTTTAAGGGCGCATGCTTGACCATAATGTATACGCTCAACGCTCATACACTGTGATTCTCTAATCTACACAGAAGCAGCAGTTTTCATTTTTGCAAATCATATTATTACAAACGATAGATAGATAGATAGATAGATAGATAGATAGATAGATAGATAGATAGATAGATAGATAGATAGATAGAGAGATAGATAGAGAGATAGATAGATAGACAATTTATTATAAATATAATAATTTATTATAAAAGCATACATCTAGCTTACACATTTACCCACATTATTATATGCCTGTTTAACCGAAGCTAATTTGGGTGTGTTTCTCCCATCCCCAATGTCACTTCTCTCTCTTTTACGGCCGTGACGAGAGCGTTGGTCTCCTCGGCTGTGAACCGCTCTTGATGCGCGCCTGGCAAATCCGCCGTTATAATAGCAATCCGCCAAGGAAAAATTGCGTCTGCTCTTAAAGGGAATGTGAGATGATGCTCTGATTGGTTTATTTCACGTTACGCCCAAACCACACCTATGAATAATGAAGCTACTTCAGACCAACCCCTTTTAGATTTGCGCCCGGCGCAAGAGTCATTTATCCCGCCGGGAAAATAGCAACAGCGCCGAGACCCGCCCACAAAGTTACTTGCGCTTTGCGCTTTGACACTTGCGTTTCAGATCGTTAAAATAGGGCCCATTGTGTCATTATTGCGTCACTATTGCGTCATTATTGCGTGATGGTTGCCGGTACTCCACTGCTCTGTGTTTGAGGTAGGTGTTTGTTTGGCATGGCTAGGTTGGGCATCTATATTGTTAGTTCACTAACTTTTCAGGAAGTCCCGCTTGACGGTGTGCAAACCCACTCATGTTCCAAAGGTCACCATAAAGAAAAAGTATGTCATCTAACTTTGTTTCTTGTGAATTTTAGGCCTGTAAATTGGGCGTTTGATCGCGACGCTGCTGTTTCGCTTTGGTTTTTGATGGCTTCTGATTATTTTTGTTTTCTTGTTGCTTTGTTGTTCGTCAGCTCATATTATGGTGTTTATGATTTATTTAGTTTAACTTGTTATTCTTTTCAGAATTATTTTTGATTTATTAATATTTTTGTAATGGTCTCCTTTTGCTTCTTTTGTTTAGTGTTATTTGTTTTTATTTTCTGGTTTGGCTACCAAGCCTGCACTTAGATTTGAAGCCTTAATTTAATTTGTTATTTGTTTTGTGCTTTTCCTTTATCTTCGGTAAGGGATATTTAATTTATTTCAGTTGTTCTTATGTTTGTGTTATAATTGATTGTCTTCTTTTGTGTTCTGCAGGAGAAGGAAATGCATGCAGGTTGGTTCAACATTGGTTGGATACTTGTCAAGAGTTTCAATATAGCACATAATTGTTCTTCGACATAGTGAGGTCAAAGAAAGAAGAGATGGGACTGTACCCATGCTGTCAGGCTCCATGATGACGGTGTGAGAGATATGAGGAAACACATTGATGGTGTCTCTCCTGGTGTCTTTGTAGAGGAACCTGTTGCCCTCAAAGTAAAGTCCATGGATGTCTGTCTCTGATCCTAGCCCGGACAGATGCCAGGACACCTTATCACCTTTACACATACTCAAACCTTTGAGATTCCCATACATGAATCCATTGAGCGCTGTGAATGGTGAACAAATATTAGTTTGGATGAAAGAGCAAGCAATACGGTTTGCGTGCTACAGAAATTCATAAATGATTTATCAAGGAATGTGACTTGCACTCACAGTGCATTTTATTGGACTCTTGAAAGTCTTCATCATCTTTCTTTACAGATTTGGGGTCTTTCACACTTCTTTTGATGTTGTCATCCAAATACCAGCTCAGGTTCTCGTCAAACACTGTCGCAAGAAGGTGAAACTCTTTAACCACGTTTTTCTGGAATGGACAATAAATATTGGCAAAGCTGTGAGCAAATAATTGTTACACAATATTGTTTGAACTCAGAAATTACAAAGTTCTCTGCCTTTCGTTGCCCCCCTGTTTTCAGCCACCAATCATGCAATAATTTCATCTCAACATTTTGCAAATAAGAAGAATTCTGCATAGCTCATTCGGCGTCCGTCTCTCCCACCTGCTTTCCTGATTTGAGGGTTTTTGGCTTGCAGATCAGAAGAGGTCCAACCAGCCCAGAGTTGGTGTCTCGGATGGGATCTACCGCTGAGTAGTACAAGTAGGTGATGCAGTCTGGATCTTTTTCGGTGGGTCCTCCACCCTTAGGCACCACCCAATCATATTGGTAAGTGGTGTCAGGGCGGACCAGTGCAGCAGGAAGTGGCTCAATCACCCCTAAAGAGATGAACAACACAACTTTTTACATGTCATAATTGTTTTCTTGCCTTATAGGTAATATGAAGAATGGGAACTGATTTTATCCATTAGGAATTGATTGAATTGTTAAAAGTGGGTGTTCTATACCAAGATGAAGTCAGAGCTGAATATGAGTTTGCAGTTGAAGAGTTTGCCCCTGGAGGGTCAATGTCCTGCAGAGTTTAGCTCCAACACACTTGACTGGAAGACTCTAGTGAACCGTGCAGACCATTATTAGCTGGTTCAGGTGTGTTTAATTAGGATTTGAGCTACACTTTGCATGATAGGGGCCCTCCTCTTGGCATAGTGGATCCCAGAACACCACTTTTCGAGGGACTTTTTGACTAGAATAGGGAGATTAAAGGTCAAGTTTACCTTTAATAAGCAAGTCGGGAAAGGCTCTAGCATCCCTATGTAGGACATATGACTTGGAAAATGGATGGATGAATAGATGGATGGATGTATTATAAAGACAGATTTTTTTCTATGGAGTAATGTGAACTGCTGAATTGTTCACAATAAGACCAGAAACAAGTCTTAAGGGAGATCATAGGGTGAATTTTCCTCTCTGTTCATTCTCAGAAAAGCCAGTCATGCGCTCATAATCCCCCACATAATTCAAAGAGGGAACTTTGGTCTCATAGATTTGGACTGATTTGTTTGAGTCCAGCCAGGACTGGAAATTACCACTTGCGCAATGATCCCTGACCTCGATTCGACATTTGACTTGATAGACAACAGTCTGGAATTGCTTATCCCTTAATTTCCAGATCTTTTTATTTTATCATTGAGATCTTTTTCTTACTTGCTTCTTTCTTGAGTTCACGAAGCTTCTTGGCAGTGTATGTCTCTGCATAAAAAAAGAGAAGAAACAAATAAAGACTGTCATACGTTTTATACGTTTATTAAATGAGGGTACTTCTTTACCTTCCAGGACGTTGTGGTAGAGTGTTCCATCCATTTCTATACTATACTGCACTCCGTGAGGCTGAATACTGTAGGGCCTGCTTGCTTTATTTCTAAACGTCACTTTAATTGTGTCCTCTTCCTCTGCTCTGATGACTGGACCTAGAAAACAACTCAAAGACATTAATTTGTGCTATTAATCTCAGTAAAATCAAAACTTTGAAATAATTGAAATAATTTAAAGACAAATAATATCTGCACTTAAAGGGATAGTTCACTTTGAAATAAAATTTTGATATGTTTTAGCTTACCTCAAGGGCATCCAAGATGTAGGTGTCTTTTTTTCCGCAGTAGTTTCAATTTTGATATTTTTAGGTCAAACCGTTCTTGTCTGTCAGTCATATAATGCAGGTCTGTGGTCACTGTCTCAAAACACAAGCACAGAGTCCAAATTAAAACAATTCCCCATCGTCCAAATTAAACAATTCCCCATCGTAAGTACACATTGATGGCCTAAGACACGAAACGAGCGGTTTGTGTGAGAAAACGAACAGTATTTATATCGTTGTTATCTCTTGAACACAGCACACGTCCAAATGATCTGACGGCGCGGGCGGGTATAGATGTATACACTAGATGTCGCCTTGGCTACGGTTTCGTTCCAATGAACTGCAGTAGCCAAGGCGACATCTATGTATATATCTATACCCGCCCGCGCCGTCAGATCATTTGGACGTGTGCTGTGTTCAAGAGATAACAACGATATAAATACTGTTCGTTTTCTCACACAAACCGCTCGTTTCGTGTACAATGTGTACTTACGATGGGGAATTGTTTAATTTGGACGATGGGGAATTGTTTTAATTTGGACTCTGTGCTTGTGTTTTGAGACAGTGACCATCGACCTGCATTATATGACTAACAGACAAGAACGGTTTGACCTAAAAATATCAAAATTGAAACTACTGCGGAAAAAAAGACACCTACATCTTGGATGCCCTTGAGGTAAGCTAAAACATATCAAAAATTAATTTCAAAGTGAACTATCCCTTTAAAAGCAAATCACTGCAACAGCCTCAGTAATATCACAGTTAAAGGAAGATTCCTAGTTAAATACAATGTTCTCTCTACAACATCTACCCAGAATTCCCAGGTGCAGCTCCTCTGGGGTCCTGTCTTTGCGCTTGGTGAATGTGTCATCAGTGTATTCCACATATTGGACCTTCTTGTATTTGCCCCCGATGTGATCATGGCGGGTATCAAAGAAAGTGTCAGATACACTGTGGATATTCAGAGACAAGCTTAAATTCAAGGACATTCCCTTTGACTTCAAGATGTCTCTCAGTGAAGATCTTAAAACAACATTGTTACCTGTCATCAACAAGTTTCTTCCCTGTATACTGATTTATCTCTGTTGGCCCATAATCCCAGATGATTTCCTCAGCAGCAATGAAATACTGTCTCACTTCTCCAAACGGTCTGGGTTTATGCACATTTGGGAAACACTTCTTTATCTCAAAAATGGCTTGCATGCCGGCTAAAAGTGGGGAGAAATGTAATTAATATCAACACAACAATTACAGGTGTAACGATGCAACATTTACACTCAGATCTGGCCTGTCCGTACCTTCCAGATGATCATTGACTTGACAGCTGAGGAGCCATTGGCCGGGATTGTCTGCAACCATCTCTACATTAACAAAAGTAGCCGGGAACAGACTGACAGTATCAACATGGTGCCGTTTGTTCGTCAGGATCTGTCCATGGAAGAAGGCTGAGTGGATATCCACCTCGTTCCCAATCCCAAACAGGTGCCAGTGGATCTTATTGCCCATGCACATGCTGAGGTCCGGCAAGTTGCCGTAGACGTACCCATTTATAGCTACAATAAAGTTCACAAGGGAAGTTGAAATTCCTGGATAGTTATACTATTTTTTAATAAATAGTAGGCAGCATATATTATATACTGTACAGTATGCTACTATTATAGGTAGTTAATAGATGTGTCTAGAACAGGGTTTGATCTGTTACCCTGTTCACTGTTATATCATTAGTCATTATTGCAGGACATTATTACTGAACGCACAGTGCATTTTATTGCTTTCCACGAATCCTTCATCACTCTTGCTGACTTTGGCTGCTGCTGAGCAGTAGGTCTTGATATTATCATCCAGATACCAGCTGTGGTTCTCGTCAGACACCGTAAACATGAGGGCGTAAAGATAGTCGGCCGTCTTGTCGCCATGGACATCTAGAGTGCCTAAGAATTGCACACACACACACAAAGAACGATTCATTATTAGTGGACTATATCAGAACTTGAAGTGTGAGAATTATACAATGACTTTTATGGTGGTCAGCTTTTTATATGAATTTGTATCTGTAATTTTCAGTACATAATCTGTTGAGTTAGCCAGATGTTCAAACTTGTCTTCGAAACTTTTTAAACAAAACACAGTTATTTGTTATATAGGTTATTTGTGATCTATAAATCTACTCTCTTAAAAATACACTAACACACTTGTATTCTAACTGGGTGCTTCCTGAAACCCTGAGTGAAAAGACTGTTTAAAAATGCTTTTTACTTAATATGCATAAAATATCAGACCTACAATGGCAAAAATCAGAAACAATTTGTACTCCTCCCTCAGTAAATACGCATATATTTTATGTGTTTTGCACATTAATTCTTCTTTTATAATGTTTCTATTCAATCTGTAGACATACCTAAATTATCATGTTTGAGGTGGGACTACTTTTAAGTGGATGAATTTGTCACTGATGTAAATTCTTTGTGTGTATCATATTAAAATCACTGCATTCACACGTTTACATTGTCATGACATGAGTTTAAAAAAAAAGACCCTCCCCTTGAAGAAATCAGGACAGAAGTGGTTGAAAGGGGACAAAAGAGACATTAAAACACCAGGTGTAAACGGAAATGTGTCTCCCTCGTCTACTTGTGATCCGAACGACCAAAACACATTTTAATAACAGGTGTAAAAAGGGCCTAAGCGATTCTCTCAAACTAGCCTCATGCTAACGTATAATGCTAACTGTGGCTTTACTTTTGCTTGCATTTGAAAGTAGCTTGTATTTGAACACAAAAAATTACTGTAATTAGAGGGGTCCTAGCATGTGAACCCTGGGGTGAAGAGATTTGTACCTTTTTTACATATAATGAGAGGTCCAATGAGACCTGAGGCGATGTCTTTGGGGGCGCTAACATGGGAGTGGTATATTCTGGTCAGGCAGCTAGTGTCGTCTTTGCCAGGACTATGGGAAGGCGTTAGAGTCCACATATAGGAGAACGACTTCCCAGGGGCCACTGAATCGTCTTGTTTCTCCTCCTTTTCTGATGAATCAGGATACAGTGCTCCTGGAGAGAAATCCAATATTCATAGTATTTGTAATTTATGAGAAAAAGTTAAACTGATGAAATGAGTCATATTTGACATAATGTGCGCACGCACCTTCATGGCTCTTGTTGTAGCTGAGGCCGTGTGGGTGGATGGAGTACGCTCGTGTGGCCATGTTCTTCAGGTGCACAACAACCGTGTCATCTTCCTCTGCACTGATGAGGGGTCCGAGGTAACCCAGCCACTTGGGTTTCTCTATCTCCTGCCTGTAGGTGGCGTCAGTGTATTGCAGATACACTGCCTTCTTATACACCCGCCCGATCCGCTGCTCTCCCCTCTCCAGAAACACCCGTGCATCTCTGCCAAACACCAACACATCATTCTCTGTGAGGCTTTTACATGCACTCTCTCACTCACTGAAAGTCCACCCAGACGGCAACATAGTGTTGGCCCAGGATCTGGTACATGTGGAATCCACGCGTACCGGGCTGGATCTGGGCCGACACTATGCTTTGCTGTCTGGGTAGTGACCTACAACCCTACCCAGGTACTATTTTATTTTTGTATAACCTTCAAAGGGAAAAGTGCAGAAGTTCATTTCCGTGCAGAAGATCTTCTCAAATGCTGCACGATTTGAGATATCATTCATAACCACCGCATAAACATTGTGGAACGAGGCCATTTCTAAGTGTTTCTGTGGGGAGTGTTGCTAGGCGGTTAATAGATTACGAATAGGGCGTTGCTAAGTGATCTCTTACTGCTCATTGAATCGTCCACCATTAAAAAATA